>NW_008340643.1:673113-724044 GCF_000622305.1 Nannospalax galili
AAATAAAAAAATTTAAAAAAAATCTGAGTGATTGTGTGAGAAATAAGAGTTCACACACACACACACACACACACACACACACACACACACACAATATTTTTTAAAATCATGTTGAAAATGGAAAATGGGGATACAATGGAACATCAGATTTCTAAAAGTAAAAATTTTAAAGTAAGGTTTCAATTAATTCACTTACGTTGTGGTAAAAAAAATTGCAAAATTTACTACCATAACCATTTTTAAGTATACAGTTCAGGGTCACTGTGTGCATTCATATTGTTGTGCCACCAACACTGCCATGACCACCATCCATTTACAGAACTTTTTATCTTTCTAGACTGAAACTACACCCACCAAACAATAGCTCCTCTTCCCCATCTCTTTCTAGCTAGACTAACCAATATTCTATTTTCTATGTGTGAATTTGATTGCTCTAGGTAACTCATATAAGTAGAATCATGTATAAATTGATTTCCAAATTGTTATGATTGCTCTTTATTTCAATTAATCAGGGTAACTATTTTCAGAATATCTTAACTCTAAACAATCATATTAAATACAACAGCTACAACAGGAACTCCTATAGAACCTCTCCAGCAATTGGCTCTATTGTGCCTGTAAAGATTCCACACTTAGTGAAGCACTCCTGGACAAAGCCTTACAGATAGCTAGAGCTGTCTTCCTCCTTTACAGGTGCCAAGATGAAGCCCCTAAACTAGGGACAAATGGAATGCCACATGAGCATGAGAACCAATGGCAACTGTGGAACAGATGATGGTTTTTGGTTCAAGTGGGGAGCTTGAATCATTATCCCTATAGATTGATAGTCAACTTCCACCAGTCTGGGCAGGTGGGATCTAGAGGTAGAATTTAATCTGATAGACACAGAAATATGATCCTTACTGCACCTTGAAATTTTGGAGCCTTTACACACATGTGGATGATGTTTTTATTATCATCTCATTATCCCTTTACTTTCACCTTAATACAACCTCCAGGCTAGACTAGGTTCCCTCTCTGTCCTTCCAAACCCTTTGTACATATCCTCCATAAGTCACCAAATTTAAATAAGGAATGGTGGTCCTGTTTTTTTACTGTGTTCTTCTGCTTCTCTGTTTCACTAGCAAATCCCCAGTACCTCAGAGATAGTAAGTACTTCTTATTTGTTGAATACCTCCTTAGAATTTTAAAAATATTTTGTGTATGAGTGTTATGCCTGAATGTATGTAAATGTAACTGTGTCATGCAGTGCCCACTGAAGTCAGAAGAGGGTGTTAGATTCCCTGGAACTGGAGTTACAGACAATTGTTAGCCACCATATGGGTGCTGGAATTCAAACATGGGTCTTCTGCAAGAACAGCCAGTGCTCTGAGCCATCTCTCCAGCCCCTCCTTAGAAAATTAAGATCAAAGCAGAGCAAACTTAAAATAAAGTGGATAGAAACTTTCTTCCAACCTCTTTCCTGAATCTATGGTGATGTACTTCCTCCCCACCACTGGGTGATGGTCACACTTGTGTGATGGTTTACACTTCTGTTCCTGGTGTGATTGTTATTAGTGTTTTCTATTTTTTGAAGACTATCCCACTTGGAATACATTTTAAGACCATCCCAAGCTTAAGGTATTCATGAGATCAGCATATAATTAAGACAATGAGGCATTTTGATAGACATAGTCAATGTTAACTAAAGTGAGTGGATATGATTCTAGCCAAGAATATGATGTTTTGTAGGTCAAATATTGAAGCAATGCTATCAGACAGATTTAGCTAGGGTTATATCCTAACTCTGACATTTCATGGCTGGTTGATTGGGCAAAGTGCTGAAGGTTTTTAAACTTCAGTTCTCATACCTGAAGGTTAATATAAAAATAACTACCCGGGTTCGATTCCCAGCACCCACATGGTGGCTATGAACCACCCTTAACTCCAGTTCCAGGGAAATCTGAAGCCCTCTTCTGACCTCCGCAGCATTGCATGATACGGGTGCACTCACATACATGTAGGCAATACACTCATAAACATAAAAATAAAATAAAATAAATAAAATAAAAATTAAAAAAATAACTATCATAACTTAAATAAAATAGCGTATAATTAATAAGTGCTAAGCACATAAAGCTTTCTTCTCCACCTTTCCTTTTTCTGATACTTGTATCTGTGATCTGTTTAGTGTTTTATCTTTTTAAAAAATATTTTATTTTATCCTTAATTTATGTGTATGAGTGTAGTGCCTGCATGTATGTAAGTGCACCCATGTCATGCAATGCCCACGGAGTTCAGAAAAGAGTGTCAGATCCCCTAGAACTGCAGTTACAATTAGTAATTAGCCACCATGTGGGTGCTGGGAACCAAACCTGGGTCCTCTGAAAAACTAGTCAGTGCTCTTAACCGCTGAGCCATCTCTCCAGCTTGACCTTGTGGAACTCGTTCTGCCTCTGTCTCCTTAATGCTGGGATTACAGATGTACACCACTGTGCCTTGTGTGAAGTATGCATTTTAATTATAAAGACAGAGCTTAAGCGTAGATTTGGAGCCAGTAATTTTTCTAATATACCCCATATTTTTACCCTATTAATGGATTGCTCTTTCACCTGATCATACATGGGTTTTAAAAATAAAAATTTAGCCAAGTATGGTGGTGCAGGCCTTGAATCCTAGCACTAGGGAGACAGAGGCAGGCAGATTTCTGTGAGATGGAGGACACCCTGGTTTCCATAGCGAGTACAGGTCAGCTGGGGCTACAAGGAGATCCTGTTTCAAAAAGATGAGAGAGAGAGAGAGAGAGAGAGAGAGAGAGAGAGAAGAAATTTGACTTTGACTTGTATATTGTTTGCATTTTCTGCCCTTCTTAGAGTTAGGTTGAACTTGACAGGACATACATATTTTATTAAATAAGTAAAATTGAATTGTAATGAAAACAATAGATTCAAGCTTCTGGGAACTCTTATCAGATCAGATACAAAAGTAGATTTCCAAGTCAAAATATTATAACCCTTACTTTATTACCCCACTTTTAGGTTGGCCATTCCTCTACCACTGTGGACATTAATAGGAGAGGGATAGAGTTGGGAAAATTTGATGACAACCTCCATTCTAGATTCATTAAAGGCATTTTTGAAAGGTGAACAGAATGGGGGTTAATACAGAGAAATGAGATCCTATAAGACTAAGGCTCTGGTTTAGTGTTCTTCAAATTCCCAGTCAGGGGGGTAGGGAAGGATTGTTAGTAGGATCTCTCCTAGAATAAGATGATTCGATGCCTTAGTGGGTCTAGGGCAAAGTATCATAATCCTTAGTGGCTTTGAAACTGCAGAAACACATCTTCGTAAGGGACTATGACGCCTTGTCCAATGAGCTTATCAGAGGTGAATTGTGTGTACCTAGGTCTGGAGGATCCTCCCAGAGTATTCTGGTTTGCCTAAGATCTAAGAATACTTGCTTGGGGAAGATAGGGAAAGTAGGTTATGAACTAGTGAATAATAGCTAAGATTGAATTTCTACCCAATTAATGAGATACTTCAGAATGATATTCAATTTTAGTTTTGAGAAACAAAAACAGAATTTCATACCCTATTTTATAGAAGAAACTAAATGTCCACCATAGATAGAGAAATGCTTATCACTGAACTATGGCCACCAGTGTAACAGAAGAATTATTTAAAATTGCCTTATGGGGCTGGAGAGATGGCTCAGTGATTAAAAACACTGGCTGCTCTTGCAAAGGGCCCAGGTTTGGTTCCCAGCACTCACATGGCTGCTAACAACCATCCATAACTCCAGTTCCAGGGGATCAGATGCCCTCTTCTGACCTCTGTAGGCATTATATGACATGGGTGCGCTTACATACATGCAAGCAAAACACTCATACACATAAAATAAAAATAATACACAAAATATTTTTTAAAAAAATAAAATAATCAGATGAGATTACAAAAGTACTTTTTAAAATAAAATAATCAGATGAGATACAAAAGTAGATTTCCTCGTGTGGGCCAGGGAAATGGCTTAGTGTGTGTAAGTGCTTTCCCCTGCCTGAAACTTGAGTTCTATCCCTGGTACCCACATGGTAGAAGGAGAGAACTGACTCCCCCAAGTTGTCCTTTGACCCCTACCATATGTACACGTACACACATGCACACAGAATAAATAAATGTAAAAAAATTAATTGCTTTATGTGACTGTATAGTGCTTCAAAGAAAAAAGAACAGCATTCGAGTCTCAGCTTGTGTAAGAGAATGCAGAGGGATTATATTAGGTCACATAATATTTTGAAGACATTTTATTTTCCAAAGAAACACAGAAACTTTGCTACTACGATTAGAGAATATGATTAACTGCTGAGAGGCCAGGCTGAGAATTGTACTGCATTTAGGTTGAACAGCTTCCAAAATCTTCAACCTGTGTCCCCTGTGAGAACTTTCCTAGACACAGATGTGTTTTTCTCTCATTTATCTTGGAAAACACAATGAAATAAAAAGCAGCCACCCCTTAAAACGATGTCTCTGAATACTTGACAGCCCCAGGTGCAGAGAAAGGCTCAGAAGGAGGCTAGATTCCCTACATTTATCATCTTCTATTTCATTCAGGAATTCCTTACAAGATGTCTAGCACCTATGTATGTGCCTCTGGTGTTCCTTAGAATCTCTGATGTGAATCTTTCCCTGTAAGGCAGCATTTCTAGTTGAAAACATATGGAAAGATTTTAATAGGTCCATCTTACAGACATCAATGAATCAACAAGACATAGGAAGTTGGGGAGATGAAAAAGGTAATTGCATGTTTTTTCATTGAGTTGAGGCACTATATAGACAGATCCCCATGCATGCAGTGCAAGAGGTGGATAGTATTTGACTAAAACATGAGTGTGTTTTGCAGTTGAAATCTGTGTTGATGCCGCCAGTGTCATTAAGTACAGACCATACCAGTGATTTCAAGAAAACTAAAGCAGGTGCAACCACTACTATGCCAGGGAAGGGCGAATCAGAGAAGGCCCCTTCTGAACAGTTAACAAAGCGTGAATGGGAACAAGTAAGTAATCAACACATTCACCAGAGTGGCAAGGAAAACATCAATAGTGATGATACTGTCCTTTATAAAACAGGGATTAGAAATGACTTCACTTTTATAAGGAGATCATATCACCCTCTCTGAATTCATGCCTATATTTTAATGCCTTCATTGGGAGGGATATAAACCACCTACCACATAATTCACTCATTTGTAGATTTGCCTATTCTGCACACATTATTGAAATGGATATGTGCATTATGCAGTCTTTTGTGTCTGCCGTCTTTTACTCAGCCCAGTGTTCTTTAGGTTCACCCATATTGGAGCATAGATCAGTACTTTGTTTTTCTTGCTGAATAATTTTCAGTTGTATGGATAGATTACATTGTATTAATTCATAAGTTGATAAGCATATGGGTTCTTTCTATTTTGGGTTACTGAACAATGCTGCTATGAATATTCACACACAAGTTTGTGTGCATGTATGTTTTATTTCTTTTGGGTGTATATCTAGGAGTGTAATTGCTAGGCTAACTCAAAAGTTGACATTTTTAGAACGTTCTAACTCATTTCTCGAGTAGCTACAACAGTTTACATTGTCATTAGTACAGTATAAGCAAGGATTCCAAATTCTCTACTACCTCATCAGGATTTTTTTTCATTATCTGTGGTTTATTTTACCTTATACTGGGCATTGAACCTAGGGCCTCACATGTGTTGAGCAAAGTATACCCCAATTCCTGTGATTCTAGACATCTTATGAGTTAGAATTTCATTTTAATCTTGATTTATTTTAGATTGAAGAGATGTAAAAGACTACAATAAATACATTTTTGCAATCCTGGTCATATAAAGCTGTAGTTCAGTACAACTTTCCCATTTGGGGGGGGAGCAGGGGAATAACAACAGCAACAAAAATACAACAAACTTTTAGAGTCATAGTCTGTTAGAACTTTGAGGTACTTTGCAGGCCAATTGTTCCAATTTTTCTAGAAAGAATGTTGCAAAGACATCATCTTTAATACAATTACCACCCAAAGACTTTTGTATTTCAGAAGATAGGTGGTTGTTGAAAGAAAAGAGATGGTTTTAAGAAAGAATTTATTTCACCAACATATGACCCTTTATAGAATTTTTATTTGTGAACTCCAGTATTAAATCTATGTTACAACTACAATCTGGGTAAACCTAGTTAAGTGAGTAATTTCTAGACAGAAAATACCTAGAATTCATAAAATGGATTCTAAGAGAGAAGCTGATTTCTTTTCTCTTTGATAGATTAATTTTTATTTTATGTGTATTGAGTGTTTAGCCTGCATGTATACAAGTGTACCATGTGTGTAATGCCTGTGGCTGTCAGAAGAGGTCATCAGATCCCCTGGAACTGGAGTTTCAGGATGGTTGTTACCTGCCATGTGAGTGCTGGGAACCAAACCTGGGCCCTTTGCAAGAGCAGCCAGTGCTCTTAACTGTTGAACCATCTTCCAGCCTCTGAGAAGCTCATTTCTTAGTAAATTTTAGTCCTTATGACTTTAAGTCAATGAAAAATAAATGATAAATATGTCTTTTCCTTATTTCATTGATAATGACTAAGACCCAAATATGTAATTTGTCAAAGACACTATAACTACTTGAAGAGGGAGCCCTTTGGCCACTGCTTATTCTAATTCAGCAGAGTTCCAACATATGTGTTTTTTTCCTTATGGTGCTGGAGTGTGAAGCTAGGGCTTTGTGCATGCTAGGCAAACACTCTACCATTAAGTTTTACCCCCAGTCTTTAGGGCTTTTTTTTAGATAGAATCTTGCTGCATAGCCCAAGTTGGCCTGGAACCATCTGTGAGCCATCTGTCTATGCTTCCCTAGGGTTGGGATTATAGACATGTGCCACCATGCCTTATATGTGGCAAAGAGGGAGAAAACTGATGCTGTAAAACTTCAGTTTTATATAACTCATCATGTACTATTCATCCATCATCATGCATAGGAAATACCCAATTATCCATATTTTATAGGATTGTGTACATAAAATCATGTATGTTTTACTTCAAGGATAATTTGAGATGTTTTCCACAGGAAACATTACCTATAAATAACTGCATCCCATGTAGGAATTGAAAACTTAATCCTTTCCTAATAAAATACAACCCCTTATGTTCCATGCTTCCTCCTTTATTATGTTACAGGCCAAGTGACATCCTCCAAATGTGAATTCATAGTGTAGGAGCCAGATATGATTCAGTTTGAAATACAAGTGTTATTTTTGTATACACACCATCAAATTCAAGGTGTTACATTGTACTTTTTGTAGGGCACAATTGTGCCAATATTGGAATTCACAGGGGAGAAAGGAGGCCCTTGGGCTGACTCTTCTTTGAGAGATTTTAATTCACACCTCCATCTGTCATCATAAACCCTCAGTGTCTGGTCTGAGCCTGGTGCAGGTGTCACTAGTGTTGACCAAGTACTGATCATTCCAGGATGGTTCTTCAAGTTCTGCCCTTCTTTCTACTGTCTATTTTCTCATTTATATTTAGGTCCCCTTTAATGCTAAACATGTAAATAGGTGCACAGTCAGGTTTAGTGGAACAACCATTTCTGGTCCTCTTCTCAGGACTGATTTGTACCCCCTAAAATAACCGAAATATTTCCATTGAAGGGGGATGAGGAGATGGTTCAGTGAGTAAAGTGCTTGCTGTGTAACCATAAGGTCATGAGTTCAGATCCCCACATAAAAGCCAGGTGTGGCATTGTGCACCTGGTAATCCTCAGTGCTGGTGAGGCAATGACAGGTGGATTACTAAGGCTTGCTGGCCAGTCAGTCTATCTGAAGTGGGAAGCTCCAAGTCCAGTGAGAGAAGAGAGCAGAGAGTGATTGAGGAAGACACCAGACATTGATCTCTGGCCTCTATACACATGTACACACACACACACACACACACACACACACACAATTTTTAATTGCATGCTTTTAATCAAAAGGAACATGTAGAGGTAGAGGGACTGGTGGCTCAGAGGTAGAACATTTACTTAATATTCATGAAGCTCTGGATTCAATTCCCTGCACACACACACACACCAACAACAACCACAAAGAAAAGTATGGAAAATTGTAAACTTTCAGAATCATTATCTGTTAGAATTTTGCAGTACTTTGTGGGTCAATTGACCCAAAAACCTTATGGAGAGATTTTCAAAGTCAGACCCAGACAGTTTTCTCAAGGTTGTCATTGACTTTAGTGATAAAGATAGTTTTATTCACTGTTCTTTAAGCTTTTGTAATAGTTAATTTTTTAAAAGTCAAACATTCAATGTAGAACAGAGACACAAAGAGGATCTGGAGTCTCTGACTTCTATAACAAATATTCTTAGAAACTTGAGTCTTCAGTCTTGAGTATTCTGTGACCTGCACGTGCTTCTTCCAGCCCCAAAAGGAAATGTTAAGCTTGAAGCAGCATCATGGTGGATTTAGAAGACCTAGTAGAGTCTAATCAGTGGATCAATGTACCACTGAATGGAAAAACTCCTTAGAAAGGGGGTAGAAGATCAAGAAACTTTAGGGATTCTCTTGGCTGAAAAGTTTTCTCTGTTTGAGGTGAGAGGGAGCAAGAACTTCAGGCTGTATGTTCAACAGGACAAAAACCTGCACCCCATGGATGAGAGATCTATGTAATCTCTTTGCACATTTTAAGAACACCTAATAGGTGTTCATTTTAAGGATCTACTTTCTCTTCTGAACATAACAGTGAAAATCTCTTAAAAGAACTTATCTGGGCATGGTAGCTTGTGCCTGTAATTCTTGCACTTGGGAGGCTGAGGTACCAGGATCATCATCATGACTTTGAGACCAGCCTGGACTATATAGTGAGTTCCAGGCTAACCTGGGCTACAGTGTAAAACACTGTCTGAAAAAAACAGAAAACCAAAGAGACAGAAAAGAACTTTGTAGATTCAACAATTGTGAAGCAACTGATGTTTTGTTTGTTTGTTTGTTTGTTTGTTTGAGCTAGAGAGTCTCTTGTAGTTCAGGCTAGCCTTGAATTCTCTAAGTGTCCAAGATGCCTTGAAGTCCTGATCCTCCTTCATCCACCACGCTAGTGACTATAGGTATGGGAGAATATTTTGAAAGGGGAATAGGAAATAATTTATGGGATACCTTGGGTTAGTATTTATAGCAAACAGTTGGAATATAAAAAGATGGACTGTTACTTATAAATATCAGACTAATTTGTTTTATTGTTCCAAGATTGTTGACCTTCTATGGAGTGACCCCAGAGGCAGAAAAGGCTGTTATCCAAACACAAGTCGAGGAGGGGGCTGCTATTTTGGACCAGACGTTACCTCCAAAGTTCTTAATAAAAACCAGTTGAAGATGCTCATTAGGTCTCATGAATGTAAGCCTGAAGGATATGAGATCTGCCATGATGGAAAGGTGAGCTAACATATCCTGGGTGGCATGCTCACAGACATCTTCCCACAAAGCATAGTCTTCTCTACATAGAGTGTCTCCTACCTAAAAGTCCATGAGAAGATGTCTTCCTTAGTGCCAAACAGAAACCAAAATTCATATAGATTACTTGAAGGGGTTTCAGTGTCCTTACTCCAAGAGATATTTAGCTTATTTTCTAATCTTCACTAATCCCAGAAACAGAAATTCTAATATATGACTATAGTAATGACCTTTCTCATTGCTATGACCAACTGGCAAGAAGCAGTTTGAGGAAAGATATATTTTGATTCACAGCTTGAGGGTATTGTTCATCATGGTAGAGAAGTCATGGTGGCAGGAGTGTGAGGTTGCTTGCTCACATCTTGGATGTCCAGGATGCATTGAGAGATGAACATGGATGCTCAGCTGGTATTCTCCCTTTCCATATCATGGGATGGTACCATCAATATTCAGGGAAGATATGCCTCCCTCAGTTAATCCTCTCTTAAAAACTCCCTCAGACATACCTACCAAGAACTGTGCTTAGTAATCCAATCAAGTTGACAATCAAAACTAACCATTGCAAGTCTACCCCTTTTCAGTGTAAGAGCCAAATGCATTACTTTAAACCATAATAGTGACAATGAGTAAACACACACACACACACACACACACACACACACACACACACACACCATGCCTAGAAGAGGTGAAGACGAAGAAGCTGGTTCTTATACTCATTTTCCCTGGGATAGCTCTTTTTCCATAGTGAACAGAAGTACATAAAAATGAATACTGAATTGTGTGGCATTCTTTCTGTGGCAATACTTATTTTTATTATTCTTAACTTCATTGATTTATTTTTGGCTCATGCTAACACTGCAAGATGAGTAGGGCAAGTATTTAGGATCTCTTTGTAATTAGAAAATGACAGCGGATCACATGAAATGACATTCTTATTAGGCCAGAACTAGGCCTAAGCCAAGTTTCTTGTCACTAGCAAATATTGCCTTTCCATACTCTCCTATGCCCCCAAGGCTGGTTCCTTCCTAAGATAGTGGTCACGATCCCATTATTTCTTTGCTCTTAAAGCATTGGTTTTGTGCAGCTCTGAACCCTCTAAATCATTCATCTTCTTGGAAGAGAAAAAGACTGAGCTTCTAATCAAGTTTTATTCAAGGTAAGAAAATAAGGAATTTATCCTCTTGGAAAATTAGACTTCATAAAACCAAACATTAAAGAGAACGCTAAGATCTGACAATAAAATAGTATGCAGTATGTGCAAACATCCAATGTCAATTGCATTGAAAAAGAATTTTTCTATATGAAACTGTGTATTTTAATAATGAAATGGAGATCTTTTTAAAGGTTAAAACATCATTTAATTTATGTCTTATAGGGTTTATACTGAGTACAATATTGTATAACTGTAATAATTCAACTGTAAACCTAAAAATTTACAGCCAAATTTGAAAGAGATGCATCCTACCTCAGGAAAACGTTATCGAATATGTCAATTGTGTTGTAATGATATGCTTCTTCTAAGTATGTTGTTATTAAATAAATCATTTTTAAAAATTAAAAAAAAATAGTATGCAGTAGTTCAGGACCATATGCAGGGGATATTGGATGAATATCTAGGAGTTAATGCTCCTGGAGACACAGAGTGGAAATCATTATTTTCCTTCAAGGATATTATAAGAAATCATGTCAGTCAAATTTGGATAATTTACAGCAATTATAAGCTTTGTTTGCGTTTTTTATATTAAAGAAATGAGCTATTTCTGGCTTTTTTGAATGACCTTTTGAGAACTAACTTAATGATCCGGATCCTGTCTTTAATCAGGTCATTACTGTATTTTCTGCTTCTAATTATTATGAAGAAGGCAGCAATCGAGGAGCTTACATCAGACTGAGTTATGGTACAACCCCACAATTTTTCCAGTACCAAATGACTAGTACAACATGCATGGGCCCTCTTCACCAAAGGTGTGTATGTTCCGTAACTACCAAGGACTGTATTTGTGACCAAGCAGACGCAGTCCTGAGTGACTAAGAGCAGCCATGCACATGAAGGCATGCTGCTATTTGCAATTAGACAAAATACAAGCAGTTCCAGACATCAACGAGTGGTCAATACATTGATATTTGATAGCAAAAGGAACAATTTTCAATTCATAAAGCATCAACCTCCATGAACACAACTGTATACAAAGAAAGAAAGACCCTCCATTCCTTCAGTCTCTTAACTCATAACCTTCCCTGAGTCACAAATAGCCCCGCCTGGTTTTGTCCCTTCTGTTCTCTATCCAGAAGTGTATGTGATTAAAATATCGAGTGTCATTTCATGTGGTGCCATTCATAGCTTATTTTCCCTTTTCCCTGTATTTTTTTTCTGGATTTGTATGCATGACAAACCCAATATGTTTATATTTAACAAGTGCGAGAAAGAAGTATAAAGAAAATGCTATCTTCTCTCCCTTCTCAATAATCCTTTCCCCCCAGAAGTAACTAAAACTAGCACCAAGGGTGGTCTCTTCCACCCTCTTCTTCTTGATATAACTATATATGGTTTTAAAATATTATTTTCATTTTATTTATGTGTATGTGTGTAATGCCTACATGTATGTAAGTGCACCCATGTGGCACTGTGCCCGCCTAGGTCAGAATAGGATGTCAGATCCCCTGGAACTGGAATTACAGTTATTAGCTGCTATGTGGGTGCTGGGAACTGAACCTGGGTCTTCTGTAAGATCAGCTAGTGCCCTTAACTGCTGAGCCATCTCTCTAGCCTCCATAAACATAGTTTGTTGTTGTTGTTTTGTCTTTTGAGACAGGGTCTCTCTGTAGCCCCAGCTGGCCTGGAACTCACTATGTAGACCAGGCTGACTTTGAACTCACAGAGATCCCTCTGCCTCTGCCTCCTGATTGCTGAGATTAAAAGTGTGTGCCACCAACCACACCTGGAGATAGTTTTAAAACTTAAAAAAAAAAAAAGTTTAATGTCGCTTTTACTTTGTTCTATTATCGAACCAGCAAACAGGTGTGTGCTTGAAGTTTGGCTAGCATGGCCATTAAAGACACGGAGTTTTTAAAAGCACAATCAATTGCACTCTCTGTTCTGCAAGTATCCCCCCCATTAAGATTATAACATGAATATCACTCTCTGTTTGCACATAGCTACTTCATTCTTTTTAGTAGAACATAATAATTTGTAGCACACATGTAGTACACTACATAACAGTTATGGAGTGACTAAATCTACATTAGATCCAGGATCTTGCATTTAGAAACAATGCTATAACAAACTCGGGCAATTCAGTAAGCCTCCCCCCCCTCCCCAAAAAAAAGGTTTGGTTTAAAAAATGGGCAAACGACCTAAATAGCCTCTTCCAAAGATGACATGCAAATGGTTAATAGGTTAGACGTACCTCTAATCAGGAAAATGAACATCAAAACCCCAACAAAAATATTATTTCACACCTGTTAAAATGGCTGTTATCAAAAAGGCAAGAGAGGGCTGGCGAGTGGTTCAATGGGTAAAGGTGCTTGCTGCCAAGCCTGACCACCTGAGTTTGAGCCCCAAGACCTCCGTGGTGGAAAGGGAGGACTGACTCCTGGAAATTGTCTTCTCAACACACATGCCATGGCTTATGTGTGTGAGCACACACAAACAAAATTATAAAGAATAAGTGCGCAGTGTCAAGTTTACTCACTTGAAATAAAATTCAGTGATACTTAGTATGTTCACAAATTGTGGAACTACCACCACTTATGCAATTTTGAACATTCTTACCACCTTAAAAAGAAAACTGATACTTGATCACAGCCACTTCCCAGTTATTTTCTCCTATCACAGCTGTAAGCAGCCAGTAATTTATTTTCTGTATTGCTACCCCGATTTGGGATATTTCACATACATGGCATCATACAACATGTAGTCCTAGGTGACTAGATGGCTTCATCCATCCACTGTGACATTTTGGAAGGTTGTTTGTGTTGTGTTGCATCCTTTTCCATGACTGAATGCAACTTCATTTTACACATAGACCACGTTGTGCTCATCTTTTTTATCAGTAGATAGAAATTTCAGTTGTTTCCTCTTCTTGTCTATTATGAACAATACTGTTTTGAACAATTGTGGACAAGGTTTTTTGTTATGTGTTTGTGTATATACATACACATAGATGTATGTACATATATACATATATCTACATATATATTTCTTTTCCTTCCTCTTCTCCTCTCCTTCTCCCTTACTTTCCTTTCCTTGTGAAACTTCCTTTCACTGTTTTCTTTTGAGACAGGGTTTCGCATTGTAGCTCAGGCTGACCTGGAACTTGGTGTGAAGCCCAGACTGGCTCAAACTCATTGACCCTCCTCTGTCAGCCTTCTAAATAGCTGAGTATTAATTCTTCAAATGCTTGATGTCATTTACCAGTGAAGCCACCTGGCCCTGGACTTTTCTCATTGTGTTGATTATTTAGTCAGTGTTTTGTTGTGTAGACATGTTGAGGGTTTTCATGATTTATTTTTATTGAATTTTTGCAAATTGCATTTAATATATTTTGATCATATTTAGATCGCCTCCCCTATCTGCACCCTTACTACCCCCACCAAATTATATATATAATAAATTTCTTCTTAGTTTGGGCAGCTTGTACTTTTCTAGGAATTTGTTCATTTCATTAGATTGCCTAATTTGTGACTGTACAATTGTTCATAGCATGCCCTTTTAGTCTTCATTTCTATCAGGTCAACAGTCATGTTCCCTATTTCAGTCCTGGGTTTTAGAAATTCAAGGCTGCTTTTTTTGTCTTCTAATTAGCATGGCCCCTGTAGCACGTAGCTCTTTGTATGATATTTCTTTTTTGTCCTTTTTTTTTAAACTCTTTGTGTCTTTGAAACTAAAATGTATCTCCTATAGACAACATATAGCATGATCTTATTTTGTTTTTCCATTATTCAGTCTCATTATCTTTTTTATTTGCTTATTTAATATATTTACATATGCTGTTATATTCATATGATTTGATTTGCATCTGCCATTTTATGGTTTTGATGCATAATTAGTACTTCATATCAGTGAGTTCTACATGGAAAACATTTCTTAAAAAGTTGACCTGAAAATGTGTAAACATTTTTTCTTGTCATTATTCCTTAAATAATATAGTGTGACAACTATTTATGTGACATTTATATTGGATTAAATATTATAAGTAATCTACAAATAAATACATATAAGAGGCTGTGTACAGATTGTATACAAATACTATGCCAGTTTATTTAAGGAACTTGAGAAGCTTTGGATTTGTTAAAATTCACTTTGTATCCTAGAATAAGTACCCTGTGGTACTGAAGGATGTCTGCATAGCTCATGACTCTTTTGCTCTTCTGTTTCTCCTTTTTCTTAAATATTTTTTATTTATTATTTTATGTGTATGAGTGTATTGCCTGCCTGTAGGTAAGTGCATCCATGTCGTGCAATGCCCACGGAAGACAGAAGAGGTTGTTGGATCCCTTGGAACTGGAGTTACAGACAGTTGTTAGCTACCATGTGGGTGCTGGAATTTGAGTCATCTCTCCAGCCCCTGTTTCTCCTTTATTTCAAATTTATTTTTGTAAATGATCTCAGTAGAAGATTAAGCCTAGATGGTGAATTAAGTGTGCTAGCATCATTTAAAAAATTGTCCTTCTCTGTTGTCATATGTGTTATTTTCCTATATAATTTAATACATTATTTGATTTTTTTAGAAGAAGCATTTCATTACAGCTTTAACATACTCAATAACAGTTTCCAGAGCAAAGATACATCTCTTTCAAAAGTGGCTATAAGATTTTTAGGTTTGCTGTTGAATTAATACAGCTATACAATATTGAACAAGTTCCTTTTTATTTCCCCTTTTAAATAATGATTCTTGTGAATCTTTCAAATCCCAATGAAAACACTATTTGTAATCTTTTAAAAATTTCACAGTGCATCTGGGTGTGGTGTGCATGCCTGTAATCCAAGTACATGGGAGGCAGATGCTGGAGGATTTTGGACTCTAGGCTAGTCTGGGCTATATAGCAGGACTCCCTCAAAAAGAAATTGCAGAACCACAGAGGGGACTCAGCAGGTAGAAAGAAGGTGTCTTGAGTTTATTCCCAGAACCCACAGAAAGGTGGAGGAGAGTGCCAGCTCCACGAAGTTGTCCTCTGATCTGTACATGTACACACAAAACACACACCATGTGTGCACATATATATGCATGTACATACAAACAATAATAATAAATAAGAACAGAAAATTTGTTTACTGAATCTTCAAAATGCATGCACACACATGCATATGTTAACCATCTAGTAACATGGTATATATAAATATAGGCAATTTATTTTAAGTGGAAACTGGTAAGTGGTAACAAAGCACATTAGAATGAAGTAGAATAGAGTGATTTCTGTACCTTTCACCTAATTACTGTTTTCTTAACACAGGGTGACTGCTATGGAATTCAGTGCCATCAAGGTATTAAAAGAGAGAATGCTTTCACGAAAAAGTGACCTTGTTCATGCTTTCCAGCTTCATGACCACAGTAGATCAGGTAATAAAATTATAAAATGCTGCCAGGCATGGTGGTGCATGCCTTTAATCCTAGCATTCGAGGCAGAGGCAGGCAGATCTCTGTGAATTCAATGCCAGCCTGGTTTACATAGTGAGTTCCAGGCTAGCCTTGTTTACATAGTATGTTCCAGGCCAGCTGGGGCTATAGGCAGACCCTGTCTGAAAAGAAAAAGACAAAAAATTATAAAATGCTTACTATCTCTTAACGTAGCAGTCTCTGTCTCATATATATACACATATATATGTATATATGTATATATATATATTTCTTTTGCTTCCTTAAGATTTTACCTCTCCATTTTTGCTAGAAAGGAATGATAGAGATGCAAATTTCAAAACATCTGTTACACACACACACAAACCCACAAGAAAAAATATAAACAGGCATATATCTCCTTTTCAGTAAGCTTCTTTGGGAGGCTGAGGCAGGAGAATTCTGAATATGAGGCCAGCAGGCTACACAGGGACACACTGTCAAAAAAAAAATAAAATAAAATAAACAAAAAAAAACAACCAATAACGGAAAGATGATTTGAACCACGAATGGAAGCCTGAAACACCAAGCAGGCACCAAAGGCTAGATTGTCCTGCGATGAATGCTAACGTTGTAATAGCGGTCACCCTAAGACTAAACTCTACCATAATGAAAAGATGGAATAGATGGTTTTGAGGATTTTGTAGTATGCATGCACCTTCAAAGTAGCTAAAGTCTATAATATTTCAAACTCCATCTTTGAGGGAAACAGCCCTAATTTTAGCCACTAGTATCTTCAGAGGTTAATGTGAACTAGTATGAGTTCTCAACAACTACTCAACAAACAAGGAGGAGAGCTATGATGAGTTAAGAGTCAGAAGAAACAGCAAAAAACAGGTTTATTTTCCCCAAGGATGTTGGCTGTTGGAATTATCAAATACAAAATATAAAATGTCTAAGAAATGAAAAGAAACAAAAGATAGAATCAAAAATATCCATTTAAAATGATTGGATGAAGAACCAAATAGTTATTACAATAAGCTTGTTAAAGAGAAAGCAGGGCTGGTGCTGGCAGCACATACCTATAATGCAGCACTTGGGAAATGGACGCAGGAATCAAGAGTTTGACCCTAGCAGCAACTAAATAGCAAGTTTGAGGTAGGCATGAGCTATATGAGGCCTGTCTCATAAAAATAAAATCCAGGGCCTGGAAAAACGTGCTCAGCAGTTAAGAGCACCTGCTGTTCCTGCAGAGGACCTGGGTTTGCCTGCCTGCACCACATGGCAGCTAACCAGTCCATAACTCCAGTTCCCCTGGTTCTAATGCCCTCTTCTGGCCTCTGCGGGCATTGCACATATGTTGCCCATGTCTATGCATGCTGACAAAATTTACTCATACACATACAATAAAAATAATTTACATATGACCACTGGAAGGGCTGACTAGACTCCAGTGGATGCATTTACACTGAAGGACATTTGGGTACAAACACCTGACTGAATAGCACTCAGCATGTATGGCAGAGTGCATAGGATTCTGTGGGGGCATGGGGGGGAGGCATGGATGGAAGGGGGTCTGGATTTGAGTGGGAAATGTATGAAATTTAAAAAGCTCAATAAAAAGTAATTAAAAAGAACAAAACCAAGACATTGGAAGAGGAGAGAGAGAGAGAGAGAGAGAGAGAGAGAGAGAATGAATAATGGACAGTTTAAAGAGAAGATTAAACACCTTCTCAAGAATTAGACTGAGCATCATGAACAGTGAGACTATCCTAAGCTACACAGTAACTTCAAGGCAAGTCTGGGCTATATAGCCAGACCCTCCCTCCAGAAAAGTTACAAATATCAGAATGAGAAGATTTACCACACATCTAGTCAGGGTAAAGGTCTAACATAAGTCTAGATACCAGAAGGAAAGAATAGAGTATTAGAGAAGATATATTTAACATGTTAATGTCTGAAACCCTTCCAGAACTGATGAAAGATTCAAAGTGATAAAAAGAAACAATGATTCTCAAGCAGGACAAATGAAGTTAAACCCACACTGGCATGCACTTGTAGTGAAGCCACAGAAGAGCAAAGAGAAAATGTAAATGCAGGCAGAGAGGAAACACACATTGCTACAAAGACACAACAGACTGATAGACTAATCAGTGACTGAGAAAGAAGCTAATAGACAGTGGATCATACACACAAAAGGTTGGAAGTTAATTTGGAAAAATAGCATGAAAACATTAACAGAAGCATAGCTGGAACAGCTCTGCTGATAGCAAATGAAGTAGGCTCTAAGGAAATGCTTTCTACTAGACTTTAAATGGGATGGTTCACAATGGTAGAAAATATTTAACCTTCCATTTGAATTTATTCTAAAACTTTATTTTCCTAATGCTATAGCCTCAAAATATGCAAAACAAAATTGACAGAGCAACAAGCAGAAATGTAATAATCTATCATCATAGTGGGAGGTTTAAATATTCCTCCCTCAAGAACTAAAAGAAGAGAAAGGCCAAAGATTACCAGTATAGAATCTGTCGGTACCTTGACATACTTAGGGAGCTACAGCTCAGTATAATCTAACCATGAAATCTCTTTGGGGGTTGGACATGGTGGCACAGGTCTACTATGTCACCATTCAAAACTGTGGCAAAGGGATCACAAGTTCAAGGCCATCCTCGGTTATATAACGAGACTCTGTCTCAAAAACAACCTTTGGAAATGAGAAATGTACTTCTGAATAATCTTTGAATCAAAGAAGAAATCACAGTAGAAATTAAAATGCTCTAACTGAATGATAACGAAAATCCAACATGTAAAGTTTACATAATGCAAATTAGACATTGATAATTCTGAATGCATATAATTTAAATCATGAAACAGTTTTCAGCAATTAAGACAAATAGTCCTTTGAATAAACTGGTAAATGATAAAACCCTGGAAACAAAAAGGTGGGGAAGAGAATGCAAAATTAGAGAATACATGTTGAAGTACAAATAACCAATGCTAAGATTGAAAGATGTTATTACAGAATTTATAAATATTAAAAAGATCATAAGTGGGGCTGGAGAGATGGCTCAGCAGTTAAGAACACTGACTGCTCTTGCAAAGGATCCAGGTTCAGTTCTCAGCAACCACATGGTGCCTAGCAACCAATGCCCTTTTTTGACCTCAATGGGGATTACAGTACAGAGGTGCAATTATATACATTCAGGCAATACACTCATTTACATAAAATAAAAATAATAAATAAGGGGCTGGAGAGATGGCTCAGCGGTTAAGAGCATTGACTGCTCTTACAGAGGACCCAGGTTTGACTCCCAGCATCCACATGGCAGCTAACAACCGTCTGTAACTAGAGTTCCAGGCAATCCAATGCCTTCTTCTGACCTCTGCAGGCATTGCACTACACAGGTGCATCTACACACATGCAGGCAGTACATTCATACACATAAAATGTTTTAAAATAATAATAATGAATAAAAATTTTAACAAAGATCATAAGCCAGACATGATAATACATGCCTTTAATCTCAGCATTCAGGAGATAGAGGCAGATGGATCTCTGGAATTCCAAGCCAGCAAGGGCTACATAGTGAAACTTGTCTCAACAAAAAAGAAAGTGGGTGGGGGCTCCTTTAACCCAAGCATTTGGGATGCAGAGGCAGGTGATCTCTGTGAGATTGAGGCCAGTCTGGTCTACATAGTGAGTTCCAGGCCAGCTGTGGCTACTGGGAGACCCTGTCTCAAAAACCAAAAAACAACAAAAAACAAAAAAAGAAGAAAAGAAAGTAAGAAAAATCTTATACTAGCTCTTTCAGAAAATAGAAATAGCAGGATCTCTTCCTAGAGATGGCAACATAACCTCGATACCAAACACTGAGCAAAACTATTATGGAAAAGAAATATTAAGGGCTGACCTTACTCATAAATTTATATGAAAAAATCCTAAATGAAATAGTAAAATAATATATCACAACCAAATTTAGATTTTGCTAGGAATACTAGAAATTCTAAGTTGTTTTATCATTCAAAATCCAATCAATATAACTCACCATTTTAACAAAGATTCACACAATTCTGTTAAATTTTTAAAATTGATATATTTTATTCTGGTTTCATATTTGTTTGTTTGTTTGTTTGTTTAAGACAGGTTCTGTAGGCAATCTGGTCTTGAACTCCCTATGTAGTTGAGGATGACTCTGAACTTTTGATGTTCCTGCCTCTACCTCCCATGTTCTGGAATTAAAGCTTTATGCCACCATGCCCTATTTGTGTAGTGCTGCAGATTGAACCTCTGGTTTTGTGCATGCTAAGCAAGCACTCTGCCAACTGAACTACATCTTGAGCCATAGTTTTAAAAAGAGTTTAGAAATTTATGAACAAAGGTTGGGTGTGGTGGCTCATGCCTGTAATCGTACCACTGGAAAGGTGGAGGCAGAAGGATCCAAATTAAAGGCTAGCCTTACCTACATATCCAGTTTAAGACCATCCTGGGCTATATAAGACCCTGAAAAAATAGCCTTAGTCTCATAAAAGTATCTACAAAAGTTTATAGCAACATACTTAATGGGTTGGGAATGAGAATAGGATATCATTGTGGTAGGGCTGAATAATGCTCTGTCTCCTGGTGTGTCTATATCCTAATCCCAGAATCTGAGGATATTACCTTAAATGCTAAAAAGGAATTTATAGACATGATTAATTTTAGAATCTTGAGCTTAGAAGATTATCCTGCATTATCCAAGCAGGACTCTATTATAGTCATAATGGTCCTTTTAATAGAGATGTATGTAGGAGACAGAGTTAGAAGAAAAGGTGATAGAATGATAGAATCAGATACTGAAATAGCATCCATTTGTATATGAAAGAAGGAAATCCAACCTAAAGAATCTAGACAGGACAAGCTGGAGAAAGGAAAGAAATAGATCTTTCCCCTCAGAGCTTCCAGAAGAGACAACCCTTTAATTTTTTTATTGAATTTTTGTGATTTTCATGCAATATAATTTAATGGTACTTAGATCCCCTCCCTTATCTGTACCTCCCCTTATTGCCCCCTGCCCAACTTATTGCACTCTATTATATATTACATAATATATAATAAGGTCTGTAGAGTCATTTCTGTCCTTCAGTGTGGGTCCATCCACTGGAGCCTGCTTAGCCTACCAAGAGTCCCATGTTTGAAAAGGACAGTCTCTGCCTCTCCCAGCAGCCATCTGTTGCAATAATTTCCTTAGGTGGGGTTGGAGCTTCTTACCTACTTCCTCTTGTCTATGCTGATTTTTTTTTCTGATTTGAGTTTGCTCACTGTTGCTGTGAGTTCATATGGGTAACTGACCAGCTGTCTGAAAAACTCTGTTTCCTTATGGTCATCCACCACCTCTGGCTCTTACAATCTTTCTGCTACCTCTTCTGCAATGATCCCTCATCCTTGGGAGGCAAAAATTTGTTAGAGGGTTAGATTCAGGGATAAGCACTCTGTAGCCTCTTGTATTCTGCACTTTGACCAATTATGGGTTTCAGTGTTAATCACCATCTACTGCATAAGGAAACTCGTCTGGTGTGAGTTGAGAGATGCATTCATCCTGTGTGTACAGGTTGCATTGAAGATGTGTCATTTAGTGTTTATCATCTCACAGACACTTATTCTCTGTGTTTGACCAGCCCCGGAACTCTAAAATAGTCTCCATCTGTTGCAAAAAGAAGTTTAATTAATGAGGGGCAAAAGGTACACTTGTTGGTAAATATGGGGATGCATATTTAGAATAAAGTAAGAAACTATGCTGGTCTAGGGATGTAGCAAAAGTAGGTTTTGCTCTAGGATCCATGACCTCTCCAGTCATGTATACTTGGCTATGTTTACAGTACCACACATGAGTTCCTTTCCATTGAGCAGTCCTTAATTCCAACTAGACAGCTGCTGATTACACCCAAGATAAAAGTGCCACTACAGCACCAATAACAAGAGTTTTTTGGGCCATATATGGGTAACTGACCAGCTGTCTGAAAAACTCTGTTTCCTTATGGTCATCCACCACCTCTGGCTCTTACAGTCCTTAAGCCCCCTGTTCCACAATGATCCCTGAACCTTGGGAGGCAGACATTTGATATAGGTATCCTATTTAGGAATAAGAAGTCTGCATCCTCTTGTTCTCTGTACATTGACCACTTGTAGATTTCTGTGTTAATCACCATCTGTTGTGTAAGGAAACTTCTCTGGTGAGAGCAGAGAGATGCATTAATCTATGATCATAACAACAGTAATTAAGAGTTAGTTTTATATGATAACTATTTAGTAGAAAACTAGTATTAGATTCTCCCCTATGTCCTGTGACCTGTCTAGACTCAGGTTCCTAAGCTGGATATCACTGTCAGGTATGGGCTCCATCTTAGAAAGCAGACCTCGAATCAAATTAAAGAGTGGTTTGTTACTCCCATAATACCTGTGCCACTATTGCACCTGTGAGCATATCATGCCAAACCAGCTGTTATTGTAGTTCACAGTATTCCCAGCTGGGTGAGGTTGATGATTATTTTTTTCCTTTTGGTAGCATGCATAGCACTAGGAATGCTAGAAAGGGGAGATGAAGCTCTGAAGTTAGCACCAGCTTGATTTCTCCTTGTTTATTCTATAGCTCATGTACTTTTGTCAGATGAAACCGATTTCAGATCTGACCCCCCCATACTATAAGAGAAATCTTTTTTGTTACATAAATAATAAGAACTTAATACAGATGCCTGCTATCAAGATATCTGTTCGACATTGTATTAGAGTCACATTCCAGGACAAAGTCAAATTAAAACAATGGTAATTAAAAATCAAGAAATTGAGCTACACTTTGTGTAGACATGATCGGGTATATAGGAAATCCAAAGGAATCTACTGAAAAACCAGTAGAATTAATTAATTTAGCAAGTTGTCAAACTCAAGATCAGCCCACAGAAATTCATTGCATTGCTATAAACTAGGGTTATTTGTCTATTCAGGATATAGAAGCCACATCAGTAATTTGAAAGGGAAAATTTTATATGAAGAATTACTAGCTAGTAATGGATGGTTCATTAGTAAAAGGATGAAAGAGAACTCAAAAAATGCGGGAATAGAAAGTATAGGGAGGAGCTATCTCTAGGACTGAGAAAGAGAATATCTAGCAAAGGAACCAAGGCTGAGATTCAGACCTCATTAGAGAGGGTGTGGCTGTCAGATCTCATTAGAGAGGGTGTGGCTGTGGCTCTCTGGATGGGCAGGAGTTCACTCCCACACCCATCTCCAGTCTGGGTTGGTCTTCAGCTAGTGGGCCAGTATTGGAGAAGTTGGATCCACCCACTGTCATGCCAGTGGAAATTGCTAGAAGAATGAGTATAATTGTGTTTTCCACATATCTTTAAGGCAAAAGATTGGAAAAAGTACTCAGAATGTTTTTTTAAGTCTGTTCTGAATACATATTGACTTTTTTGTCCTTATTCTATAAATAATGCACTATAACAACTATTTACATAACATTCACATTGTATGAGGCACTATAAGTATTCTACAGATAAGTTAAAGTACACTGGAAGCTGTGTGTAGGTTATATGCAAATACTACATCATTTTGTATAAAGAACTTGAGAATCTTGAGATTTTCATCCATGAGGAAGGTCGGGAATCAATCCCTCATGAATAATAAGGAATGACTATGTATTCAAAATCCCTAAAAATCTGCATGCTCTTTGATTTTGCAATGATTTCACTTTTAGGAGTTATCCTAAGGAAATATGAAATAGTTTCATAGCCATTGAGACAATGATTATTAACATAAATCTACATAGATAAACATAAACAGTACGGTTCCTAACATAGATGGTTGTCCATAATTAAATGCAAGTAAAGCCTAGGCTAGAATAAATATATGTATGTATATGTGCATTTTCCATATGTAATAGATATGTATGAAATATATACTAGAGTACAATGTATATTTTGTTTGAAGAAAGAGAAATTATAACTGGGCATGGTGCTGCAAGACTTTAATCCCAGCTCTCAGGAGGCAGGCAGATTTTTGTGAGTTTGTGATCTACATAGCAAATTCCAGGCCAGCCAGTGCTACATAGTGAGATGCTATTTCAAAAAACAAGAGAGATGGAAATCTTTTTTAAAGGTTAAAAACTCATTAAATTTTATGTCTTACAGGGCTATACTGAGTTCAATATTGCATAACTGTATTAATTCAACTGTAAGCCTAGAAACTTACAGCCACTTGTGAAAGATATGAACTCTTGCTCTGGAGTGTGTTACTGAATATGTTAAAGCTGTAATGAAATACTTCTTCTAATGATGTAGATATTAAAAATTTTAAAAAAGAAGAGAGAGAAAGGGAAACTATGTGTGTATTTATGCATAACTGTTTATATACTTAGAAGAAAATCTATACTTAGAAAATTGTTTATTAAAAATCATTTCTGTGGCAGGCATGGTGGTTCATACCTGTAATCCCTGAGAAAGATAGAGGGGAAGATTGTGAGTTTGAGGCCAGCCTGGGTTACATAATGGGTTCAAAGCCAGCCTGAGTTATATATTGAGACCCATTCTCAAAGAAAAAAAAAAAAGGTCTGGCAATGTAGCCCAGTGGTAGAGTGCTTGCCTACCATACACCCTAGGTTTGATCTCCAACAAAAAGTTGCTTCAAATGAATATATATCTGCAATGACCAGAAAAATAAAAATATTTTTATTTTGGAAAATTACCTATTTGTCAAAATGTCCATATTAAGAACAAAATCATAATTAGCTGGGAAATAGATGAATAATATGTTAAAATATTAAAATGAAAGTCTTTCATCTTTTTTGTTTTTAAATCCTCTTTGATAAGTGTACTTTGTTTATTAGAAAAAGTGAAAAATTTCTAATACTCAAAGTGAAATTTCTCATATGTAACAGTACAGGTAAGATTTATGGAATATGAAAGACTTTCTTTGCTTATTCTTCCCTCAGGGCTCTGGGGCCTGGTAGAACAGATCATGAAGGAGAATAGCAGGCCCCCAGACCCCAATACCCCAGGCTGCCCACTAGCTCTGCCAAGGCATTTGTATCTTTTTGTGTGTGTGTCAAGTTATACACAAATTATATAGGCTTTTGTTATTGTTATTAGGAAAAATTTCACTGGCCCAATGGGCTTTTTCTCTGGAGAACATTTTGGGACTGAACTTACCGTGGAGATCCCTGAGTTCGCATCTGGTATACATGGACCAAGATGGAAATATTGACTACATGTCCAGCTTCCAGGATGTCCACATTGAAAAACCTGTGAAAGAGGCAAGTGGCATATAGTCCTGGCTAAAATCTGGCTGGGGTAAAACACTCTTTGGACAACCTCTAAGTAACTTAGTGCTTTCAAAAGTTGGGAGTGGAATCATCTAATGCATGGGAATGGCTGTCTCAAGAAAGACCAAAGAGGAATCTCCTAGGGACATGGTGATGGGTTCAAGAAATTTGTATATCCTCTTTAGAGTGAGAAGAAAACAGCAAAAGCTTTGGCAAAAAAAAAAAAAAGGTTCGTATTTTCAGGACTGTCCAGTAGAAAGGCAGATACAACATTTGTTCTTTCATTTAAAATGTCATTTAAATATGTAACATGCATGTATGGACTTGCCCATATGACCTAGAATATGCCTTACAGAAT
This sequence comes from Nannospalax galili, assembly GCF_000622305.1. Taxonomy (NCBI): domain Eukaryota; kingdom Metazoa; phylum Chordata; class Mammalia; order Rodentia; family Spalacidae; genus Nannospalax; species Nannospalax galili. Next base: position 698,779 of record NW_008340643.1, read on the forward strand.
TTTTAAAAATGTAAGCTGAGCATGGTGGTGCACACCTTTAATCCCAGGACTCAGGAGGTAGACGCAGGCAGATCTCTGTGAGTTTGAGGCCAGCTTGGTCTCCATAGCACATCTAGGCCAGCTGTGGCTATAAGGAGACCCTGTCTCAAAAAGACCAAAAAAGAATTTTATGAATGTGAAATACCTTATTTTTTAAAAAAAATTTATTGAGCTTTTGTAAGTTCATACAACAATTTTAAAACAAATTTAGACCCCCTCCCCCATCCATGCCCTCCCACCACTCACTGGACCTCATATATTCTACCATATACATTAAGTCCCATCCAGTCAAGCATTTGTATCCAGAAGTCCTTCAGTGTAAATTTGTAAACCAAAGTCTAGTCAGCCCATCTAGAGATCGTATGTAAGGCATACTCTCCCCTACTCAGCAGCAATCAGTCTCCAATAGTTCTCAGTCTAGGGCCAGCCCACCACCCATTTCTCTCCTCCCCTGTGAGCCCTTGTTTAATTGAGTTGACATGGGTTCTGTGCTCAATGTCACCATTGCCACAATTTCTCATGTGCAAGCTTCCAGTGACTCTCACCTGTAAAGCTTCTTTATACAACAATAAGAGACTGCAGAGTGTGTATCCTTGGATGGGACTCCTATATTGAACCTCACCCACCCACAACTCAGGAACCATTGCGGAAGAGGGGGCAGAAAGATTGTAAGAGCCAGGGCTGGTTCATGAACACAGGGAAGCAGAGACTTTCAGGCCACTGAAATGCCTTATCAAAGGGGGAATACCCTAGGGGGAATGATCAGATCCCAGCACTTACTAGTTAGCGATTCATCAGCAATTTATTATAAACTTGAGCTGATCCAACCCAAGAGTTGGATGATTATTTGCAGGGAAGATGAGAAGAATAGAGAGAAGAGAAATAAAAGTGCAGGTTGGAAATTAAAATGTCCACAGGGAAGAGGCTTTGGATGTTAGAGACAGTTTACCTTGGTGCCTGAGATCATAGGCATTAGCTTGGGGTTGCTGAGAGTCAAATCTCACTTTACCAGCTATGTTACCTTTGGGAAAGTTACTTTATCTCTGTTTTCTAATTTGTAAAATGGATATCACAGTTTTATGTTCCTATTCTTTTGGCTTGTAGAGGACTGAATGAAATAATCCACAAGAACGCCTCCTATAAATGTTAACAACTGTTATTTACTTTTATGCCTTATTTAGTTTTCATCCTTTCATCCCCTGTGGAACACAAGAGCAAGTCTTTAATCTTATTAAAAATGGTTAGACCAAGGGAAGACCTGCCTTCTCATATTTGAATTGGTAGGTTTAGGGTATAGTTCAGCTGTAGAGACTTGCCTAGCATGCATACAAGGCCCTGAGTTTGATCCTCAGCACCATAAGAAGATAAAAAGAATTGGTGAGATTATTTTGTATTTGTTACATTTGCTTAAATTTTGTTGTTGATCCTAAATGTTTTAACACTTGGAAAATCTTTCTTTTAGGCTAAATCAGCACTAATTGAAACTCTGTACAGATACAGATCTGACCTGAAAATCATATTTAATATCATTGACTCTGATCACTCAGGTAAATGAACTTTGATTAGTTCAATAGTAATAAAAAGTGAAGGCCAGTCTGTTTCTCTGAACTCAGAACTCAGTTTTCATCTATTTCATTGTTCATCCAAACTTGATGAAAATCTAAGGGAAAAGATAAACTCATGTGTAACATTACTGGTATTTTAGTTTGGCCCCCAAATTCTGTATTGAAGACCATAGATGTCTACAGAAGCCTAGGTAGCACTGGTCACACTGGAGTAACTCCTTTTATAAGTGACTACTACAGATGAAAAAGATAATTCCCTTTCACTTCATCTTAGGTAAAAGGCAGAGAAGCGACTAAAAAATCTCTTTCTATTTTAGTATCTTAGTTAATGCAGCAAGAAAAAAAAATCATGCCCAGAGTTCTAATTCGGTTTTGGAGACTGAAAACTTGTTTTCTATTTAGATTTGATGGAAAATTGCTTATTTTCAACTTTAAAAAATAGGACTTGGAATATATCAGTGGTACAGGGATTGCCTACCAAATGTGAAGCCCTGGGTGCCATCCCCAGCAACCTGTCCCCACCCCTACCTTCATGCAGAGACATTTGAATACCAAAATAATAATAATAATTGATCCATGAAAGTAAATTATTGCCTATTTAAAAAAACAAACACCAGGCCTGTAAAATGGGTCAGCTAGCAAAGGTGCTTGTAGCTTAGTGTGATGACCTGAGTTTGCTCCCCAAGACTCACATAGTGGAAGGAGAGAATTGATTCTCTCAAGTTATCCTCTGACCTCCACATGTGCACCATGGTGTGGGAGAGAGAGAGAGAGAGAGAGAGAGAGAGAGAGAGAAGAGAGGCTGAGACCACAACATGGTTTGCAATCATTTACTAACTCTCAGGGTACTTCTTCCTGCTTTGATGTTGTTCTCCCTTCTGCCATCCTTTCATGTGTTCCAGACCCTTAGATTTTAGTTCTTGCAATTTCTATACCATATTAGGTCCACAAACCCTTGCTATTTCCTCACTGTTTATTCACTTTAGGGAAAGAATAACCCCAGGATCCTTGGTAGTTGAAAAGAGACATATTGCTTCTTATATTTATAATCTTCTGTTTCCTTCGGTATCTTGATACTCAGGCATATTAATGAGCTTGTAATTGGGACTGTTCAATCAGTGTGGCCTCCCCACTCCTCCTTTAGGTGGGTCTTGAAATGAACCCTTACCACCTTCTCCTGTATTCTTTTAGGCCTGATCTCCATGGAAGAATTTCGGGCCATGTGGAAACTTTTCAATGCTCACTACAGTGTTCATATTGATGATTCCCAAATTGATGAGCTCGCCAACACAATGGACTTCAACAAAGATGGAAGCATTGATTTTAATGAGTTTTTAAAGGCTTTCTATGTAGTACATAAATATGAGAAGGCAGATAAATCAGACATCAATGTTGCTGATGATGAATGAAAACTTCCCTCAGGCTCCTTGTAAACAGCTGAACCAACATTCCATTTTTAACCAGGGCCTTTGAAATTCATAGTAGCAGAGAAAAGTAGATCCTAATTCGCACCATAAGCAGATGTACAGAATGAGTGTTGGAAGTCCTTAATAAGTGTTTATTGGTAAGGCTAGGTTAACTATCAGTTATTTGCTTCTGGAGTTGGAATCCACACATCTCCAATAAGAAAATGGGTTTGAGCCTAGTGCTGGTCTCACATGAAACATCGCCAGGAGACCAGAGCAGTCTGGAAACATAACAAAAGGAACACACAGAGCAGGAGAGCCAACTATTAAGTGTACTGTCTGTGAGTGGCAAAGCATAAGAGGAATACCAAACTATCATTGAAATAAAATACTTCCATCATCAAACTGTAATCTTCTTTTGAGCTTCCACAAACCAGTAGTCCTCAATCAGTGGGGGACGACCACCCTTCAGGGATGAGAGCCAGATCAGATTCTTAGGAGAAACTATAGGGAAAAAAAACCTTTTCGTGTTTGTTGGAGGTATAAAATTAATACATTCAGATTGAGTCCTGTAATTAATATGGCCTGACAACTTCACTGATGAGTCACGGCCTTGGTTATATACATTGTACAATTCATTCTGCTATTCTGATTGGATATCAAACATAATCATTAATTTCTGTCCAAGGGTGAGTATAAGTTTCATTATTTTAAAAAAAAGTTTTAGAACTTCAAGATCTAGACACAAACCAGATCCTGCAAGCTTGCTTGGTACATACACCAGAAATAATGAATAAACTGTATCAAATATCTTTTTTTTTTCTTTTTGAGACAGGGTCTCCCTGTAATCCCAGCTGGCCTGGAACTCGATATATAGACCAGGCTGGCCTCAGTCTCACAGAAATCTGCCTGCCAAGTGTTGGGATTAAAGGCATGTCCCCCATGCCCGGCTCAAATATCTTTTTTAAGTGCATTACTGAACTTGCAGAAAAGCAAAAACAAACAAACAAAAAACCCTCTCAGCTGGCAGGAAAAAAAGCATAATTGAAATCATGCTAATATTATCAGACAGGATATGTTTTAACACTATTAACATGAAAACAACTGCTCTCACCACAAAGAATAAGTGAGAATTTATTCTAGAGCCAAATATGAGTGACCATGCCCAGGAACACAGATTCTTGTTACCCCAAATTCCATGTTCCAGTGATGTATCAATTTTAAGAGGTGTTTAAGAAGTGTAACAACAAAGGAAATCATAAATCAAAAGACTTTAAAAATGCATAGGTCGAAACATCAGGTAAGAGGGCTATAGCAAAGTGAGATCTCTGTTATAGGCCTCACATGCTATCTGATGATTCTTAGATCAGATCGGTGAAAGCTAATGACTTGCTAAGAATACATTTTAAAGGCTTTTGATAGTCACAAGGATGATAAGTCAGACATAGGAATGGACGATGAATGACTTTCAAAGGAATTGAAAATAGCTCAAGATAATTTGGCTTGACTTACAACATTTTAACTCTCTATAATCATGATAAAGTTCAGTCATTTGGCCTTGTACAATCTTTAATACAGGTGCAGCTCCTTTTTTCCTCCCTCTGGAACTACAGTACACAATTCATAGAATATGATTGAGTGTAAAAAAGATAATTACTGCATGCCAAAAGTAATAATTCACTAGGAAAATAAAATGATTTTAAATGTATATGCATGAAATAACAAAGCTTTAAAAATAATGCAAAAATTGGCATAAATACCAGGCCAAATTGATAGAAGGACCTTTTCTATATATCTTTGCCAGTAATTGATTATGTAGCTATAAAATAAATGTATGGAAGATTGAACAATCTAATTAATTCACCTCATGTCTTATGTGTATGTGAGTGAATGTATACAAATGTGTTTATGTATTGTGTGGTGAATGTATACAAATATGTTTATGTATTGTGTGGTGAATGTATACAAATGTGTTTATGTATTGTGTGGCTAGACATATGTATATGCAAACATATATACACAACTCTGAAATCGGTTTTTGTAAATCGGTTTTTTACAGCCCACAACATTTATAAAACCACAAAACAGATCACAAATACCAAAAAAATCAATGCCAAACATATTGCATTCTCTGATTGTAATGTAATGAAATTCAAAACCAAGATAATATGTACAAAGCCCTGAATTTGAACCCTAGTGCTGAAGAAAAAGCTAGCCATATTAATGGTTGAGTGAAAAAGTAATATAATTGTAGATTTAACAGAAAATACTTTTAAAAGTTCATAAGAATTCTGTAAGCAACTTTATGCCAATTTTCTAATGAAAAATTAACTGCTACATAAAATCATAAAAATTAGACTTGCTTATGGAATACCATGTGTGCCAATGCTCTAGTTTCATTTTTGTTGCTATGATAAAATACCCAACAAAAAGCAACATTGGGAAGGAAAAGTTGTATTTGGCTTACAATTCCAGGTTATAGTATGTGCTAGTTAGTTTTTTATTGACTTGACACAAACCCAGACATACCTCAAAGAAGGAATCTCAATTGAGGAATTATCTCCATCAGATTGGCCTATGGCCATGTCTGTGGGACATTTTCTTGATTGTTGATTGATGCAAGAGGGCCCAGCTCACTGTGAGTGATGCCATTGCTAGAGAGGTGGGCCTGAGCTGTTTAAGAAAGATACCTAAGCAAGCCAGGGGAGCAAGCTAGTAAGCAACACTCCTCCATGTTTTATGCTTCAGTTCCTGCCTTGATTTCCCTCAGTGATGGATTGTATCTGGGAGTTGTAAGCTGAAATAAATGCTGCTTACCAAGTTGCTTTTTGGTCATGGTGTTTATCACAGCAACAGAACCCAAACTAGACCATAGTCCCTCACTCTGAGGAAGTCAGAGCAGGAACTCAAGCAGATAGTCACCGCACATCCACAGTAAGTACAGAGTGGGAATATGTACTTCCTTGCATGCTTGTGCTGGCTTTCAACTTGCTTTCTTCCATCTCATACAGCTCAGGACTCCCTGCCTAGGGAATGGTGCTGTCCACAATGGCTGGGCAGCAGCTGTGGAAAAAACTGAGGTCTTCAACCTATATGTACAGAACTCCTTTCCCCCCTTTTCTCATATTAAAACTGATAATCCAGGGTTTGAGAAATGTCTAGAGCCTCTGGCAGCCCCGATGGCTGTTTTCTATATATCATCTGGTTATTCATTCTTAGAGTCTTAGAGCTCTTTCTGGAACTCTCATTTTCTCCTTACAATTTCTAATTTCCAGAATTATATACTTTTGTTATAAATTTTACCTAAAAAATAATTTAAGTTTAACCAATGATTGCTTGTCTCTGTGTATGTGTCTGTGTGTGTGTCTTGTGACAGGGTTCCACTCTATAGTCCAGGCTGGCCTGGAACTCACTACACTACATACTCCAGACACTTAAGCTTTTTCCTTTCCAAGTACTGGTGTTCTAGTTTGTTTTTCCATTGCTGTGACAAAACACTCTGACTACTATCAACATGGGGAGGAAAGGGTTTATTCATCTTATATCTCCTGGTCACAGGTCATCTTGGAGCCCAAGATAGAAACTCAGGGCAGGAACCTGGAGGCAGGAGCTGGAAGCACAGGTCATGGAGGAATTCTGCTTACTGGCTTGCTCCCTGGCCCCTGCTCAACCTGCTTTCTTATACAGCATAGGCCCAACTGCCCAGGAGTGGCACCACCCACAGTGGGCTGGGCCCTCCTATATCACTCAATAATCAAGAAAATGTCCCACAGGCCAGCCTATTGGAGGCAATTCCCCAGCTGAGGCTCCCTCAACGCAGGTGTGTCAAGTTGACACTAAAGCTATCCAACACAACTGGTTTTACAGGTATGAACCACCATGCCCAGCAAATTATTATGGCGAATTCAAAACTTCCGCCTGATATGAGATATGCATAACAACAATAAAATAGATGTGCATATGTGAATATCTTTTAAAAACTATTTCTCAAATACAAATAAGATTGTACATTATGTTTTGCTTTGCTTTTGAGATAGCATCTCATCATGTAGCCATGGTTGGCCTCAGACTCACAGTCTGCCTGCATCAGCCTTCCAAATGTTGGTATTACAAGTATGTACTACCATCCTCAGCTAGACTGAACATTTTTTAAATTAACTTATTTGCCAATGTGTTTTCCTAATCTATGGAATGCTTCCTGTCCCTTGCCCATGGGTTTTCTAATGACTAGTTTGTATGTTTCTTATTGATTTCTAGGAACTTTGTTTAATATCTGTAGCTGTCATGTGTGCTTTTTTTTTAATTAGCATTGCTTTTAAAAAATAACATGATTAAATTGGGGCTGGAGAGATGGATCAGCGGTTAAGAACACTGGCTGTTCTTGCAGAAGACCCAGGTTCAAATCCCAACACCCACATGGCAGCTAACAACTGTCTGTAACTCCAGTTCCAGGGGATCTGACAGCCTCTTCTGTCCTCCATAGGCATTGCACAACACAGGTACACTTACCTACATGCAGGCAATACACACATACACATAAAATAAAAATAATAAAATTTTAAAATAACATGATTAAATTGAAAAAAATTTGTATAAGTTGGAGAATTTGGAAGGGGAATGATCGCTAAACTCACATTACAGCAGCAGCGAGAAATTTCAAAGTACTGTTGAAGCTTGGTAGTACAGTATTGTCAGTAAATAAGACTCAAAATATATAGTACTCATATACAATTTTGAATTTACATTCTAAAATACAATTAATTACATATTTTAGTTTGAAAGTTATATCAGTTTAGTTATTAAAGTACTTTAAAAAATTTTACTTCCCAGGCTGTGATTTTTATCACTAGAATTGGTGTTTTACATTTCTTGTAGGACACAGGTGAAGGTACACCAGGGCTTATAGAAGAGTAATAGAAAGATGATAGAAAGATGGATGCCCAGGACCACGTGTGGAGTCAAGACTATAGCTGGCCATCAAGGGAGGTAGGAGGTCCATTCTAGAGAAAAAGTCCTTCCAAAACCAGAGTCAGTGAATGACAGAAACCTCTGATGTCCCTAGACACAGAGGCAAAGCCACTGCCATGCACAACCTGGGACCTCAGGGGAGGGGTTTGTGGCAAATGCAGCCACTCGAGAAGGTAGAAGCTGCTGCCTGACATTCATAAGTCCTCCATCCTCCAACCTGTTCCACCATCAGCAAACCCAGAGGAGGGGACGACAGGTCCAGCTTACAGTAGGAGACCACAACTCTAGCTCACACGAGGGGACCACAACTCTGAGTTTCCAGGACGGGACCATAGCTCCAGTTCATAGGAGGAGACCACAACTCTAGCTCATGGGAAGGGACCACAGCTCCAGCTCATAGGAGAGGACCAGAGCTCCAGTCATGTGTGCTTTTACTGGCCAGACAAGCTACTCAAGGGGGATGAAGCTGGAGGAGGCATGAGTAGCCCCAAGGCTGAACTGATCGTGAAGGGCTTGTAGGTGATCAAGAGCACCTGCTACCCACCAGGTAGCCAGTCACTCAAGTTTGATCTCCACTTGTTTGAAGGTCTTGTAGACACTGACCATGTTGCCCACCATCTTACTTAGGATGATCATGTGCTGCAGGTACATCTTTTTCATGGGCAGCCCTTCCTTTTTAGCTTTATGTAGGCACTTCAGAGATGAGCATTGCTTCCCATCAGCTGCTCATAGAACACGGACAGTAGCCGACCAAAGTCCATACCATTGTAAGTGAATGTGAAGAAGCTCCACTTCTGTCATCTTCCTGGCTCCTTGGAAAAGACCTAAAACCCATCTTGATACTAACCTTCTGAGCTTTATTTGTAAAGCACATGTCCTTTTCCAGCCTGTGGCTTCATTTTTCACTTCCTCTCTAGCATCTGTTTGGAAGATGTTTTTATCCAATTTGTTAGTGTTTTTCTTTATAAATTTGTCCATTTTGTATCTTGTCTACAGAAAAATCCCTTTCAGCCATAGAAATATGCAGATATAGTTGATCCTCATTATTTTCAGATTTCATATTTACAAATTTACTTACCAAAACTTAGTTATAATCCAAAATCAATATATGAAATGTCCATGTGCAAAGGTAGTGAAAAAATGGGGTCATATACCTGTTCCCAGGTAAGGTCAAACATGATTACATGCTGCCTTTTTGTTTAAGCTTTCAGATTATAACCAAATGTCCTAATAGAGATACACTTAATTGTCATGCTTTCTACAGTGAGTGTGTGTGTGTGTGTGTGTGTGTGTGTGTGTGTATTGTTAGAGAGTTTGCTCTTTAAAATGGCTCCCAAACATAGTGCTTAAGTCTTGCCTAGAGTTCCTAAATGTAAGAAAGCTGTGAGGTGCCTTATTGAAAAAATACATGTGTTAGATAAAATTAATTCAAGGATGTGTGGTAGTGCTCTTGGCATGAGTTTAGTGTTAATGAATTAATATACAATAGATGAGGCATCTTTAAACAGAAACACACATAAAACAAGGTATATATTGACCAGTATAAAACAAGGTATATATTGATAAAAATGGCAACCAAATTCTGACAAGAACCCAACTCTGTTTTCCCCAAAGAGCATTATTTCAACATTTTCTAACAGTGTTCACTTAGAGTGTATAGTCTGTAAACACTTAAATAATGAGAATCAAGGGTTTTTTCAAAGGTTTTTCTGTTTTTGTTTGCTTTTTAAGAGCATTTATCTGTTTAATACCCCGAAAATGATTCTGGGGTATGATAGGGAGCACCATTTACTGAATAGTTTATTCTTTATTTCTTTTTTAACTTTAAAATGTGTAAAATGCATATGTGTAAGTGCACCTGTGTTGTACAATGCCCATGGAGATCAGAAGAAGGCATCAGATCCCCTGGAACTGGAGTTGCAGATGGTTGTTAGCCATCATGTGGGTGCTGGGAATTGAGCCCAGGTGTGCTGGATAGCTTTAGTGTTGAGGGTTGAGGGAGCCTCAGTTGGGGAATTGTCTCTATTGAACTGGACTGTGGCTATGTCTGTGGGTCACCTTCTTGAATGTTGTATGCTATGGGAACGCCAAGCCCACTGTGTGCGGTGCCACCCCTGGGCAGGTGGGCCTGTGTTTCATAAGAAAGCAGGCTGAGGGGGGGCCAGGGAGCAAGCCAGTAAGCAGTGTTCCTCCATGGTCTGTGCTCCAGCTCCTGCCTCCAGGTTCTTGCCCTGAGTTCCTACCTTGGGCTCCCTGATGAGCTGTGACCTGGGAGTTAGAAGCTGAATAAATCCTTTCCTCCCTGAGTTGGTATTGGTCAGTGTGTTTTGTCACAGCAATGGAAAAATCAAACTAGGACACCAGGTCCTCTGCAAGAGCAGCCAGTGCTCTTAACTGCTGAACCATCTCTCCAGCCTAGCTTATTCTTCTTTTTTTTTTTTCATTTGCAATGACACATCGGTCATAGAGTAAGCTCCCACAAACACGTGGGTCTCATTTTAGACTTTTTGTTATCCACTGATCTTCAGCTATTCTCCTACAAATCCTTCATGTATGAATTACTGTAAATTATAATTACCTTGCTATCTGGTAGCATGATCCCCCCCTCCTGTATTATTCTTTGAATTTCTTTGGCCCTTTAGCCCTTTATACACATTTTAGAATCAGCTTGTCAAATTTGTGAAATCAACTGTTGAATCTTGATGGGAATCACATTGTTTTTATGTTAATCTTACTGTATTGAATCAGCATGACACATTTTCCCAATTATTTTAGTATTTGTTTATATATTTTAATGAAGAATTTTGTTATTTCTATAATCTTTAAAAAACATTTATCCCAAGATTGATTAGGAGTTTTTGGTGTTCTTATTCTAGTTTTTTATTAAACCTACTTGTTTTTTTCATAGAGTTTAGAACTATTTTTAGGATTTGATTGCTTCCTTTCTAGGCTTTATTTTGTATGTGGTTCTTTTGTGCTTCCTTTCTAGTTATCTTTGTGTATTTGTGGAGGAGGATATAATTATGTGTTTGTACTATGTGCAGACACTTGATCAGACTGGATTGTTCACTTGTGGGCTTTGTGATTTTTCATGGTGAACTCAGTAGTACATTTTTGTTGTTTGTTTTGTATGTTTCTATGTCTGAACAGTCCATGATATTTGGCATGTGGGAGCTTTTCTTCTATGTCTTTGTTTGCTTTTGCCTTCTTCCCAGGGGTATCATTTCTTTAGGAATTGTTTTGGGGGCTGGAGAGATGACTCAGCAGTTTAAAGTACGGGACACTCTTGCAAGTCTGTGCAAGGCCCGGGTTCAGTTCCCAACACCCACATAGTAACTTCAGTCAGTAACTTCAGTTCCAGGGGATCAGACTTCTAGTCTCCTTGGACATTACACAACATGGGTGCACTTAAATACATGCAGGAAAAACACACATACACATAAAATACAAATAAATTTTTAAAAATGAATTCATACATACATATATATATAATGAAATCATTGTTATATAACTTCTTAGTCTGAAGAATTTTTTTAAACTATGTGGGTAGAGTGAAAGCAATGTAAATTGCAGTCCTGCGGTTTTGAATTCTTAGAAAGCTTTTATTATTTTCCCACCCAAAACCTTGTGTCCTATGGTCTCTCTTGTTTTTAAATCTTTTCATAAATAGAATAGTTCTTTGAGGGTCTTGGCTTTATGTGAAGTTCTCAGCTTAATATTCAGCCTCCTAAAGACCAAAGCCTCATTTCCCATGCCTATGTAGGGGTATTAAATCCCAAATCCCTAGGTTGTAGAGACAAATACCCCCTGTTGTTGCAAGCATTCACTTTTCTGTTTTTTCTTTTTCCTCTTTGTTTCTGGCACCTAGGGTTTGCTTTTATTATTTGTGAGCCTAGTTGTACATTTAAAATAATTGTGCTACACATTACTCAGTATATCTAGGTGATTATAGTAAAAGCATTTTGTCGTCTGAGTTCCCACATTACTAGCAGTGATAAATAGACTTGTGTTATTTTTCACTCTCATAATAGACTTTTTGTGTTCTTAGTACTGGTTAATAATCCTTAGGGTTCATACTTTTATCCAATGATTAAATACTCGTAATATGCAAGGTGCTTAGATTATATAACATGTGACATTTACTGGGCCTCAATTTTTATACCTTGATAGGGGTTACTTCTGAATTTCTGTAACTATTTTTACATAAATGGGATCATATTGTGGTTCTTTTAAAAAGCAAGGCCACACTTTCATTTTCTTCTCACTTTTCCTCCCCCAGCATTAGCATGGCCCTCATCCATTCTCCTTCACCCAGAGAAGCCACATTAACCTGCTATAGGGCCTTCCACATTTTCATCTGTCTGCATATAAATCTGCACACACCCATTTATGTTCTCATAGATGCATACATTAATATAGACAGAAATACACACTTGAGGAAGCTTTTCCGTAATTATCTACATTCTACTTTTTTCAACCAATAATGTTATGCCTCCTTGAAGGCCCTGTAACTCCCTTCCCAGTTCCACTTCTCTTTTTCTTTTGAATGCTGCTAGGGTTTGAATATGTCCCTCAAAAGTTCATATGTGGTAACTTAATCTTGACATTCCTATGTTAATGATTTTTGGAGGAGGGGTCTCTGGTAAGTAAGTAGGATAAGATAAGGTTCTCAGCATGACGACTCCATGATGAGATTAGTGACTTTCTAAGAAGAGGAAGAAAGCTGACTTAGCACGGGTCTTGCCTGCCATGTGATGGTCTCTGCCATGTTACAGTGACACAAGAAGGCCTTCACCAGATGCTGAGTGGATGCCAGTGCCATATTCTTTTTTTTTTACTGCCGTATTCTTGAACTTCCCAACCTTCAGAACCATGACCCAAATATACTTGCATTATTCATAAATTACCCAGGTTCAGGTATTTTGTTATAAGCAACAGAAAATGGACCAAGACAAATTCATAACTCATCAGTGTACTACTTAATGAATTTCTGCATGCAACCAGCACTCATATCAAGAAACAAAATATTGGGGTGGAGAGATGGCTCAGTATTTAAGAGCCCTGACTGCTCTTGCAGAGGACCAGGATTCAATTTCCAGCACCCACGTGGCAGCTAACAACCATCCATAACTCCAGTTCCCAGGGAATCCAACACCTTCTTCTGACCTCCAAGGGCATTGAATGACATAGGCGTACTTACACTCATGTAGGCAATACACCCATATACAAAAAATACAAATAATAAATATTTAAAAAAATAGAATATTGTGCTGGCAAGATGGCTCAGTGGGTGAGGATGCTGGCCACCAAGACTGACAACCTGAGTTTGATCCCTGGAACCCACATGGTGTAAGGAGAGAACTGACTCCCACAAGTTGTTCTCTGACTGTAACATACACAGTGTAGCACATGGGCTCTCTCTTGCTCTCTCTCTCTCTCTCTCTCTCTCTCTCTCTCTCTCTCTCAAATGTATGAATTTTTTAAAAAAAGAAACAGAATATTACCAGTGCCCAAGTCAGGTCTATCATCACAACAATGGGAAAGGTAACTGATACAGAAAATTTGTACCAAGTGGGATCACTGTTACGACAGCTCTGACCACATGATTCTTAGGCTATTGGTACTGGGTTTTGGAAGGGTTATGAAAAAATTTGTAACTTTGGGCTAGCAAAACTCTAGAATGCTTTAAGCAGAGATTAATGACCTATTCTGGTGGGAGTCTGAAAGAGCAGAATGTTGAAAGAAACACTGATAATGGAGGCCTAGCTCATGAGGTTTCAGAGGGGAATAAAGAGTCTATCAGGAACTCAGCTAGAGGATGTTGTTGTTACAGTCTGGTAAGAAATATGGCTATATCCTGTCATGTTCTGGGAACTTGTGTAAGGGTAAAATGGAATAATTTATTTGGCTGAAGAAAATTCAAGTCAGCATCTCATTCAGACTGTGGCATGACTACTGTTCATCACTCTATCGGATTGAGATTGAGAGAGAGAGAGAGAGAGAGAGAGAGAGAGACAGAGAGACAGAGAGACAGAGACAGAGAGAGAGAGAGACAGAGAGAGAGGTGGGGAGTTGGTGAGGAAAGGTGTGTGAGCAAGCTTAAAGTTATAGACAATAGGAATGATGTCCTGAGGGCAAGAACCCATCCGCTGAAGGCTCTAGCTTGTGAGAATGCAAATCCATTGCACCGAAGAGAGTGCGCCTTAACTAAAAATGATACTGAAGGGTTTCCGTGCTCCAGAACAACTGCATATGTAGGCAGAAGCTATGGCAACTGTTTTCCAGGGGGGCCATGCTGCAAAACTTGGCAGTGCCATCCACGTGATACTGGTTTTATAGCATTGAAAGATTCAACAGTCAGGGGGTTATGGAAGCTTGTGGCAAGGTTCCAGAACAATGCTGAGGCTGCAAAATGTATGCATCATTAGATTTTCTTTAAGGAGGCCTTCAAAGCCATTGCATGAAGCTGGAAAGGTAAAGCCTGAGCTGAAATGGAGACTCCAGGATGTTGGAGAGGCCAGAAGTGTGGATCATCTGCCAAGGAAAGCTTCATGTATGGAGTAGAGCCAGCCCAAGAGAAAGGCCATGTGCTCTACAGGCAGCAGAACTGGACTGATGGAGCTAATCAAGCCTTTGGTAGCCCAGATGATTTATCATGAGCTCCAGATGCCTGATATGGAGCTATAGGATCTGGTATTTTCCCTGCTGGGTTTTGAACTTGCTTTGGTTCTGATACTTATTTGCAATGTCCCCATTCCTCCCTTTTGGAATGGGACTGTTTATTCTGTATGGTTGTATGTTAGAAATATGTAACTTTCATTGTATAGTTCACAGTTAAGAAATTTCCTGAGTCTCAGAAAAGATTCATCATACTTTTGAATAGTGTTGAAGCTGTTCAAGACTATGGGCAATTTTGAGGTTGAACTAAATGCATTTTTCATTATGTGGTGGCCATGAGCCTATGGGGACATGCAGCAGAAAGTTGTGGCTTAAGAGTGATTTTTTTTAGAGTGATTTTTTTTAAAGTGATGTTAAGTGTCAAGTTGACATGAGTTGAACTTGTGATGGTTTATAATAATTGTCAATTTGACAGAACCTATAATCACCTTGGAGACAAATCTCTGGCCATATCTAAGAAGTATTATCTAGATTAGATTAATTGAAGTGGGACAACCTACCCTAATCATGGGTAGCACCATTCCCTGGGATTGTATCCTGGGCTTTTGGAAAAGTTTATCTGAGTATAGGAATTTATCACCCTGCTTCCTGATTACAGATGTGATGTGACCACCCAGCTACTTTATGCCTCCATGACTGCCTTGCCATGATGAACTACTGTGAGCTGAAATAAACCCTTCTTTCCTTAAGTTTATTTGTCAGG
This sequence comes from Nannospalax galili, assembly GCF_000622305.1. NCBI lineage: Eukaryota > Metazoa > Chordata > Mammalia > Rodentia > Spalacidae > Nannospalax > Nannospalax galili. The sequence continues at coordinate 714,138 of NW_008340643.1, forward strand.
TATTTTACCATAGCAATGAGAAAAGTAACCAATTCAATTAAATACATATTTGTTTCCTGCTCTGGACAATTAAGGTAAAACTTCAATAAGTAATATATGTATTTGTGCTTTCAAAGAGGTGCTAAACTACCCTTACTGATGGGGTCAAGTTGGATACTCTTGAGGATGTGGGAGGCAAATGGAGAGAGGCATGGGTAGGGGTAATTATGGAATGATGATAATATTCTGGTTATTTGCATGTGGAAATTCATTAAAATTTTTCTGAAAATTTGTGCATTTGTCTTAATTAGTATAGCAATTGCCTTAAAAATTAAAAGTTGCATTAATGTCCTCTTTACCCCTTGGTCTATATTCCCTGAGCCTTAGGTGTAGAGGTTACATTATAGATGTGCCACTTAGGCTTGGGCAATTCACAGACAATGTCTGTGTATGACCATTTGTGGAACTCTGTAATAGTCTCTGTCTGTTGCAAAAGAAGTTTCTTTGATGAGTGGTGACTGGGATACTTGTTTGTAAATGTAAGGATTCATATTTAAGAAATTATATTTGTCTAGGTATGTGACATCCTTGGGGTTTTCTCTAAGGTCTAAAACCTCTCCAGTCATGTATATTTGGCTATGTTTACAGTACCACACATGAATTTCCTCCCACTGAGTGGTCTTTAAGTCCAAAAGGAGGAGACTAATGCATCTCTCAATTCTCATCAATGAAGCTCCTTCATGCAATAGAGGAACACAACGGTCACAAATGGCCAAAGTGTGGAGACTAAGAGTCTACAGAGTATGGACCACTGGACAGGACTCTTATATTAAACTCCACCCACCCAGGGCTCAGGGAGTACTTCGGAAGAGGGGGCAGAAAGATTGTAAGAGCCAGGGGGGAGGTGCATGACCATATGAAAATAGAATCCTTCAAGCTCCTGGGACCTTGCTCATATGAATGTACAGCAACGGTGTCAGCGTGCACAAGACCCATGTAAACTGAAGTATACAAAACCCTAGCAAAGAACTGTGGAAATGAACAACAAGCTTCGAGTCGAAGAATTATTGGCAGCTGATTACTACTGGGTGAGGAAGAGCTGATGTTCTTAAAGGGAGGGACTTTAGATAGGCTGACTAGGCCCCAGTGGATGAACTTGCACTGAGGGAAGTCTGGGGACACTAACTTGATAGGATAGGCCTTAAACACACGTGACAGAATGAATTCCAGTGGAGTGGGGGGCTATAAGGAGGGTGCCAATGGGGAAGGGGTTATAAAGACAATAAAGATTGATAATAATGTTCTATATGAAATACACGAGAATTCAATTAAAATTTACAAAAAATGTTTAAAAAAATCAAAAGCTGTTGTTTGATTGTACCCTCCCACGCCCCCAAAGAACCACGTGGTGATAGCATTGTCATTGGCAATGTATGAAAATCACTTTTCCCTCATGTGTACTAGCAGTAGATGCTACAGTTCGTTCCATTTTTTATTAATCTGTTGGGCACAAAACGATATCTCATTGGTCTCTTCTATTCCTTGAAACACTGGAGAATTTGAGCATCTTAATATGCTACATTTTCTCTTCTTTAGAATATTCCTATTTTGTTTACTTTTTCTTTTGGTTTGTACATCTTTTCTCACCAATTTTGAAGTTAGTTTTGTGTACTGGAGAAGTTACTTCTAGCTGAGGGTGGTGACACAAGGGGTCCAGGTTAGCTTGAGCTAGTGATGCCCTATCTAAAATTACAAATTGTTTCCATAACTCCTGCTTCTCTATTGACTTTGTTCATGTTACCTTTTGCTATGTAAAAGTATAATTTTTTACATTTTAGTTATTATTTATATTTTATGTGTATGAACGTATACATGTGTGTGAGTGCACCTATGTCATGCAATGCCCACAGAGGTCAGAAGATGGTGTCAGATTCCCCTGGAATTGGAGTTACAGATGATTGTTAGCCACCATGTGGGTACTGGGAAATGAACTCAGGTCCTCTGCAAGACAGCCAGTGCTGTCTTGTTAGGAGGTCTTTCCAGTCTCTCTAGATGATACATTTACTTTCTAGCATTTTATATTTTTACATTTAGATTTTTATATCTAATAATTTAGTTTATATTATAACGTGATTTATTCTGTGTTTTTATAATTTTACTTTTTTGCAGTTCAGCGGATTGAATATAGGACCTTCCACATGCTGGGCAAATACTCTACCCTTGAGCTAACCCTTCCCCAGGCCTATGGTTTATTTTTATATTATTCTATGCAGATGCCCTGTCATATTTATTGAATAGTCCATTATTTTCTTGTGAACAGAATGACCACACTTGTCACATACTAATTTCTCAAATATACCACTATTTAATTCTAGATTTTCTAGATGAATCCATTCATTTTTGTGTATTTTTTATACCAATATTATATTTATTTGATTTTAGTGGCTTTATAGACTTCTTTGATCTCTAAGAAGGCAAGTCTCACTGTATAGGACATTTAATATAGTTTTATGAAAATCTAAGAAAAAGCCTTGTTCATTTTTGTTGTTGTTGTTTTTGGTTTTGGGTTTGGGTTTTTTGTTTGTTTCAGTTTTGTTTTGTTTTGTTTTGATTTGATTTGTTTCTTTATACTGGGTCTCCCTGTAACCCTAGCTAGCCTAGACCTCTCTGTGTAGACCAGCCTGGACCTGATCTCATGGAGATGTGCCCACACCCAGCTCCTTGTTAATATTTTAATTGAGGTGGGTATGGTGGCTCATGCCTGTAATTCCAGCCCTCGGGGGCTGGGGCAGAAGGATTGGTGCAAGTTTGAGTCCCGTCTGGGCTACATACCGAGTTCCAGACTAGCATAGAACTCCAAAGGCAGAACAAACAACCAAAAAAAGATTCTAATGGAAATGAAATCAAATTTATATATTACATTTGGAAAATTTGACATTTTATGACATCAAGTATTCTTATATCAGAACAATGTTTAACTTTCCATTTAATCATAACTTGTTTTCTATTTTATAGCTCTTATGTTTCTCTTATTAAACTTATTCCTAAATGTTTTATTTTTCCATTATCATAAATGGGATTTTTCAGTTCCATTTACATTTGAAGGAATTTACTGTTAAAGGGGAAAAAAGCCATTTTTTTTACCTTGTATCTAGCCAGCTTACCAAATATTGCTATTAATTCCAGTATCCCTTAAAATATCAACCTAAACAATTTCAATATCAGTAGCATTTATATTTCTTATTTTAGATTGCTAGATTTAGTAAACAAAATCACAGAATGACCAGTTATAACTGAATTTCAGTCTGAGTATGGTGGAGCTTACTATTCATCTCAGCACTACGGAGGCAGGGGCAGATGGATCTTTGTGAGTCTGGTCTACGTAGCAAAAAGTTCAAGCCAGCTGGGGTTACAGGGAGACTCTTTCTGAAAAAAAAAACAAACAAAAAAAATGGGGCTGGAGAGGTGGCTCAGTGGTTAAGAGCAGTGACTACTCTTGCAAAGGACCCAGGTTTGATTCCCAGCACCCACATGGCGGCTAACAAACATGTAACTCCAGTTCCAAAGGAGCCAATGCCCTCTTCTGACCTCCAAAGGTGTTGCATGACACAGGTGCACTTACATATATGCAAGCAATACACTCATACTCCTAGAATAAAAAAAAATAATAAAACAAAACCCCCAAGCTGAATTTCAGATAAACAATTAGAAGTTTCTAAAATAAATTGTATGCTTTTGTTTTATTTTGTTTTGTTTTGAGACAGGCTCACTATGTAGCCCAAGTTGGCCTCTGACTCATAATCTGGAATCCACCTGCCTCACCGTTCCAAATGTTGGGATTAGAGGTGTGTTCTACCCTATTTTGTATTTGGGACATATGCCAAAAAGCATTAATTGTTAGCTTGAAATTCACATTAAACTGGATGTTCTGCATTTTATCAGGCATTAATGTTGATGCTGGCCATGTTATATTTTTTATGCTGCATTTGGTGAAAGTCTTCAAAGACTGTGCCTCTCATCCCAGGGTGCACATTAGAATCATCCAATAATCATTCTAAAAAAATTCCAATGGCAAGCCCTTATGCTCAGAGGTTTAATTATGTGTGAGTGTGTGTGTGTGTGTGTGGGTGTGTGTCTGTGTGTGTTTGTGTCTGTATATGTATTTAAGTTTCCTAAAGATTCAGATACACATCCAGTTTTGAGGGTCAGTACCTTAAAACAATGTTAAATAATAATCATGTCAGCATGCATTAAAAATCTCCTTGTTGGGAAGCTGAGCATGGTGGCACACACCTTTCATCCCAACACTCCAGAGGCAGAGGCAGACAGATCTCTGTGAGTTCGAAGGCATCCTTGTCTACAGAATGAGTTCAAGGCCAGCCAGAGCTACATAGTGGGGCCTTGTCTCCAAAAAATCAAAGTTAAATCAAAAATAATTTCCTTCTTGGGGTGGGTGAGATGGCTCAGAGAGTATGGGACCTACATGGTAGAAGGAGAATACAAACTTCCCCAAGCTGTCCTCTGACCTCAACATGTGCACCATGATATACATGCACACACACACACACACACACACACACACACACACACACACACACACACAAACTACCTAAATAAAATGTCATTTTTAAATCTTACTGATTTTTCAGTACTGGGGATTGAACCTAGGACCTTGGGTAAGCTAGTCATAGCACTCTATCCTTAAACCCTGTTTCTTGCCCTCTTTTTATTTTTTATTTTGATACAGAGTTCATTAAGTTGACCAGGCAGGCCTTGAACTGGCTCTGTAACCCAGGCAGGCCTTGAATTTGGTATCCTCCTGCCTCAGCCTTAGAGGTTGCTTAGATTACAAGTATGTGCAACCAGGTCTGACTCCTTATTGGTTTGTATTAAATATTTAAAAAAATATTTTAATTGAATTTTCGTGGATTTCATACAATATATCTTAATCATATTTAGTCACCCCTTCCCTATCTGCACCCACCCCATAGCCCACCCTTAGGACTTCATGCATTTTGTGATATATGTTAAGGCCTCTCAAGTCAAGTTTATGTGCCCAGAAGTCCCTCAGTATGAGTTCATCCACTGGAGCCTGTTCAGCATGTCTAGCATCACTCCATTAAGGAAGATCAATTCTCTCTCACCCAGCAGTGATCAGCTGCTAATAGGTCTTAAGCTAAGATTGGGGCCTCCGGCCCATTTCCCTCATTCAGTACTGTACCAAACATTTTAAGTTTTATCATTCAGAATAATATTTGGTTTTAAAAATAGATCACTTTAGTTTCGTTCCCATAGTTTTCATCTGGTCCTGCTACTGGAATGTTACTCTGGACTGCCCAGCTCCTCTGTCCTTATGATGTCCTTTGAAACAATTCAGACCAGACACACAAAGCGTAGTGGAGAAGATAGGTGAGGCTTGTTATAGAGCCATAGAAAGCATTCTATCACTCAAGAATAAGAGTGGGCAACAACCAAAGGGGCCATTGTGGAGGAAGACATTCACAGGGTGAGAGTGGACAATGGCCAGAGACACCCCTGTCCAGGTGATTGACAGGCCATTTGATTGACTCTTACAGGAAGAGATAACAGTATATCTTTTTTCTTGTCTTATTTTTTTTTAATCAGAAAGCCTCCTTCTAGATAGTAATGTTCTGAGGTTTAGGGGGTCTTAGAGCCAGGTTTAGATAATTATCAATTAATGACCTTCCTTCCGGGCAGTTCAGGATGTTACAACTCCTTCTGGGGCTAGAGTTATAACTTAAGTCCTCCTCCTCTGACCAGTAATTAGAGTCTTGCAGTTCTAGTCCTTGGTTTTACAAGCAGTTGGTTGTATGGGAGAGGTCCAGTAATGGGCATCTAATCCTGCAATTATCTGATTACCTAATTGTCCTATTTTAATTTTTTTTAAAGAATGGCTGCTTTTAGTACCTATGTTTTAAAAAAAGATTTATTTTAAATTGTGTGTGTGTGTGTGTGTGTGTGTGTGTGTGTGTGTGAGTGCAGGTGCCTGAGAAAGACAGAGACATTGGATCTGCTGGAGCTAGAGTTACAGACAGTTGTGAGCCGACCAATGTGGGTGCTGGGAACCAAACTCAGGTCTTCTGCAAGACCAGCAAGTGCTCTTAACTGCTGAGCTATCTCCCCAGCCACAACCTTTAGCATCTATTAACAACACTGTATAACAGAATGATTTCCTCTTTAATTTACTATGTGAAGAACTGTATTATTAGATTTCTTCACATTGAAGAACTTTCTAATTTTTTTTTTGCTCTGTGCCACAATCTATTTGTTATTTTACTTACAACGTGCAACTATATTCATAAATGAAATCACATTTGGAAATCTGTTATTCTTGGAATTAGCGTGTTTTAAATCTTTGAAAAATGGATTCTTAAAAGAACCTGGGACACTTTGTATAACTTACCCTACTTCCTGAAATACTTTAAACCATTGTTCCCCCAAATGTGACCCCTTGACCCACAGTACCCACCTTACTGGGAACTAGTAAGGAATGTAGTCTGAGCCCCACCTATCACTACTAAATGGAAATTGTATTTTAGCCAGAGCCTTTGGTAGACATTCAGTTTGACAGAAGCTGGAATTCAGTTTGACAGAGTAGCACTGGGCTCATTTGTTCACTGAGGTTAAATAAAACTCAGCTGTGGGCCAGTGTTGTCTTGGAGCCTTTTTTAAATGGCAGATTGATACACCCCTTTCTAAACTTCTCTGTGGTAATTGGTTTACTTGTCAAATTTGGTAACTTCAACTTTGCAATCATGCATTCCTTCTAATAGAACAAATTTCTTCTGATTCTTTTAATTTCTACAGAATCTACAGTTATATTCTGTTTCTCAGTCCTCCTTCGGTGAACTGCTGCCTGTTTGCTTTTTTTTTCCTTGACCTGGCTTGCAAGGGGTTTTGCAATTGGAGGTTAAGCTGGCTAGCTGTGGCAACCCCAACAACCTAGGCTCTGCTGCCTACCCCAATATAGCAATTAAGGAGCCGAGTAATGGTAAATATGAAGGAGGAGTATTTTTATTTTTTTAAACAAAACAAAACAAAAAATAGCGATATTGGGAAGAACAGATAAAGGAGTCCAGTGACCCTATGTTGGTTGGTCTTTGGAGGTACTGCTGAGCTTTAGGTTTAGACAGAGGAAGAATTAGAGCAAGAGGCATATATAACTAGGCCGTCCTGGTCAAGCACTCACCACTGTCTCTGCTCTGGTCCTGCAAGGTGAGCCAGTAAGTTGTTGCAGCTGTCATCACTCACCCTGGTTCTCAGAAGATAATCTCTCCAAAGTTCAACCTCCCCATTGTACATAACTGCCTTTTACTGGGTGTTGGACTGGTCTCATGAAGCTCTGCTGTTCCTGGAATCCAAGGTGACTGTAGGTTTAACACAATTACTTATCTCTGTGACTTTAGCCTTGAAAGGGACTGATGTAGGTTAGATATCACTGGGTTTTTAGACAGACCCTCTTTGAGCGATTAATTTGCCTAGATAGGATCAAGCAGGAGTCTGACCCACGTCGAAGGAGATAGATACAAAATGTAGGCAGTTGTACCAGGCTTTCAGTTACTCTGTGGGCCCAAGTAAGGAGTCAGTGTTTTCTAAGCACTAGCCTTTGTTTGTTTTAGGAAATGGGGTCTCTTGTAGCCCAGGCTGGCCTTGAGCTTGCTGGGTGGCCAAGGATGATTTTGAGCTTCTGATCCTCCTGCCTCTAACCTCCTAAATGCTGGGAGTACAGGTATGTGCTATCACACTCTATTTTTGTGGTCCTGGGGATTGGAACCAGGGACCTGCACATTTTAGGCAGAGACTCTACTGAGCGGTATTACCAGCCCCTACATACCAGCTTTTGCTGGCCTCAAACTCCCTGTGTAGCTGATGATGACCTTGAACTCTTGATCCTCCTGCCTCCACCTCCAAAGTGTTGGGATTGCAGGCATGCAACACCTTACTGTCATTTCAGATCATTTCTCTATTAATTGCATTCTGATTTCTGTTTGTTTATAATTTTGCATTTTTTCCAGTTTCTTAAGATTGTAATAGGTATTTAACTTATAGACAATTTTTAAAATAATGAAGATGGTAAAGGCTGTAAATTTCCTTCAAGTGCTGCTTTCACTGCACGGTATCCATTTTAGTGTGACGTGTTCTCCTTTTTGTTACTTTCTAGGAAGTAATTTCCCTTTTACTTTCCTCTTTAAGGGTTTTCCAGGAGCAATTTCCTATTTTCCCACGTTTAAAGTAGTCCATCTTCTCAGTGCATTATACATATGCATATTTATAAATGTATATATGTATATGTAACAATAATAATCAAAGATGAGGACAAGAATTGAGAGGGAGTGGGAGGGACATGAGAGGAGTTGGAGGGGGACTAGCAGGGGTGGGAGTGATGCAAATATAATACTCATATATGAAATTCTTTTGGGAGGGGGTTAAATTTTTTATGGAATTTTTGCAATTTTCATACAATAAAATTTGATGGTATTTAGAGCCCCTCCCCTATCTGCAGTTCCCCTGACTGCCCCCACCCAATTTAATGCAATCTATTACAGATATAAAATTCTATTATACATATATATTACAATACATATATACATAATGTATCTAATATGTATATATGTATGATTTGTGCTTCCAAATGTTCTTCAGTGTGAGTGCATCCACTAGAGCCTGGTTAATCTACCAAGAGTCCTATCCTTGTAAGAGACTGTGTCTCCCCCTCCCAGTAACAATCAATTGCCAAAAGTTCCTTAGGTTGGTTAGGGACTTCTTACCCACTTCCTCATGTCTATGCTAGGATTTTGTCTGGTTTGAGCTTGCATGGGACTTGTGCATACTGTCACCATTGCTGTGACTTCATATGTGTAATTGATCAGCTGTTTGGAAAACACTGTTTCCTTGTGGTAAAGTTTTAAAAAATAAAATATATATTAAAAATAAAGTAGTCCATATTTAACTTTTCACTCTTTTATTTTTCCTTAAAAGTTTAATGCCACTTTCTTTGTGGTCATGGATCTGATCTATGATTATAAATTTGTCATACAGGCAAAGTGTGTCTACTTTTCATTGGAGAATGTGTGCTATTGTGGAGTATATTTGTTTATGACCCCATTTTCTGGCATACAATTCCTAAAATCCTTTCACTCTTCCAAGTGATGTGCCCTTTTGCATGCCAGTGAATTGACTGAGTGCAGGAAGTCTGAGGAAGTTTCAGATTAGAGGCTGGTCTCTGAAAAGACAAGATTACATACAGTATTGGGGCTTTCAAGTCTGTCCACCAAGCTTCAGAAAGGTGAGAAGGGTTAAATTAATGGCCAAGGGCCAAGACTTTTAATCAGTTATACATATATAATGAAATCTCCATGATCATCTCAAAAGGACAGGGCTTGGGGAGTTTCCTGATAGCCAAACATGAAGAGGCTTCCCAGTGTCCATTCCTGCATGACTTTCTGTATGCATCTATCAGTATCCTTTGTAGCATGCTATAATAAACCAGTAGCTGTGTTTCCTTGAGTTATGTGAGGCACTCTAACAAACTGATCAAACCCAAGGAGGAACTCTGATTTATAGCAAGTAGGTCAGAAGTGCTTGTGATTGGTGTCTTTGGGGGGGGGCAGTTATTGGTGCAGTCTTGGAGGATTGAGTCCTTAGACTGTGAAGTCTAAGTGTATTTGCAGGTAGATAGTGTTAGAATTAAATTGAATCAGAAGATATCCAACTGGTGTTTGCTACAGAATTTCTTCTTGTTGAGTGTGAAAAACTTGCTCCTCCCACATTTGGTAAAAGAATGGTTTTAAGTTCTGAGAGCACAGTGGGAGAAACTGAATTTGAGTAAATTTGGTTTTTATACTCACAGTAAGACACTTTGCACCTTTTTTTTTTTTAACCATAAATTATTGTGTCGATTCTTTTA
>NW_008340643.1:724135-724782 GCF_000622305.1 Nannospalax galili
TCTTTCATATGCGTATGTTATATGTATGTTTGTGTGTACATGTGGGGGCATGCATGCACATGTATATTTATGCATATGGAGGCCAGAGGTCAACAGTGAGCATCTTTCTCTATTGCTCTCCACCTTATTTTCGGGGACAGGGTCTCCCACTGAACCTGGAGCTCACTGATTCATCAAGGCTGACTGGCCAATGAGTTCTAGGGATTCTCTTGAATCTGATCCCCTGGCACTGGGGTTACAGATGCACAGTGCCATCCTAGCTTCTATGTGGGTGCTGGGGATTTGTACTCAGGTGTTGAGGCTTCCATGACAGGCATGTTGCCAATGGAGGTATCTCCCCAGATCCAGGTATATCTCGTTCTACAAGAGATGAATAGAAGGGTCCCACTACAATGTAAGTACTATTGTATTCTGTTTTCATTTCTGCAGTTTTCTGCTTTATACTTTTGGCTTCTCTGTATCTAGTACACATACAGTTATAAATAGTGTAGGCTTTTAACTGTATATCTTTGTCATATCCATTGTACCTTTTGATCATGTTTCAGGATTTGAGCTTCAACTTTCCCCTTACATTTCTTCTTGTTGGTTTCTTCTTATTGACATTTTTCTATACTTTTTTGGCATTTTATTTTCAACCTTTATTTTAT
>NW_008340643.1:725122-726814 GCF_000622305.1 Nannospalax galili
TTTAACTATGATAGTCTCCTTTATTGGGAAAATTCAATTTAATAAATTGAATGATATACTTGATTTCATTTAGGAACTGATGCCTCTTTCTAGTTTAGTTAAATTACCATTTATTCCATTTCCTCTTTATTAATATATACTGTAGACAAATAGATTTTTCTATTTCATTTCGTTTTTTAGTAGGGTCTTGCTATGTAGCCCAGACTAGTCTAGAATTCATAACCGTTCTGCCTCTGCCTCCCAAGTGCTGGGATTAATGTGTCACAATACATAGTTGGCGAATAAATTTTCAATGGAATTTATGGAGGTTTTAAAAAGTCTTCTTTGGAGACAAGGTTCTATTATACAACTCAGGCTGGACTTGAGCTCATTACGTAGCTCAGGCTGACCTTAAATTCGCAATCATGCCATCTCAGCCTTTTCAGTACTGGAATGATAGGCATATGTCACCACACCTGGCTCTAAAAAGTCTTTCACATGACATTTTAAGTGTGAAATGTAACAGATAAATTTGTGGAGTTAGAAAGTCAAACTGATATCCCTTTGGCTATAATCCAAAGGCTCTTTCTACAATATTGGGGAGTCAGAGCAAAAACAAGAATTTCCAATGAAAGAACCTAGCTCAAATTTAGTTCAACATCTGGTGACTTTGGCACAACAGTGAGGCTCTCAGATGGGCCAGATTGAGCATACTAGGTAAGTGAGCATAGTAGGTAGCATAGGTAGTAAGCATAGTAAGTGGTGAACATATTAAGAGGGAGAACATATTAGATGATGTGCATCGTGGGTGGCTATTAGGTAATATGTATAGGACATGATGAACAAAATAGATGGTGAGCATGTTAAGTAGTAATCATGTTAGTTTGCTGAGCATATTAGGTGAGTACTTGAAGTGGGAGAGAAGAGTAGGTGGTGATCATGTTAGGTAGTAAGCATATGAAGTAGGAACAGCTGGTTCTCAGGGTCCAGTGGGTCCACAGGCCTGGTATGGAAGATCTGGAAGTCAGTTGCGTGTGTTCTTCAAGAGGTCCTTTAGGAAGGTCCTGGACTTCTGACTTTCTAGAAATGTGTCTTCCTGGTGATGGGATTCTGAACTTCTCAGGGCAAGGGTAGAACTTTAAACTCTATATTCAGAGGTTCAAGAGGTGACATTCTGAGGACCTCTAATGGTTTGGGGAGCTATCACCGAGGAGGGGGGGTTGTTAAATTGTCAGAGTGAGTTGTCTACTCTGGATCCATGTTCTAGGGCTTGTTCCTAGCACCCTTCCTCTCCAGAGCTGCTGTATCCTTTGTCTTTGTGCAACCACATCCTATGCTGGGATCAGAGCCCCTCCCATGATTCTCTTATTGGAATCTCTGGACTACCTGGAATGGCAGTGATCTTAAAAATCTTCTGTCAGGTGCTGCCATAAAGCCTTTCAGAGAATGTTCTTGGATCTCCCAATAAGTTTACCTGGAGCCAATGAAAATGTCACATTTCTTTGGTCTTGGCAAGAATCCTGGCTCCTCAACTTGAGAGCATCATTTACCCCATACCAAATGAAAACTTCATTTAGCTATTATGTTCATGTCCAATTAATAAATTAGAAGAGAACAAGTTAATTTATCACTTGAAGCTTGGTCCATGAAACCTTTCAAAGCATAGAGAATATGAGATGATAAAACATTTCATCGGGGGGGGGGGGAAATTGG
>NW_008340643.1:726827-750850 GCF_000622305.1 Nannospalax galili
TGGATTTCTTTGAGTTCACTTGCATGTTGGGTTTAAGTATATTAAATAGATCTTCATTAAATAGCTCCCAGGAGATCTGCAATAGGGCAGCCCCCAACCTCTCTAGCCTTCAAAGATTGGTGTAAGGAGTCAAATGAGTGACAGTGTCAGAACTTGATGTGCCCTGAATGTATGTGTTGAGTAATGAAAGTGACTGTGTCATGATTCTGGAGACCCATTGTCCATAGCCTGGTGTGACCCAAGGGGCAGATAATTCTTCATCATCTCCATTTGCTATAGATCCCGCCCTGAAAATTTCAAGAGAGAAATTTGCTGTATTCTTTCTGAATGCCAGTACAGTAAGATGTGGCATTTACTCTGTGACACCACATTATGGATATGCCTTAATAAAAACAGCCTGACTCTCGCATCATTTCAGCCAAGAATGGACCTGAACTGCTGAGAACCTGTTCCTTCAGAACTCTCTAAGAACAGCTTTGTAGAGCAAGGGCTCACTCTTAGTTTTATTGAAACGTGGTATACCCAGCATGAAATAGGGATGTAGAAATCAGACTCTTGTCTAACCCAAGAACTTTGCCTTTTCTGATCCCTAGACCTAGACCAGCACACACAAAGAACCATACACACACCCATACCTACAGTATTCTAGGTCCAGGGGAAGGAAGAGTCATGAGGAATTAAAGCTATGTTTAGGTTACAAGAGGAGCTCAGGGCCTAGTAGGCTTGTTTACATTATGAACAAGTCAACATATGATTAACTTTTTGAGGGGCTGGAGAGATGGCTCAGTGGTTAAAAGCACTAGCTGCTCTTGTAGAAGACTCAGGTTCAGTTCCCAGCACCCACATAGTGGCTAACAACCATCCATAATTTCAGCTCCAGAGGATCTGATGCCCTCTTCTGACCTCTGCTTGCATTGCATGATATGGGTGCACTTATATACGTTCAGGCAATACATTCATACACATTTAAAAAATGACTAAAATTTTGGTTATAAGGTTAAGTAAAGCAGTTTTTCCAGAATATGTCCATATTATAAGAGTCATTACCACAGCAGGACCCCCTGGGGATGCATGAAGGAAATCTGGGCAGGCTTGCTGCTAGTGTGTGATGAAACTCACTTGCAACAAAAGTGACCAGATGTGGTGCTGGATAAGACCTGGCAACCCCCCTACTCTGAGAATGCCTCCTCTGCCCAGTCTCTTGACTGTGGTTGGCTGGAAAGCTCCCTTGATGTTCAGTGGTGTCACTGAAGGGCTAGTGGTAGTGATGTCCTTCATGAAAACCAGCAAGACCCTGTCCTCAGCATGTCCTCTGAGCAGAGCACTGTTCTCAGCCCTTCATACACATAACTCATAGACCTCTTACAACCACCTGTGAGGAAAAGGCTGTTGTCATCACTCCTACTCCATAGAGGAGGAAATGTCCACACAGAGAGATAAGGCAGGCACTCCTGGTTGCATGGGTCACCAGTCTATGCTCTCTGGTACTTGTCCTGATCTCTGAATTAGCCAAAAGCTATTCATGAGATTTCATTTGAGTCCAGAACTTCAACCTTCTTCCCTTTGCCAAATTTTACTTTAAAATAAGAATTTCATATATTAGAATAGTCAAGATGGCCACATTTCCCCCTACTTAGAAAAAATTAATTGAACTTTCATGTATTTCATACAAAACCTCTTAATCACCATTAAACACACGGCCCATCTTCACCCTCCCATACCCTCCCCACCCTGCCAGATTTTATGCATTCTGTCATTTATGGTAAGGCCTACTCAGTCAAGATAGTGTCCCCAGACCTCCCTGAGTGCAAGTTCATCCCCTGGGGTCTAGTCAGTCTATCTAGAGTCACTCCCTTAAAGAAGATCAACTCTCCTTCACCCAGTAGTAATCAGCTTCCAATAGTTCTTTGGCTAAGATTGGGGCCTGCTGCCCATTTCACCAGTTCTTTCCTGGGGTTTTGTCTGCTTGAGTTTGCATGGGTCTTTTGCATGCTGACACCATTGCTGTGGGTTCATATGAGCAGGGTCCCAGGAGCCTGTAGGGCTCTATTTTCATGTGGTCATGCACCTCCTCCCCTGGCTCTTACAAGGTTTCTGCCCCCTCTTCCGCTGTGGTCCCTGAGCCCTGGATGGATGGGGTTTAATACAGGAGTCCTGGCCAAGAACCTTTTCCCCCTACTTTTATTTCCTCTGCCCCTGGCAAGCTCAGGGCGGCATGCATGCCACGAGAGGGACTCCTGATACTGGTGAAATGGTCCGTGTAGTTTTTGCTAAGCCTCAGTCTCAGTTTTCTTCCTGGCTGCCCAGTTGGGCCCTTAGCAAAGTCCATCCTTAAGGCTCTGTTCTAGAGAGAAAACAAATAAGGGACAGAAATCCTGAGCTGAGGGGTAAAGGCCCCCAGCACAGCAAATATAAATGGAAACTCTGAGGCCCTGTGATTCACTTGCCAATGTGACTCATGTTCTGCTAAGGTTTCCGTGAACAATATGTTCACAGTCTGGTTTAATTATAGCCTAGCTCTGCCACTGCCTCGGTGAACCCCCCAGGCACCCGGCCCTCACCCCCCAGCAGTGCCAGTTGAAATGCGTCCCAGGGAGAGAGGGGGAGACGACAATGGAAATGGTTTTTGGCAGGTACCATCAGACACATCACAAAGTGGACGGCTCCTGCAGGGAATCTCGGTGGAGCCCCCCCCCCAAGGCACTAGAAAAGCCTGTGTTTGTGGGGTGCTCATGCTGCTGGGACTTTCCCTCTGTGTAGAGTTGGGATTCACAAGCACCCAGTGTGGGTGTTTGGAGCAATCAATTGAGAGAAACAAACGGTTTAGTCTAAGCTTCTTCAAGCAAGGGTAGAGGGAACCCCAAGACAGCCTGGTGAGTGCAGGGGGTGGTTCTCACTCGGACCTGGTAGCACTGGACAGAAAACAAACAGAAAAAAAGAGAGCCTTGTCCCATCCACTGTGTAGGTGTTTGCTACTGCAGTGGAAAGACCCTGGGTTCTTGCACTGGAAGGGGATCATTTTTATGTATTTATTATTTTTTATGTGTATGAGTGTATTGCCTGCATGTATATGCGTGCACCCTTGTCATGCAGTGCCCATGGAGGTCAGAGAGGCCGTCAGATCCCCTGGAACTTGAGTTATGGACAGTTGTTAGCCACCATGTGGGTGCTGGGAATTGAACCTGGGTCCTCTGCAAGAACAGTCAGTGCCCTTAACCTCTGAGCTATCTCTCCAGACCCATGTGAAGGAGATCATTTTACAAATGTTACAAATGTGGAGTGGGCCTCTGGCTTCTTCACCCTGTGCTCCAGCTACTAGGGTGTTTTAGGGGCAGCAGGACTTGGCTGCATGCTCAGAGGGAGAGAAAGCATTTGGGGCTGTTTCATTGAATGTTTGTTAGGTTGTTAGGTTCTGGGAGCTTTACTTCTATTTTCTTTTTTTTTTTAACAATTTAAGAATTTCTTTCCTATTTACTATATGCCAAGCGGTATCTAAGCACACTATACATATGTTAACATGTTTGTCTTTTGCTACAATCATAAGAAATACAGTATTATCACTAAGCCAGTTGCCATGGACCCAGAGGCAGTAGTATGCAGGACTTGGTCTGGAGCCAGTGCTTCGAAGTACTGCTGCTGCCAGGCAGCTCTTCCAGTCCAAGACAGTGGTGTGGGGAAAGAAAGGTTAGAAAACTAGTGCTGTTTGCTGCGTGCTTATGACCCCATCCCTCCATGGCTGCCCATAGGCCTCGTAGGCAGCCCTTCAAGTCCTGACGGGGCTCAGTGGCCCAAACAAAAGGGCAAGGTCCACTTCCTCAGCCTACCCACCCTCCCCCAAAGCAAATCTTAGGCTCACCTACTTCTCCTCTGTGTGTACGGTGTGTATGTATGGTTTGTTTCCATGTGTGAGTATTGGTGTCTATGCCACGGTGTGTATGTGGAGGTCAGAGGACGACCTTGTGTGTCTGTCCTCGCTCTCCACCTTGTTTGAGACACTCTCTCTTGTTTACTGATGTGTAAGCCAGGCTAACTGGCTGGCAAGTTTCAAGTGCTTCTCCTGTCTCTGCTTCTCATCTCACTGTAGGAAGACTGAGATTACAGATGCACTACTAGATCCAGCTTGACATAAGTCCTGGGGATTTGGAACTCAGATTCTTATGCTTGATTGGCAAGCACTTTGCCCACTGAACCATCTTCTCATTCCTGCTCTCCCTTCTAAGGGCAGCAATATTTCTGTATTTCCTCCCCAAAAGGGCAGGAGGCTCCAGGTCCCCTTTGCAATAGCGGGCCCTTGGGTGGCAGATGCCAAGAGGAAGAAAGCATATTGGGGTTAAACATACAGGCAGGGCTCAGGATCTGCTTCACTTCCCCAGTGCCAGGCCCTGTCCTGGCTGCATGGGAGATCCCTGCTTAGAGTGTGGCAGAGGGCATGGCCCTGGCCTCTCTAGATTTTCACAGTAGATGATTGAATTGACCACCCCATGAGGCAGGCCAGTTTAGGGTCCTCAGAGTCTGACTGCCCACATTCTATTTCTTCCCACTAGGCCTGCCAAAACTTTCTGTGATAAGGACCATTATCCTCTTTGCACAATGAGGAAATAAACTCAGGGAGTGACTTACCATCTACAGCTGTGCAGTGAAAAAGTCACCTTGTCTTGCTCCAAAGTCCATTTTCAGAAATACCCTGGTTTGCCTCTCAAAATGTTCGGGAGTGTGCAGATCCAAGTAGGTGCCACCATGGAAGTGGGGAGTGACAGCCGCCAATGTCTCCTGAGATTCCAGAATAGGCCAGCAATTCATGTACAGAATTTAAAATCATTAAGTATATATCATTATTGCATGGATTGATTATTTTGCTGACCCCCAAAACCACCAAATGAAGATGGATTGCATATTCACCATGCTATTTCAGAGAGGAGGAAATTGAGGCACCAAGAGACTATGCGTAAGCAAAGGGTGTTGTAAGCAATGAGGGGCTGGAATTTAGGACTGTCAGCAGATCATCTTAGGGAGACAGGGTCAGGGGGCTCAGGAGTTGGTTGAAGCCAGAAGTCAGGTCAGAAGCCAAATGTGGTCTCACAGATCAGCCAAAAACTCACCATCTGGTTAAAATACCTAGGGCAGCTATATCTACATTACATCAGAGACCCTAGATAAGACCTTTGACTATTTCCAGAACACTAGCTACCTTTCTTCTGTCCTTCAAGCAAGCCCTTTGAGAGAGGCATAGTGGGCTCTTGTGCCCTGACTTGAAAGCTGGAGAAATTAAAGGGCTCAGTGGAGCTGGGGGCTTCTAGGCATGGAGCCAGGTCTCCCTGGGTGTACTCGCTGGGTGTTTTGGAGGACAGCCAAGACCTTGATTGACACATTGGGTTCATGGACCAGGTCACGGCACTGTGCAATATGGTCTACCCACTTGCAAACATGACTGCAAAATCCCAGGCTTGATTTAGGTGCTGTGTGTGCATGTGCGTGCATGTGTGCATGTGCTGGGGTGGAACCCAGAGCCTTGTGCATGCTAGGCAAGTAGTCTACCACTGGGCAACATCTCCAGCCTTGAATTTAGCTTTTTAAAAAAAAAAAAAGAAAAAAAAACTCTGTATGCTGAGAAGTTCCTTCCCTTCACTATTTTTTCCTATATCTACTTCCAATCCTTGCATAAACCAAGACAAGAAGTCTTTCTTCTTTATTTTTATTTCTTATGTTTATGAGTGTTTTGCCTGCATGTATATAAGTGTACCCATATTGTACAGTGCCCCAGGGGTTCAGAAGAGGGCATTGGATTCCCTGGAATTGGAGTTAGGAATGGTTGTTAGCCACCATATGGGTGTCTGGAAGAGCAGTCAGTGCTTTTAACTGCTGAGCCATCTCTCCAGCTCAAGAAATCTTTCTTCTGACTTTATAAGGTAAATAAATGTGTGTTCTTTGTTATATTCAGGTAAATATGGGATCAGGAAATGAGTTTTTCTTTTTAATGAGCTTTCATCTTCATCTTCCATTAATGTGTGTGAATGTATGACATTCACAAGTCCTCTAGAGTCTCAGTTTCCCCATATGTAAAAGCTCAGTTGGTCTGGTCTAAGCAGACATGTAGCACTGGTAGCATACTCCTCTCAGTGTTGGAGCCATGTGCCACTTACAGACATGAACTTCAGCTCTGCCTTCCTCTCTTCTGCAATATCCTGAGGAATGCCAGGCAAAGACACCCCAGGATGGGGTCACTTCTTCCAGGGTCTCCTCAGAGCTAGTCCTCTTGTCCTAGACTAATCCTGTCCGTTTCTACTTTGTCTACCCCTTGAAGTACATGATTCTGGCTAACCTTCTGGAGTGTTCCCTATGACCACCTCCCCTCAGGGAGTGCCTTCCTTCTTCCTGTGAGTGACGCACTACATTTCTCTCTTGCTTTCTCTTCTTGTTTTTGATTGTGCTTTTTTTTAAGTTTAGAAAAAGAAGTGTCAAATTTAAAACTCAGCCCAGCGCATCTATTTAAAGCGCAGAGGAAACAGCCTTTGAGCAACTTGCAGAATGTAAAGCCTTTAGAACCTTTGAAAACCTCAGCTGCAAAGCCTGTACCACTCTGACTTGAAGGGTACACAGATGTTTAGGGAGTATCAGAGAAGAGGTCTAGCATCCCTCAGGTGTGTGGCAGGAAAACATCTGAAAAGGCATTATGGGAGCAGAAGCCCAGCCTGAAGCGGGGCCCCAGGGATGGTTCCCAGCCAGTTTCCTTTGCTGCCTCAACTGCACAGCAACTGCAGCCCCACCTGAGGGGCACAGACCTAGATATGTGGCCATGTGTCTGCATTGTGTGGCCATGTGTGTATGCATGTCTATGTAAACATGCATGTGCATATATGTATGAGTATTTGCTTGGAAAAGTTCCTAGGTAAGTTGGGCATAGTGGCACATGCCTTTAATCCAGCACTCGGGAGGCAGAGGCAGGCTGATCTCTGTGAGTTCAAGGCCAGCCTGGTCTATATAGTGAGTTCCAGGCCAGTTGGGGCTACAGGGAGATCCGGTCTCCCTGGATCAAAAGGACCGGAAAAAAAAAAAAAAAGGCACAAGGGCTTATAGACCTGAGTGGAAAGATGGTTGCAATGGCTGCAGCACATAGGAAGGGCTCCTCTCTCAACTCTCCTGTCGTCCTGCCCACCGCCATTTCCGCTGCCAGGTTCTTCCTCCATACAGCAGCCAGGTAAGAGCTGCTCCTGGACACTGGGCTTCTCAGACTTCAGGCACTTGCCCCCTTCATTACTTAACTTCTCAGAGACACAATGCCTTCCAGTGTAGTGTAAAGTGGACCTCTGCTCCTCAGCCTCCAGCTAGCCCCATTGCCCTGATTCCCTTTAAAGCAGATCTCTCTGGGAAGGGTTTGTCATAGTCATGCCACTCCTCTGCTCAAAACCACCCGGTGACTTGGGAAGAAAACAAAAGTAGATGTTCCCCCACCCCTGGGCTTCCTTGAACATGTTAGGTGTCCTCCTGCCTCCTCTGCACTGGCTGTTCACTCTAACTAGCACTCTCTTCTCCTACACATTGTCTGGCTCAGGCATTCACTTCTTTCAGATCTCATCAGGTCTTGCCTCAACAGAGATCCTCTCCAGCCCTTCCATACCACAGCCCGTCCTGCCCCTTTCTCTCCAGTGCTCCCATACCACAGCCCCTTTATTTTTGTCCATGGCTTCTGTCACCCGAACATATTGCACACTGAGTTATTCATTCCTCCATTGTTGACGTGGTGGGGAGGAGTCCTCACCCTCTTAGCTGAGCTACAGGAGACAAAGATCGCCTGGCCTTGCCCAGCCAGTTATACTATCCTTTGGAACATGTGCTTTGATGGATTGCATTGAAAAGCTCTGTGTCCACGGTCCCCAGCTTGCTGCATGCAGGTGCTTTACTCATCTTTGTTCTGCAAGGCATCACATGGGGGAGGGTTTGGAGGAAGCAGCATGTTCCCAGCTCCCATGAAAACCCTGGCAGTGCCAGTGATTCTCTTGCCCTCTTGCATTGCTTAGCAAACATGGCTGCTTCTGGTATGTCAAGCAGTGGGGTGACTGGCATTGAGTGACAGAGGATGTAGGCCGTACTATGACCTCTCCACCTCCAGGTTGACTCTAGGAAACACCATCTCCTTGGCCAAGAACTGACAGTTCCTGGGCTGCCTTGTGGCTTCTGTTTCTGTTTTTTCTGCTTCTCAGAGGCCCCACAACCTGTGGTTCTAGCATCATTTGTGCTGACAAGCCTGTGTTTGTGGAATGCTCTGGTGAACACTTACTCCCTCTGGGCTCTCATTTGCCCCTCCCCCGCCCCCCACTGGTGACTGGCTTGTCTCTTTCCTCTATTAGATATGGAGCCTTTGAAACCCATCCTGACACCACCCACACATGTGTGCTGCTAGCACTAAGCTGACAGTATGTGCCCCCTACCCTTTCTGTAAGTGCATTCAGCAGGGCAAGTCTTCAGTCAGCCTCGGGCTCTGGGAAGGAAAAGATGAGGGCGAGATGCAGGCCACAAGAGCAGCAAGCCCAGTCCTTCTGGGTCAATGGGCCTGTTCAGTGTGGCAGCTTCATTTCCTGCACAGGGGCCACCTGGCTTGGTGCACTGTCATCTCCAAGCCTCCCAGCCTGCCCTCATAGGTGTGCTGCAGCTCATTAGTGCAGGGGAACTCTCACCTGCTTCTCCAGAGGACAGGGAGAGAAAGTTGGGGGGGGTCTTCTTTACATGACAGTGCATCCCTTGCCTCCTTTTAGCCGAGAGGGCCTCCCATGCTCACAAGAACACAGGAGCAGGCCCTGGTGACAGCTGGGGGAAATTATTCACACTGTCAAGGAGAGAGGCTTGACTATTACTCTGTTGCAATTCTTTATTTTTAAATCCCCCAGCTGGCTAGGGGCTTAGAAGAGAAGATGTGACAATCATTTGCATCTTGTTCCAGATGGGCTGTCAATCAGGGTCCGGAGAAGTCTAATAGAGCTGGGTTTGTGGTCATGAGAATGCATGGCCCATTGACAACTCCCAAGCTTTGCTGGGCAGGTTTATGACAGTTCTTTGGAAGCTGAGGGCTGTGTGGTGGTGTGTGGAGCTGTCTCTGGATAGCAGTGGCAATCTGGCCTCTGTGGCTCAGCTGTTGTGTTTCCAAAGGGAACACACATATAATTGTCCTGCCTTGAGCCCAGAGGTGACATTCTTATGTGTCACTCCTACTACATAGCCTTTCTGGAGGACAAATATGCCTCTATGGCCAGTTGTCCTGGTGAGACACCTAGGGGTGAGGACATGGGTCCTTCTTTTTTGGACAGAGGACTAAAAACCAAGACTCCTGTCAGGAATGGCACTTCTTTAGAAAAGGTGGCCTCTGTACCCCTTCCTTATTCCCACACTATGAAGTTGAGCCCACCTCCACTGCAGAAGGCAACCACGCAGCCAACAGCCTCCCCCTCAGCTCTTGTGGTGCTCCTGCCCAAGGCCTTGTGCTGGCCGCTACTGGCTGTTTGCAATTCATTCTGGTGGCAGTCCCTACATTCAGTTTACAAAAGGGCAGAGGTTCTGGCCATGGTGGTAGTATCCTGTGAACCTGTGAGCAATCACGGTTATGATCTTGGTGATATGTAGCTTATCCAATCTTCCTTAAAGAAAATATTTACTATTTATCCAGCTAGGCTTGGTTTCTGTTATATACAAACAAGAACTAGGACATTTGGTAAAAGGTGACACTAAGGCCACGAGAGACTAGAGCCAATTGTTGGGATTTCTCCCTGGCAAGTCCATCCTGGGTTTGCAGATGTGGGGTTCAGCAGCACCTGTGTAAAAGACCAGGTATAACTTTGGTGCTATGTGTGTGGGTGTGTGTGGATAGAGGCAGGAGGCTTGCTGGCCCCTGCCCCCACTCCAGATTAAGTGAGAGACTCCATCTCAAAGGAATGAGGTGGGGAGTGATAGAGCAGAACATCCAATGTGTCCTCTTCTAGCCTCTATGCATGCACAGGTGCACATACCAATCACACACACACGCACAACCACACATGCACACACACAATTTTTAAAAAGGAGCTATGGAAGCACAATCATCAGAGTCCAATGCAGATGCAGCTTGGTCAACCCAAAGTCATGCCCCTTGAAAGCCTGGCACCTCAGCTGCACTAGCTGGAGGTGGAAGGTTGCAGTAGCCACCTGGTGAAAAACAGGCCACAGCTACCCAGATTTAGGATTGAGATGTGAATGTTGACAGATCAGTGTGAAGAACTCTCACTCACTTCAGCAACCTAGTCAAGTGTCCTTCCTCAAGAATGGGCTGCTCTTGCCATCTGCCACTGTGCATGTCCAACTTTCTGTGTGCTTAGTTACCATTGTCTGGCCATAGTAGGCAGGCAGAAAATGCCTTCAGATTCATTTTCAGAATTCTTTACACATTGCAGTAAGGCAGGGGAAAGTCACATGACATCAGAGTTCACTGGTTCTTGTTACTTCAGTCCTTCTAAGAAGGCATTTTTGCCCAAATTGTAATTATGTTCTCTTTCTGATGGAATTGTTCCCTCTCCCAAACCATCAGTCAGGCACACATTAGAGACCAGTCTTAGTATCTGGTCTCATTCCTCAGAGAACTCTCTTAGTAACTCAAGGTCATAGTCCTTCCTAAGTGGCTAAGGGGGACTGGGCTCTGAGAGGGTGAAGTGCTGCTGCTCTTTTCTTCACAGGCAGAGCTATTAATGGTCATGTCCAGGAGAACAGAAGGCATTCTGGGAACATGATGCTCTTCCATCCTGCAAAGTACAGAGCTACACAGAGCAGATGGCAGGGACTTCAAAAGCTTAAAAGTCACCTTGAAAGTTAATGGTACACACAGAGAGATGGGAGACTTTTGTCCCCTTTGATAAGGAAGCAGAAAAGAGAAAAGCGACTTGGCAGACTTACGAACAAGTCAACATAACCAAGAGATGACGCCACTATAATTTACATGAAGAGAGGCCAAGCCTCCTGTCAGCTTGTCCAGAAATAAATGGCATCAATCAACTGACAAAGTGTTGCTTTTGTCTCCTGACTGGTGTGGTATCTCTTTCCCCCTCCCTCCCCCCTTTCTCTCTCCACACAGGGAACATTTGCATCCTTTCTATACAGACAGCTGAGGCCTGGCCATCTCTCTCCCATCACCATGCCTGAGAAGACAGGCAGATCCCTGGACTAACCTGGCAGGTTTCTGCTCCATGAGCCACTGGTCATGACATGACCTCTCTTTGGCTGGCCCAGGGTTGCCATAGGACACATCTGGTACCCAACTGTCAAAGGAATGTGAGTTCATACATGCTTGGTCTTGTACCAGTTGGGAGGACCTCTTATTCTTTTTTGCAGATGGGAAAACTGAGGTATACCAAGGTTAACTCCCTTGGCTGAGATCAAGTTTGGTATCAGTGCCAGGATGGCGAGCTCAACTTGGGTAAAAATAAGAGGGAGCAAATTATGGGGTAGCCTGTTGCTTTTCAACTGAAGATGCCAAAAGAAATAGGAATTCCTGAATTCACTGATGTGTCCTTTGAGATACAACACTCTAGTCCCCAGCAAAGGTAAAATTTGGTTTTTCAGCTACGAGGGGAGATAGGAAAATGCCTCCCTCTCACACCCCTGGGAATTGGAAAACATCTAGACAAAACAGGCCACAGGGGCCCCCAGGCAAGGATGGTGTCAGGATGAGATTGTCACCATCCCCTCAAATATCTGATCCTCTCCCAGGCATGGCCTCAGCTGCTCAATAAAAGGATCGGCCTTGGAAGCCTGTTCTCCTTTGAAGCTGACAGCTTGGTGCCTGTGGAAATGCAGTCCTATTTCAGGACTTCATTTGAAAGAGATTTCAGAAAGGCTGGGAGGCTGAAGCAAATTGCTTATTGCAGCTCATCTCCATGGCCTGAGCCTCATCTAGGTGAGCCCAGTCCAGCAGCTGTGGCTTCTCACATCACAGTCACGTCACTGGCAGGCTGGGAGTGCTCTGAATTATCATTGAGCTCAGTTTGGAGGGGCTCCAGTTCATTTGGAACTTATGTGCAGACCCAGGCACTTTCCATGCTTGTACCTTTCTCGCTAAATGTTTGAAATGATCCTCTCCAGTCTGACTCTGACCCCGGTTTATGTTGATAACATCTTAAAGTCAGAAGGAAGAAAAGCCTATGAGAAGTGCTAGGAAATCTGGGAGCCTGTGACTCATGCAGCCCCAGGCAAATGGCAGCAAATGGGCTGGTCAGTTGATCTGAACCTCCCTCTAGCCACTGCCATTAAGGTTCCTCTGTCAGGACCTCCTCTTTTCTGGGTAGACAGGGAGTGAACAGGAAAGTGCAATGCTGAGGGGGCTGTGGATGTGTCTCTGGGCTGCTGCTGCAGGTCCACAGTCCTCAGTCTCTGGATCTGCTGCCAAGTGCAAGGAATGCACAAATCCACTGTGGCAAGAATAGAAAGAGATGGGTGGGTGGATGGGGAGGCTGGGTGCTGGGGATGAAACCCAGGGCCCTAAGCATTCCAGAGGCTTTAAAAATATACTTTCTCTGTACCTCAGCAACTACTCTGTACTGTGGTCTGACAGAAATGAAAACTACAGCAGAGGAGTGTCAGATTCATGCATGCCAAACCTGTTGTCACCTGTACATCCTCTCCTAGCAGCTGTTCCAAAGGATCTGGTTAGCCTGGAGGTGGCAAGGAATGCAAGGACACTCTGCCACCCTCTGCTTTTGAAAATAAATGTTGCTCCTGCATCTCCACTCTAAGAGGCACTGAGCACCTCCAAGCACCATCCTCTCGGCCTCTACATAAACTTCGAAGAGCTGATCCAACGGCCTCATTTCCATTTCAGAGGTGAGAAGTCAACATGAATCTAACCTATCACAACCAGAAGGAGTGGAGTGCTTGGTTACTATGTGACTGTCTTTCAGAGCTGAGTACTTATGGAAACTACTCCTGCAACTGCTTAACCCTGCCCCAACATGGGGAAGATGATGCTCAGAAGGAAACTCCATTCACCAGGACACTGGCAAAAGATTTGCCAGACCTTGTAAGGACATATCCTTCACTGCAGTCAGTGCCCCGAGTTGCATCTACCCAGGAGTGCTTCTGTGAAGTGTGAAACCCTTCAAGCTCCCAGACTGGCTGTATTTTTAAGAAGGGAACTTGTTTCTGCAGGAACACTCTACTAATTTCCATGGCATCTGCTGACTCATGCTCATCATGTGACAGTGCTCCCAGGAGGAGCGGGGGACACAGGCCTTTCCAGGGGACTCCCTACCTGTTCTAATCCTCAAACACAGTTTGCCTGGCTATCAGAAAAATCAGGTGCTCACGTTTCACTTTTTTCTCTTTATTCTGGAAGATATGGAATTTTCCTAAGGTTGGAGGAGACACCCTTAATTTGTGGGCAGCCAGAAAAAGATCCTTGGAGATCATGAGCCAAAGTTAAGTGGGAGTAATTTAGTCCGTCTGGGTGAGAATTATGTGACATGAAGGTAGCAATGCCAAAAGAGAGGTTAGGAAAGAAGTATAAAACAACCCAAATTTCCAGAAAGATAGAATTATTCTGTTTGGTAAACAGTTTGATCCCCCAACAGACTGTATCCTGTTAAGATGTTCCCCTGTCAAGGTCTGCTTGTCTAGCTATTGCTGCTGGAAGGATCTTTCCGCCTTCAAGATGTGTCACTAGCTCATCGAACCTATTTCTGTAACTCTCAGTGAGAGCCAATTTAAGCTGGCTTCTCAGTTCACTCTGCACTCAAAAGAGACCAATTTCCAAATCCTTCTCAGAGTCCATGAGCCAGATGCTGTGACAAATGTTCCAGTGAAATGAACCTAGAGAAGGGTGCTCCTCAGGGGAGTGGAGGATTCATCAGCTTTATCTGTGGCTTAAACACGCATTGCTTTGAGCTGGAGCATTGTCATCTCCTCCCTGTGAATCTTTTGGATGGGACATGCTTTTGTGACAGCACAGGAGATCTTGGGGGTCAGAAGAAAGCTCCCAATGAGGCTAGGGGACAAGTGACAGATTCAGAAGGTGGTCACATTTATGGGTAAGGCTCTATTGCATCTGGCAGCCTGAACTGGGAAGCAGATCCTGCAAATGAGAAGCCACTGCTTTTGTTAGGTAGGTCATTGTCCCATAAGCCCCACTAGGAGCACTGTCATAAAAGAAGTGGTAAATTCCTGTGGCTTGATCTTTCTCCAGGGTGTCTGCAGCTCCAATTGACACCTGTGGTCAGAAAAAAAGAGAATGAGTGGAACCTACATTTTCTCCTAAATGAACTACTCTGTAAGTTTGAGGGAATCTGCTAGGTGGGGCTGGGACCCTGAATCCAGGCCCCTTGGCAGGAAGTCAGTGCCATGGGGCAGGATCGGGGATGGCAATGACACAGAACACATAGTGATGTTCTGCCTTTCCTGTGGGCACTGTTCTTACAGACCTCCACTTGTAGCTCAGTACAGACTGTTTGAGAGGGCAGCATCTTTGCGAACTCAATTTTGGGTACAATGTAAGTGGTTCACCCAGGGCCATGCATGTAGCAAATGGTAGTGTCTGGAATAAAACCCACACCAACATAGGCCAGATCCCCAAAGGTTGTTAGATTTCCCAAGTGGCCACTTTGCCATTTCCTAACCAAATGGTTGACATTTTTTCACCATCTGTGATGACATTTTCTTGGTTTGAGTATATGCTTTCCTATTGGACACAATCTTTAGCCTCAACAGAGGTAAATGCCAGCCAAACTGGCTATCCAATCTTGGCTTTGGGGTGAGTGGGTAGCCCAGGGACACCCACCTGGTCCTGTAGGAATAGTTGATTGGCCATCTGCACAATCTGGTCCACGTGGATGATGCCCCCGATGCTGTCCATCTCTGTGTCCGAAAGCAGTGTCAGTACCATGATGGCTTCCACCAGCAGCTGTCGATACTCAGGCTGGGACACACGGTTCAGTACCGATTCCACGTGGACAGCAAACTTGATCTCACATGGGGTCATCTATCAAAGGGATCAGCAAGTAGCCAGTCATGAGAGATGGGACAGACATAGCCCTATAACCAATACTGCCCCTAGTACTGTTAGCGCTCAGTTCAGAAGGTGCCTTCTTTCTGGACACTGCCCTGATTCTGCAGCAGGAGCTCAGGAGTAGGAGGCTGACTGCTTTTCCCTGGAAGCCAGTTGGCCTTATCCCAGCTGCCTTTGGCTACCCACTAGATTATGACTTCCAGGGAGGAGGGACCATTTTCTTTTTCTTTTCCTAAAAAGAAGAAAGCAAAATTCTCTGTGGTATTGAGAGCCTTGGGCAGGGTAAAAATGCAGAAACAAATCTGTTTTTAAAAGAATGGCTGGAGGTGCCAGGCCTAGTAGCTCACACTTTCGAGGCTGAAGAGGAAGAATGTCATGAGTTCAAGGCCAGCTTGGGCTACAGAGTGAGATCCTGTCTCCCCACATCACACACCAAAATGCATGGCGTGCAAATGTACCAGGGGAATGAATGTCTATGGTTGAAGGGGCCAGAGGAGACCACATGCATCTAGTGTTTGTGGGATGGAGTTTGGATGGGATTTTAGGGGACCTCAATAGTCTACAATGGTGTTTCTGAGGGGAACAGGTGAGAAAAGCTGATGGAAAGAAACTGCACAATTTGATGATGAGGTGGCTAAAGTGATCAGACCTACAAATGGCCTGTCTATAGGCAACAAATTTGAGAAGCACATGGGGAATCAGAGTCCATGAAGTGAACCCATGGAGAGATTAGTGTGTGGATTTTTCTCATCCTACCTCTCGGGTTGTTGAGGATGGGAGGACATAACCATCGATGGAGAGGCCATGGCACTAGAGACAGAACACAGACACTCAGTCAGATTCCAGAACATCACAAGTATGTGCTTACTCACACACTCACTCACGCAGGCATGCACATAGCTTCTCTGCCCTGGAAATCTGCACGAGAGCTGGAACACGCCAGACTGTCAGAGTTATTTTTAGATTTTTAGAGTGCTGTTCTCACTGCCCACAGGCTGCGTTTTCGATGGAACAATTCTGGGGAAACCAGCAGGCATCTTTCAGATAGGCTCAGGAACAATGCCCTAGGGAGCTGCTGCATCCTCCTCCTGAGAGGCTCCACATTTCGCTTGGCAGCTGGGCCCTGATGCCTGCCGAGCCCCCTTTGGTGCCATAATGAAGGGAGATTTTCATGGTTCCCATTGGTGAAGTGATGCTTCTGTGCCTTTGCAGGCATCTATTTTCGAGATTTCTATAATAAGCACCAGTCACAAAAGGCTAGGGCACATGCACACACACGCACACCCATGTATATAAATACCAAGCGGGAGCAATACAAAATGCTACTTTTTCATAATAAAAGCATCTTGGTATTGTGCTAGAAGTCCAATCAAAGTGTGTGAGGCCCTAGGAAAGAAGAGTGGAGAGATTTTCTAGAAACATCTGAACCTAGTACAGCTGGCTACCTTCTACCTCCTGCCTTCACCCTGGTCTGAGGGCTCCTGAAGAGTCAGGACCTGGGGTTCAAAGGGAAAGGCCTGTTCTGCCCTCTCATCCAGCTTGGCAGCTGTCCTGAGCAAGACCTTGGCCCACAGAGCACAGCCACTGAAGCTCTGTGACTGGCTCTGGGAACCTGCTGCAGAAAGAACACAGAGAGCTGTGGTTTCACAAAGGAGCTGGAGTGTGCACTCTTTCAGATTACTGCAGTTCTCCCCCCTCCTATTGTGAAATGAGTTAAAAAGAAACTGATGAGGGGAAAAAATATGCCTTGGTTTGCAAGCTTTCAACTGAGGCATGCTATCCCTCCATGGGGGAGGCAGGACAAACTGGTGGGGCCTGGGCACCTACATGAACACCCTGGAGCCAACATGGAAGAAGATGGATTATTTGGTGCAAAGAACAGAGGGGCCTTATCTTCCCACGCTGCCCCCACCTTGGCGGCAGTGTTTCAGACAGCCCCCCACCCTCCGGCACTCAGGTGTGTGCAGTGTGGTCTGGGAATGAGTCACTACCCATCCAATTCCAAGGACTACTTTTGATAAACTTTCAATAGCCCCAGGCAGATGGGAAATGCAGCCCTATCTGATGGCCACAGGAGCAGAGGGCAGCTGGCTAAAGGGCAGGGGCTCTGTCTTCCAGGCATGGAAACAGAAGCAGCACAGGATAGGAGGCTGTAGGGCACATGGGTCCTGGGGCCAGGCTATTATCTTTTGTTACTGTGTACCCCAGGACCTAATTCAGTGCCCAGTAGAATATGAAGACTATCACACTGCTGAGTGATGTGGGCACCATGTCTGCTAGAATGTGCCTCAAGATGGGAGCTGGTCCTATCCAGAGCCAGAGCTAAAGCTGTAGGGTTTCTACATCAGAGTAATTTCATCCGAAGTCTTCCCTGACTTCTCTGGCTTTTGTCTATCTTCTCAGTTTTCTATGTTCCTAAATGTTCTTAAAACATGTCAAAGTTGGTTGCATACAACCTCAACTGCTACCTTGCCTCGTCCGTAGTTCTAGTCAGTAGCCCTCTTCAGGGGTCATTTTCTTTGCAAGGGCTATTTGGCAATGCCTGGAGTCACTTTTGGTATAATTTCTGTGTGGGGAGATGCTGCTAACAACTAGTAGGTAGACACTGCTACCCATCCTAGAGTGTACAGGCCAGTCCCATAGTTGAGTTACTTGGCCCTAGATGCCAACAGTGCTGAGGTGGAGAAACCTTGCTGTAGGCTGAGCTACTCAAAGTCAAGGCTTTTTATGCATTCACTTGTTCTATAGCCATCTGCTACCTGATACCTAGCAGGGCCAGTATAAGTTCCTGAAGGCAAGTGGAGGCTGGCTTATTTCCTTAGAACACACTTTCCTAAGAGTGTATGTCTCCCAAGTAGCAGTGTATGAGCTGTGGCCCAGCACCCAGCTCACCTTCTGAAGGATCTTCCATACCCTCTGGTAGAATCCCACAGGGACTCTGTTGATGGCCCCATCCAGCCTTCTTCTGCGCAGCCACTGGCCCTGCTGCTCTCCCCAGCCCATGTGCTGTCCTCCAGAGTCTGTAGATGATGTGCCTGTCGGGGAGGATGGGGTGCTGGACCTCTGCAAGACAGACATTGCATAGCCTTTAGAAGCAGGTACTCATGGGAAAAGGTTGCTACCCTGAAGGCCAGCTCAGCAATCTAGTCACAATATCCACATACCACTCAGTCAAGGTTACAGGATTCCTTGATTCTTCCACTTCATGCTGGAGTTAATCTTTCATGTTCCGGTTTGGTAACTTAATTCCTCCCAGCCCCTAAATAATATAGAACCAAGGGATCCTGAATTCACAGGATAGAGACCAAACAGGCACAGGTGTGGGCTTTGCCATCAGGCACTCACAGTGTCAAGCTCAACAACAGCTGTGGCAGAATCTAAGGTGAGGCTGCCCCCACCCTACACTAACACCACCTGTTGCCTCAGCTGCATCTATACGATGGGGACCCAGCCTGCCTCTCTCTGGGAGCTGTCTGCAGCCATCCACTCAGAGAAGACACAGAAACCCCTGAGAATACTCGAGGCTTCTGCTGAGTGCTCATAGGGGCAGCTGTCACTCTTGACAGCCTCTCCTCAAAGGTCACTGGTCTGGCATACCAAGCCTGTTTGAGGGAAGCAGGCCACAGGTGTGCTTGGAGAGATGGTATCAGAGCAGCTGAGTCTGCAGAGGGACGGAGACACAACCTGGTGAAGCAATGTCACCTCCTCATAGGATAAGTACCACAGAGAATGCCACACATACTACAGGGAGAAAGGAACAGGAAGCAAAAACAGAAATTCAACTAGGAATCCCTGCTTAGCACTGGAGTCTTTGAAGATTTTTGGGTCTTCAACTGTGCTTTTCAATCCTTATTTCTGCTGTCCTGCTCTTGGTCCTGGGTTTTATCCTAAGGCAGGGCAATGGTGGCCCTCATCTCGGACCTGCTGAATAGGGTAAGAGGGTGACATCTTGCCACCTCCTTCCCTGAGGCTGGACTCCTCCAGCCTCCACAAGGGAAGCATTGCAGGGCTGCTGACTACCCAGTGCTTGCTGGAACACTACTCAGTGTCAGCGGCCTTGCCCTGGATGGATTCCGTGCCTGGGTCTCAGTTCAGGGCAAGGACAGTGCACATCTTACAGAGGTCTTTGTTCTGGACTATTTGGCACTTTCATTTCTCAATGTGCAACATCAAATTTAAAGGTTTAAAAATAAAATCCAAATATTAAGCACATTAGCAGGGTGGGAGGTTGGATTCTTCTCTCCATACTCATTTTGACTTCAACAGATCTTATTTTGAAAAGGCAGTTAGGCTGGGTTATTCTGCTGGGCTCATTACTGCCATTTAAATAAGGCAACAATTAGCTACAAATAAAAGTAATTACAGCCGCACTCATCAATGACTCAGCTGATTCAGACTCGTTTCTGCAATTAGAACATTTCCTAGGCTCCACTTGAGCTAGGGTCTCATATTCAGCTGGGGCAGGAGAGTACAGAGTGGTGGTCAGCCCATGGGGCAACGCTTCCGTGCTGCAGCTTAATACAAAGGCACATGGGGCTGGGGATGAGGCTCAGTGGTGCAGTGCCTGCCCAGAACAATTGATGCCTGAGTCCCATCCTCCATATCACAAAAAATAAAGTAAATAAATAAATAACAGAAAGGCATGGAACCAGGGTTTTGAAGTTCCCAGAAACTTCTGGGTATTAGTGTGGCAAACACTCCTCATCCACTGTACTGAGGAGCAAAAGAAGAGAACTGAGAGCTTGAGGTAGCAAATAAAGTTCAGCTGAAGAATGTCCTAATGCTTCTTAAATATTTTATTATTTTTATTTTATATGTATGTGTATTGCCTGCTTGTATGTAAGTACACTCATGTCATGCAATGCCGGAGGAGTTCAGGAGGCGTTGGATCCCCTGGAACAGGAGTTACAGATGGTTGTTAGCCACCATGTGGGTGCGGGGATTCGAAACTGGGTCTTCTGCAAGAGCAGTCTGTGCTCTTAACCCGAGCCATATCGCCAGTCCCAAATGTCCTAATCTTTTCTAGAATTTTCTCAAACTTATAGTTGGAGAATACTTTCAGTATTAACTGAAAACCTTTAACCCTTGCTCAACCTTCAGAAATCAGGGATGAGGATGAGGTGAAGCTCAGTGCTGGAGTATCTGCCTAGGATATGTGAGGCTCTGGATCCATGCCCAGAACTGTACACACACACCAGCAAATGAGGCTAGAGATTATGTGGGAGCATGGGTGAGGCCACAAGAGACTCCAACAATATAGACACAGGAGGAGACAGGGAAGGATGCCATGCTGACGTCCGTTTACCATAGACTTGAAGGAATGTACAGTGCTGGACACGGCTTGGCTCACAGGAAAGAACTACAAAACAAAAATGAATCAACTTAGTTCTGTGCAGTGACACCAAGAGACAGTAGCAGTGCTCAGGAACACAGAGCAGTGTGAAAAGTGCACAGGTGGAACATGGAGATGGAAGCCTAGAGAGATTCTCATTCAGCAGCACAGGTAGATGCAGCTCCACTGCACCCCTGCAGCCCAGCCCCTGCAGTCCAGCCCAAGGCTCAGCCCCTGCAGCCCAGCCCCTGCAGTCCAGCCCCTGCAGCCCAGCCCCTGCAGTCCAGCCCGAGGCTCAGCCCCTGCAGCCCAGCCCCTGCAGTCCAGCCCCTGCAGTCCAGTCCCTGCAGTCCAGCCCGAGGCTCAGCCCCTGCAGCCCAGCCCCTGCAGCCCAGCCCCTGTGGCCCAGCTTGGCTTTAAATAGCAAATGTTACCAGGTTCCATTCCTTTGTGAAGCAGGTCTAATCAAGCTAGGACACATGTTCCAAAGCCACAGCTATGACATGCTAATGTTTTGTGTTGCACTCCAAACATCCACAGAGATTAAAATACCTCTAATTTCCACTAACAACCTGGCACCCAACAGGATTCCCATTAATTATTATTAGATATACAGATGGGATCAAGTTGATGACCTTTGGCCATACAAGTATATCCTCATCTAAGAATCTATATGGTACCCTTAATTTGCATGGGATTGGTCTGTGTACATGGTATACTTGCAGAAATGAATAAAAATGTCTGATGCCATTGCATTGTTAAATTTTGACTAGAGAACATTTTCTTGACATAAGTAACCAAATATAAAACTGGTACTGGCTGACTGAATATAAAAATAACAAGGCAGGAAGATGATCATTTCATCCCTGTCACAGGCAAGGACAGCATTGGATAGAAGAAGGAACCATCCATATTAACCCACAATCAGGCCTTTGAGCTGTGAGTAACCAGAGGAATGGTGCCACCGAGTGGCTGACAAAGGAAGATGCTTGGAAAGTCACTTCATTAGAAGGACCACAAATGAGAGACTGTGTATGTTCTCTCTTTGGACAACACGTGTAATCTGCATTAGATGCCATCATACCTTTACTCTCTCTTGATCATAGAGACATCAAACCATTAGAAATATGAGTCAAAAGCCAGGCCTGGGGGTGTGCATCTGTAACCCCAGCTACTCAGGAGGCTGAGGGATGAAGATCCCTTGAGTTCAGGAGTTTGAGGTTAGCCTGGGTGGCATGGAGGTCTTCATGTCAAAATTAAATACATAAATAAGAAATGAAGAAAGAAAAGAAAAGGAAAGAAAGAAAAAGAAAGAAAGAAAAAGAATATGACCATTTGTTTTTCTAGAGGAAGAAAGAGGAAGTATGTCACAGGGTGATGTACATGAATAGTGTCCTGACACTTTTTTCCTTCCAGGGTTAAATCCCCCCAGGTGGGTTGAGGACAGGAACTGCAGGAACTGCCTTATTCTTTCTACTGATGACACCACTGAGCACACTCTCCCTGCTTAGCTCACGGAGTCAGAGTGTGGATCATTTCTTTCACAAAGTATTCTACGAAGCCTGAGTTTCACAAATAGGTTTTGTTTTTAAAGCAAAGGGCAAGGTCATTTCTCCTCCCTTCTCCTCCTGATTTCTGTCTCTGGGGCTGGCCTGCCTGAGCTCCTGTGCCAGGCAGAGCCAATCCTCCACGTGTCCACATCCACACTCGATTTGCAACCCAACTTTTCACATTCAAGCTAGAAAGAGCATGCAGCTCACACAGAGGACAAAGCAAGCAAGGCATTTCAAACCTGTTCATCAGCACTAGCTCGCCTAGTCATCTGAAAGTGAAAACATCAGGAAGTAAAAACCAGCTTCAAGCTAAGAATGCCCCGCTGCTCCCATCACCCTCCTATAATTCAGGGCACCTCAGGGGGTGGCCATGTATGTGTCACAACTTTGGGCCAGTGAGGCAGTGTGAGCAGCATTTGACCTATGTTTCTTGGTGCAGGTCATGGTCATATCCTAGCACAGTACCAGAAACATCAGGACTGAAAATGTGTTAAGTTGCAATCCTGTGAGGGTCAGTTCAAAAGCATTTCTACTGTGAATAAAGAAAAGAGATGCCTTTGGAGAATCCCTTTGGAGATTCTCTGGAAGAGAAGGTGGAAGTGGAGAATACAGGTATCATGATTATTCCAGACTATTTTCATATCTTCTTGCTATTTCAGCTGGACATATTTGATACAGAAATGGCTGCCTCTTTTTACATGACTCTACTCTTTAAAAAATGAATTTTTATGTGTATGAGTGTTTTGTCTGCATGTATGTAAGTGTACCATGTGTGTGCCTGGTATCCATGGAGGCCAAAAGAGGGTTCCTTGGAACTAGAGTTGCAGACAGTTGTGAGCAGCCAATCAATGAGGGTGCTGGGAACCAAACTTGTGTCCTCTGTAAAAGCAGAAAGTGCTTTTAACCACTAAGTCATCTTGCTAGCCCCTATGAGTCTACTTTTTAAATGACACAGAAACAAACACGGACAAGGGTGTACTCCAGGATATACATGTGACATCTCATGAAGGTCAGACATCAGTGGGTGTGAATGCATGTGAATGGCTCTGGGGTACATAATCACGATACAGAACTGTATTCAGGTCCCAAGGCAGAAGGGACCTCACATTTTATCAGAGAGGACCAAAGCTTCACACCCTGGGTTTTTTATGGCTTTCTAAGGTGAGCAGAGGAAGAAGAACCACTCCTGCCATGCCAAGGTATTCTTACCTGTTTCATCTCACTCCTCAGTCTGGTGATGCCACTCCTTTCAGTTTTGGTGACTCCAGTATGACCCACCTCATGGATGGAGATGGCAGGGCTGGATGTGGAGGAATGAATAGGGCGCACTGGAAGGGAAACGTGGAGTTTAGTCAATCTACTGTGCCTTCCTGAGAGAGGTAATGTGGACAATATGCTTACTGGAGTCTGCATCTGTCTTCCCTACTTGACTGTAAACTTGATGAGTGAAGGGCCTTACCTGCTCCAGCCAGTGCTAGGCTTGCAGCACTGAGAATACCACAGGCTCACACATAGCGCTTGAAGGGTGTGTCAAAGTGTGGCACTGCTTAGGCAGCATGCATAGAACAGAGTGGCAGAAAACCTTTGGCTGAATGAATAGGTTTTGAAAAATATTTTTAAACTTATCCAAAACACAGCTTCCTTGTGGAAAACTGAGACCACCTAAGGAAGCCAGAAGTTAACATTTGTTGACATTTCAGTCATTATCCTGCCAGGTCTCCCCCATAGCTGTATGTTTTTACCTTAGAAAACAGAATCACATATATGTATATACATGATCTATAAATATATTTAGTTGTTTTTGTACTTATTATTTTGTGAATGTCTTTCCATAGCGTTAAATATTCTGCCACATGTTTAATGACTACATGGCATTTGCTCTCAGGATGAGTAACATACCAATCTTATATGTAATTTTCTAAAGGATTCATCTTGACTACTGTGTAGGATCCATGCGAGGCTCTAAACCCAGTACTGAATGCCAACTGTCCCTGGGGAAATGACAAAAACTGCTGTGTATGCACTGAAGAGCTTGGAACTTATGCATCTCTGGTTGTGGGCCAACTGCTGGGGTGTCCCATCAGGCCTTGTCAAGGCATGAGGGTGTATGTATGAATGAATACATACA
>NW_008340643.1:750895-763521 GCF_000622305.1 Nannospalax galili
ATATATCATCCAGGGCCAAGGACCAACAGAACTCAGGGCAGGGAGGAAATCTCAACCCAGGCCTTTAGGATGAAGCAGTGGGAAGAAGGGGCTGAGCTGGCTGGGGAGCTTAGGGGTGAGGTGGGAAGTACTGCGAGAACATGGTGAGAGAACATGGTGAGAGGACATGGTGAGAGAATATGGTA
This sequence comes from Nannospalax galili, assembly GCF_000622305.1. Taxonomy (NCBI): domain Eukaryota; kingdom Metazoa; phylum Chordata; class Mammalia; order Rodentia; family Spalacidae; genus Nannospalax; species Nannospalax galili. The sequence continues at coordinate 751,081 of NW_008340643.1, forward strand.
GGCTCCAGGAGACAAGGAGGCTCTCCCCACTGCACCAGGCCACACCCACTTCCACCATGCAGCATGAGCTCTGGGACTCATACCTGTCCCCAGCTCTGCTCCCTATGTGTCTGGTCTCTAAATATGATCATAAGGGATTATTATAAAAGGTAAATGTGATCATGTGACTGCCCACTTGGAATCCTCCTGGGTCTAGATCTGTCTTCAGGACAAAGTCCAAAAAATATTTTGGTGCCAAAGGAAGCTCTTCTGGCTAGGGTCTCACCTGCTGCTTTGGGCCCCACTCCAGGTACCAGCTTTGGTTATCTGTGTACACCACCCTCCCATCTTACTGCTCCATTTTGCAGCCCCAGCTCAAGCTCACTTTCCACAAAACCTTCCTGAAGCCAGAGAGGTGCAGGGCAGTGGGGAGAGAGGAAGCTACTAAAGAGACTTGATGAGCCAAGAGGGCATCAGAGAAATGGAAAACAGACGCCAATAGGGTTCTGGGAAGTTCCAGGAGGATCTGTTTGGGGAAAAGTATTTGTTGGAAAGAGTTATCTCAGGATTTAGCCAAAATTTTAAAACTACTACTAGCTTCCTAGTTTATAAAAACCGAATCATTACAGGCTGGAGAGATGGCTCAGTGTTTAAGAACTCTGTGAGAACGCTGTTCTTGCAGAACTAGGTTCGAATCCCAGCACCCACATGACAGCTATCAACTGTCCATAACTTCAATTCCACGGGATCTGACACCCTCTTCTGTCCTCTACAGGTACTGCACGACACAGATGCATTTACACACATGCAGGCATAACACTCATACACATAAAATAAAAAAAAAAAATAAATCAAAAACACTGAACCATTAGAAAAGACAGTGAAGAAATGACGTGATGTTTGAAAAAGACAGCATGTCTTCTGTACTTACTCATAATTAGACATGTTTCAAATGATATTCCTCAGTTCTTGGTTTTATAAGCATCTACATAGATTTATATCTAATGACAATTATCTGGCAAACCATGTATACTATTATGATAAGCAGAACACATTAAATATTTATCTTTTCCATTTACATTTCAAGGATTGTACATTTGAAATAAGTGTAAATTACCTTTGGGCAGAGATCTTGATCATTCCTCCTTCAGAAAGGAGAGAAACCACTAATAGACAGTTGATTACCCAATGCAGCTTTCTCTGAGGCTGGCACACCAGGAAAAATACAAAGTACCCAATGTCCTTCTTACTAAATAAAAAGAATGATAGCCCACAGTGTGTTTCTTTGGCTTGATGAAATAAATTCACCAATGTGTCTGCAAATCATTTAGAGTTTTTATGAGGAGGAGAAATGATAATTACTTCAATTATAATTAGGGAGCGTTTGAGAACAAGAATCACACCAGGACTGGGTGATTAGATTTCTAAGTTCTGTGAACAGATTTCCAAGACAGATTAAAAACTGAGCAACACTGGGATGAAGCAAGTGAACTGGCTTCCAGAGGTTAGAGAGCCATGTTCTCCCTGCTCCATGGAGGGTGATGTAGGGCCTGTTTAAGCCAGACCACTCAGGCCATTTGTACAGGCAGCCCTTTCATCCTGACATTCAGCCTTAACTCCCCCTTTGGGTGCTTAGAGTCACAAGAGATGCAGGGCACAGAGGTGTGTGGTTCACTTTGTTAAGATGTCATTGAAACCTGCAAATGATATGCAACAGCAGGAACCTTGAGCCCTCAGTCCATCGCTCTGAGACTGGAGTGCACAATCACATGTTCCTTACATAGAAACCTCTAGCACTGATGCAATCTGCATGTCTGGGAGCTGTTCCCCATAAGTACCCACAGCACTGACTCACCGCTTCTTTCCACACCAAACTCCTTCCCACTCAGAATATGGTGCAGGAGGTTCTTCATGTCGAAGGGACTGAGGTTCATCAAACTCTCTGAAGCTTCTTCTCCTGTAAGCAAACAACTTGTAAGTGGCCCAGACATGGGGTTGGTGATGGGCAAAGGCAGAACTGGGTGACTCTGGGTGGAAGAGGGTGACAAAGGATGCAGTTGATTGCCTGATACAGCTTTCTCTGGGGCTAGCACACCCAGTAAAAATACAAAGTACTCAATGTCCTTCTTATTAAATAAAAAGAATGATAGCCCAGAGTCTCCTTGCTCAGGATTCCCTCACTAGTTCTACAGGGCTAAAAGACAGTGGTCCTTGGGGGGTCTAAATTCTCCTGTTTCTGTTTAGGTCAGTATAGAATGCATTTAATTCCTAGACACAGAATTTTTCAAATTATTTTGATCCTCAATGTTGAGATAGGTTTTCCAAATGATGTTCGTATTTCTGCTAGCAGGACTTCTCCCAGTGAAGGTATGATTATGTGGTGGTGGTTGGGGTTGGGGGAGGGTGACATCCTACAGTGAAGACATCATGAGGCACTTAGCTATCAGATACAGTAAAGGTTCTCATGTGAACATGGCTGGTGCTTTGCCTACCCTGACTGAGGCATGTTATGTTGTGCTACCTGGCATGACAGCAGTCACCTCTCACAATTGAAACCTGGTGGAGCCTGAACTTGCCCAGAGTGTAAGTCTGTTCAGGAATACTTGAGCCTGGCTCTCTGCAAAGCAGGGTCTTGAGGCTGGAACGAGGTGGGTAGAAGTGAGTCATGGCCTCTCACCTGAGCAGTTCAGGCTACGTGCCAGTTCCGTGGCCATCACTTGGATGATCAGTCCAATCCGGAGTCTAAGCATCTCCACAAAGAGGCTGGGCTGGGCCCGGACATACATGGCCAGGTAAACCACGATCTCCTGGTGCAGACACACATGGAAACAGGGCTTCAGGAAACCTGAGAGGCCTGCTGCCACTGTGAGGAGGGTGTGAGTCAGCTACCTCTTCCCACACCAGTGCCTGACCTGTGTGAGGACGGCGATGCTGATGTCCTGCCCACTGGCCTCGTAGATGAGTCTTGTGAGCTCCTCTGGGGGAAGGGGCCTAGGAAAGAGTAGCAAGTCACATATGATGGGTGTCTCCAAGCAGGGCTTCCTCACCCTTAGTGAAGTTCCCAGTTTTCTATGTTACAAGTGCCCTTATGAAACAGTATCTCAAAAAAACCCTTCCTGAACAGTGAAGAGTACTGGTGCTCACCCAGTGCTCTTCCATAAACTGAAAGTTGCTAGAAGAGACTTACGCAGAAATGGTCTTCTCCCGGGGCTCAGGCGGCAGGCCCACTGTGAGCTGCTTCTGGTGGGACAGCAGGTCTGCACAGGCCTGAATATTTGGGGATAGGGGAGTGAAGGGGAAAGAGCTTAGGCAAAGCCAATTGAGAAGGGTCAGTGCCAACAGCAACAGAAATTCACCTTTTAAAAAATATTTTATTTATTATTTTATTATTTTATGTATATGAGCATATTGCCTATATGTATGTAAGTGTACCCATGTCATGCAATGCTCACAGAGGTCAGAAGAGGGTGTTGGATTCCACTGGAACTGGTGTTACTCATAGTTGCTAGCCGCTATGTGGGCGTTAGGAATCAAACGTAGGTCCTCGGCAAGAGCAACTAGTGCTCTTAACAACTGAGCCATCTCTACAGCCCCCAGAAATTCACCTTTACAAACTTAATAATCCACATTGCCTTGCTGAGAAATTCATCCTAGACCTCAGGTTGAGTAATTCAGACAGGGCTGAGTCAATGTGATCTTTGTGTTATCCAGGTATTTCCCCAGGCCCGGCCCATCCACTACAGTAAACACTGTGGACTCCTTGCTATTTGACAAGGCAGGGATGAGGTCTCAGACAGTAATGGCAAGAGTTGCTGACCACGTTCTATTCCTAACCTGCCACTTCCCTCACTCTTCACATGTGACAACTACTGGCACTTTACCAAAACACTCAATTTAATGCCACACAAAGCAGTTCTGGATTTTGTAGGGCCTCAAGGTTATACATATTAATGATCTAATACTGTAGATGTGTGGAAATAAGACCTCAGAGGATGCCAGGCCACAGAGCAGTTTTGTGTGATTTCTTGGTAAGTCTTCTGTGGTTAAGAACCAAAGTAGCCAATCTGACAATTTTCTTCTCTCTGTTCTCTTCCCATAGCAATGGAATGGCAGGAAAGAAAAGCCTTCCCAGTGTTGGGTTAGCTCCCTGCTTTCCTTTCCTGATAAGAGGCCTGGAGCTCCTGCAACTGGTAGATTGGAAGAGGAAGAAAACATAGGGCTAGAGAGGTCAAATGTACGGCCCACACGGCATGTTTGCTCTTACCTCAGCCAAGACCTCCACTTTCTTCCTGAGTAGGCCTGAGATGTAGCGAATCAAACTCCATTCCTGGTTTAGGCCAGCTTTTCCATAAAGCTCGCTGAGAAGACTGTGAACAGTGACTCCGTGCTGTCCAAAGAGATTGGTGTCCCAGTTGGGACCCCTGCCAAGAGGTAGAAAAACGCAAAGATAAAGCCCAGAATATCAAGGCTTGGAGAGGCATTTATTGTTCCATATTTTGCCAAGACATTTCTAGTAAATCTGGGCGTCACCAAGAGGGTTCCATCCTACCAAAGATCGCTACAACCATGTCTTTTGAAACTGAACCCTAACACCCACATATCACTGTGGAATCGTGGCCTCGCCCAGGCTTCTCCTGGCAGGTCAGCGTCAGGAGGCTGAGAAGGGGATGGAAGTGTCATGTGTGGTGATCCTGGGTAATTTGGGTGAATGTAATTATGGTCTGGGATTGCTGGGAAGCCAAGAGACTAAGAAAAAGAACTAAGGAGAAATAAGTTTAACACGGTAAAGACCATATGCTTATTGCTATAGCCTGAATATCTGTGTCCCCTGAAAATTTCTGTGTTAAAATCTTAACCCTAGAGTGATGGCATTTGGAAGTAGGGCCTTTGGGAAATGACTAGACCATGAGGACAGAGCCCTCATGATCCATAAGGTAAGTATCCTTACATGAGAGGCCCCAGAAAGCTGACGCCACTATGTGAGGACAGAGCGAGACAGCACTATCCATGAGGAAGTTGGCTGTTACCAGACACCTAGATCTTCCAGCCTCCAGAACTGTAAGAGACACATTTCTATTCTTTATAATACCAGCTGGTGGTATGTTACTATAGCAGCCAAAATGGATTAAGACACTTACTTGATTACATAAAGAATGTATAGAATATCTGCTTGGTCCTGTAGGTTTGAACAGTCTTTCAGTTGCCCAACCAGCTTCTCACAGTCCATGTCACCATGGTCATCTCTGGAACACTGGAAGTCATCTTCAGAGGTCTGGACACACAAAAGCAAAAAATCAGGGAAAGGGGCTGAGCATGGGAACTTTCAGATGACCAGGTCTTTGAACACTGGCACTGTGCTCGTTTCTATTTTTCCAGGAAATATTCCATATTACTTCATTTATAGGCCTTTATTATATTTGATCAGTGACTCACTATGTTGGTTAATATTTACAAGCGACCAGACTGAACAGGTTAAAACACATGTAAGTTTTATATATGCAGATTTCAAAAACAGGCAAAACCAACTTCTCTATCGCAAATCAGGTTAGCAGTCCTCCTCCCCACCACATACTGAGAATCAAACCCAGAGCCTTGCTAGGCAAATAATCTACCACTGGGTTGCAGCAGTTATCTCTGGACTACAGAGAGGAAGAAATTATTAGGAAGAGGCACATACCATAGCCAATGACAAGTGCACACTGGCTCAGTGACAATTTACTACACTCTATTCTTGAGCTTTTATGCAACCTTTCTGTTTCTATGTTATACTTTAATAAAATATTTGTTCATTTTCCTGAATAGGGTCTCACCATGTAGCCCAGGCTGGCCAAGAACTTGTTATATAGCTCAAATTGACTTCAAATTTGCAGTCTTCTTGCCTTTGCCTCTGGTGCTAGAACTGCAAGCGTGTGTCATTATACCCAGCTTTCAATGGAATACTTTTTTTTAGAAAGCAAAACAATATAAAATGCATGTTTTAAAATATCTAAAAATGAACTCAGATTAAAATATTCTCCAATAGGCACTGGATATTTTAACTCATGTGGGATATAATCGTAGAGACTTCAAATAACAAAAATAGGGACCAATATGGACCAACACCCTAAGATTTTATGCTTCTGAAGAATCTCATTATATTAAGAGTATGAAGAAGCAGACGTGGTGGAACATGCTTATAATCTCAGCATTTAGGAATTAAATGCAGGAAGATTGCAAGTTTAAGGCCAGCCTGGGCCAAGTAGTGAGACCTTGTCTTAAAACAAAAAAACCAAACAATACAAACAAAAGCGTATAAGGAACAGAGTCCCATACACTGTTCCACAAGTCTTCTGCCCTGACTTCCCAACTCAGATAGGACAGGGTGAGGCAGGTAGTTAGTGTATTTCTTCTGGTGAACAGGCAGAAAGCAGTAAGAGCCTTTTCCTACTGGCAAAATAAAAAGTTATGCACCAACATTAGAGCAGACAATCATGCAAACCAGATTTCAGACAACTCAGTGCCTGAATTCGCATCAACATTCAGAGTGTCTAAACCATAAAGTTCTGGTTATAAAGAAATATACTCGTTGAGTTTGATGATTTAGGAGAATTCTTGGGCCTAACCAAGTATTATCGAGTATTACACTTCAAAAATAGCTATTCCAAATACTCTACCTTTTTTAAGAGTGGCTGAGGAGAATCAACAAGATTTAGTGATTTACGGTGACCACTTAGAACTTTAGTTGGCAAAATCTTGGGAAAAACTGGAAAAGAAAATAATGAAGAGAGCTGTTCTGAGGAAGAACAATAATAAGGTAGTTCTTTGGGGATGTGCTGGCTATTCTTTATTTATCACAAATCAAGTGTTGGAACGCTTATCTAGCTTCACTAATCTCAAAGAAAATTTATCATGTAGTCACATCTTATGCTAAATCTGAGAAGAAGAATGCACAGAGCATGAATTTTGACTTCGGAGAGGTGATTTTCACTCACCTCCTCTCTCTCGGGACTGAGGTTGGCACCTTAGGACTGCAGAGATTTAGACGAGATGGTGTCCGACACCCCTCCCTACCCATCTCTTGTTTTTCAGATGAGGAAACAGACCCAGAGAAGGTAGAATATTTGTCCTAGGTCACAGTATTCCATAATCAAGGTGCCTGGGCATCCTGAACAATGTCACTCTGGCATGGCTAGGTGTTATGGCCTTTTTTTTTTTTTTTAACCACTCCTGGATGCAATTACTATCTACAGTCATTCAGTAAGTCATCTCTGTCACCCAGGCTATATCACAACATCTCAGACTAGGAAGTAACTGATGAATATTTACTCATCCTCTCTGTATACACATACTTAGACTAGGGCTCCATGGCAAGTGTCTTCCTTTATTACTCTATTTTCTGAGATAGGGTTTCTTCAGTGAACCTGGAGCTCACTCATTCAGCTGAACTGACTAGACAGTTGAGTTCCAAGGATCTGCCTGCCTCTACCCCAACACTGCCCCAATGCTGAAGTTACAGGTGTATATTGCCAATGCCTGGCTTTTACACGGCTGCTAGGAATCTGAACTCAGGTCCTCATGCTTATTCATCAAGCACTTTACCCACTAAGCCATCTTTCTAGTCTCCCCCACCTATGCATATCTAAGGGTATTTATTAAGACAGGTGTAGTAGCTAACATCTGTAATCCCAGCACTTAGCAAGAGGATTGAAAGTTTAAAGTCTGTATAGTTGTGTTCATAGCCAGCCTGGACTATATGATGAGCCCTGCCCCCCGCCCCAAGCTAAAACCAAACAAGAAAGACCAATTCTCAAGAATAGGTAAAAACAGGAGAGAAGAGAACAGTAATATTTTTCAGACATGAGAAAGATGAAGGTTGGAAGATAAGTGATTTAACAGACATGGAGCAACCTAACTCCAAGTTTGCAATGGGGAAATCCATGAACCAGTCAGATTTACTTCAGAGAATTCTCTGAAGTGTCAAGATTTTGTTGTACTGGGTACTTCTGGAACTGGTGTAGGGCCAAGGGGACTGAAAAAAGGAGAACAAGGAGATACTGTGTGAGAAGCAGTGAACTCCCTAGATGTTCTCCTCTTCAGCACATAGCATGGGACTTCCTTGTTTAGGAGGACAGAATATTAGAGGGTCTCTCTGAAGAAAGTGAAAGAGGGAGGGCATCTAGGTACAGGCTGACTGACACATCCAGGAGCCTAACTGTACTCCTCAGGGAGATAATATAACTAGGGATCCAGGCAAACAGTTCCTTACCCTTCCAATAGGATAATGAATGGGTGACCGTGGAATACCTCTGGGAAACCAGCCTACACCATGCAGCCCCAAGGTCACAAGCCCCATTCTGCTTGGAAGTTTTCTTGCAGGACTGGCTGAGCATCAGGAACTGAAGGAAGAACTCTAATGCAAGAAATAGATACCTGTGCTAAGAGGAAAAGGTATCTTGGAAGTGGAAACTATCCAGGGAGAACTAAGATAAAAAGCTCTGCCACTTAATATTTTTAGAATAATAAGAAATTATATTACATGTATGAAACAAGAACACATGCAATTTTAGGGAATGACAGTTTAAAAAATCACAGTAAAAAAATACAATTGAAGAGGTGGAACAAAAAGTTGAGGTGGGGGTTGAAGCAATGGCTCAGCAAATAAGAGCACTTTCTGCTCTTGCAGAGGACCTGAGTTTGGTTCCCAACATTCACATGGTAGCTAACAACCACCCATAACTCCAGTTCCAAGGAATATGACACCCTCTTTTGACCTTCAAGGGCACTGCATATACACAATGCACACTCATACACATAAAACAAAAATAAATATATTAAAATTTTTTAATTAAAGAAATTGCACTCAGAATACATAGAAATATGGGAAACAGAATATAAATGCTAATAATTTCTGCAGAAGTCAATAAAAATACATGAAAGAAAGAACAGAGGAAATGCAAGGAAAGAAACGAGTCAAAATTCTTAGAAAAAGTTTACATGACTGAAAAACATAAATTTCCAGATTGGAAAGGTCCACTGAATACTCAACACAAAAAATGAAAATATACACAGGTCAAGATAAATCACTAAAATTTCAGAAACTGTGAACAGAGAAGACTTAAAACCTTTCAAAAACAGTTTATAGTTGAAGGATTAAAAATCAGAATGGGCTATTTCTTAACAGGAACAATGGTAGCAAGGATATAATAAAGGGCGAGGCAATAGCTCAGTTGGTAAAATGCTTATCATGTAAACCAAAGGAACTGAGTTCAACACCAGAACTCACGTAACCAAGCTTGGCATGGTTGCATGTACTTATAATCCTAGCACTAGGGAGGTGGAAACAGTCAGATCCCTGGGGCTTGTTGGTCAGCCAGCCTAGCCTAATCATCAAGTCCCAGGTCAGTGAGAGACCCTGTCTCAAATAATAAAACAAGGTGGAGGGTACCTGAGGAACAACCTCAAAATTTGATTGCCAGCCTCCACAGGAACACAGACACAGACACACAGACACGCACATAGACACAGACACAGACATAGACACACACAGAGGCACACACACACACACACACACACACACACTCACACACACAGACACACTAACACACAGACTCACATACACACACCACACACACACACACACACAGACACACACACACAGACACACTCACACAAACTCAGACACACTCACACAAACTCAGACACACTCACAAACACACACACTCACACACTCACACACACTCACACACACACTCACACAGACACACACAGAGGCACACACACACACACACACACACACACACACACACGCACACAAAGAATGCAAAGGAAAATACGCTGTTAATCTAGATTCTAAATCCAAATTGTCAAATGGGTATAAGATATTTGCAGGTATTTTCAGACCTGTAAGAACTCAGTAAAATTACCTACTATGTACCATTCCCCAGGAAGCTACTGGATGTTCTTCACAAAAAATAAGAGTACCAAGAAAGAGGAAGAGTTGAGGTACAGAACACAGGAACACCAACCTGGACATGAAGTCAAGGAATTCTCTAAGATGACAGTGAAGGAAGGTCCCAGAATAAAAGCTACATTCCAGACAGGGAAATCAAACATGCCAGAATGGATGGGAAACAAGCAAGCTGAGAGCTTTCACTGCCATGCCTTTCACCACATTTAAAACTTAAATTTATTTTACTTATTTATGTGTGTATGTGTGTGGGGGGGTGTCTGTCTGTCGCCTGAATGTGCGAGTGCACACACTTGTGCACATGTGTGCCCATGTGGAGGTCAGACAGAGGATAACTTACAAGAGCTGTTTTTTTCCTTCTACCACATGAGTCTCTGGGATTGGACTCAGGTCATCAAGCTTGGTGGTAAGTGTGTTCACTTGCTAAGCCATCTCACTGGCCCTATACTGTTTATTTTTAACCTATGGAAACTATTTCAGAATGTGTTCCAACAAAAGAAAGGAATAAATTGAGAGAGAGGAACACAGAAATTCAAAAAAGAGGGATTACAACTAAAGAGATGAGCCAAGGAAATTCCCAGGATGACAGACATATAACAGACCTACAGCACAATTGGCCCAGAAAGGAGACTTTGCAGACTTTAAGGAAATACAATTAAGAGATTCACTGATATGAATCACCTTGTGGAAATTTGCATTGTGAGGGCACTGGAACACTCAGAAAGAAGGCAAAGAAAGTAAAAAGGGCAACATTCATTTTGGAAAAAGTAAAAATAGGAATATAATCATAGTATGCTATAATGCTCAATTGAAAACAATACTTGCATAAATACTATAAAGTATGAATATTGATTTAATTTAATTTTAATACAACTCTCTTGGTAGGTTTGGTGGTTTGAGTGAGACTGTCTCCCATAGGCTCCAAGTATTTGGATATTTTGTCCCCAGTTGGTAGTGGTGTTTTGGGAGGTCTTAGAAGGTGTGGCCATATTGGAGGAAGCACTGTCACTGGGGGCGGAGTTCTTAAGCCTTGCCATATCTTGAGTCACTCTCTTGCTTCCTGTGCCTGCTTGAAAATGTGAAAGCTTAGCATCTGCTCCTCCTCCAGCCACCTCTACTGCCATGCCTCCCTACCTACATGGATTCTTGCCCCTTTGGAACTGTAAGCTAAATAAAACTCTTCCTTCTATAAATTGTTTTGGTCAATGTTTCTATCACAGCACCAGTAAATTAACTAAGACAGTAGGTTAAGGAAAGTGAAGTAGAGGAGTGGTAATTTAAAATAGCTAAAACCTTATCCATACACTAGAACGTCAATAGGTACCAAATCAAACTGATGCCTCACAGAAATAAGCACACATTATTTTAGAAATATGGGGATATGTAAATGCCAGAAAAAAACATCTGCAAGAGCTGAAAATAATCACATCTAAGTAGAAGGCTGGGGGATGGGCACATTTTTTTAAGGAATGACTAAAATTATGTACATATATTATTTTGATAAAGGGAGGTATTTTAATAGAAGAGTTTAATAACACACATGGAGTTTCCAAACCCTTTGCTTTGGCCATCACAGAAAGTATGTCCCGAGTGGAGTAGATAGCACTGAAAACATGGCTGTCTTCTGACTTCTTACAAAGAGGGGGCAGGTAGCATTTCAAGGATGTGCTTTGCAGAAGGTGGTTGATATACTGGTCAAGTTCATCTTGGCTTTCTGTAAGTGGTCAATAAAGGAAAACTGTCAATGAAAACAAGTTGCAGAGATATCTTAAATATGTAATAGTGAATGTGTATAGCAGGCAGCACTGAGTAGACAATATTTAGCTACCGATATTTGCACCTCTACATTCACCTAAGGAATAAAAAGATAGTGACAAATAGGATGTATGTGTATATAAGTTTATCGTTTGAAAAACTTCATTCTAGGAAAAGAAAATCCAGAACAAGATAGTTTTTCCATCACATTGTCCAAAGGTAAGCTTTGGAATATGAATACAACCTGAAGGACAGCAGTTGACGTCTTTTAATTTGTTAAGAGTGAGCTAAACCATATAGACCTCTCTGCATTTCCAGGTATGCTCTAAAAGTAAAAATGGGTCACTTTGACCCCAAACCAGGTTCAGAATGAGAAATGTTATATACATATGGTACCTCACTCACATCTAATCAAACCTAGGTCATTCTTCCATTCTTTTGAAAAGTCAAGCCAAGCAAAGTGTTTCTGTTTTCAGAATTTACTTTGTGAGGTCTGAGGATGCAGCTCAGCAATACAGGCATGCACAAGGCCTTGGGTTTGCTCCCAGGTTAGGACTTAAGCTTAAATAGCTGTGAAAATCCCTTTAAGGAGCAAGTGGAGCAGGCAATGCAAATAAACTCACAGGGGCCTGAACTTCAGTGGGGTACATCAATTTTTTTTTAAAGAAAAATCCTTGTGGGGCTGGAGAGATGGCTCAGCAGTTAAGAACACTGACTGTTCTTGCAGAAGACCCGGGTTCAAATCCCAGCACCCACGTGGC
>NW_008340643.1:763783-809602 GCF_000622305.1 Nannospalax galili
AGCTAACAACTGTCTATAACTCCAGTTCCAGGGGGATCCGACAGCCTCTTCTGTCTTCCGTGAGCATTGCATGACACGGGTGCACTTACCTACATGCAGGCATTAACACTCATACACATAAAATAAAATATTTTTAAAAAAGAAAGAAAAATCCTTGTACCTGAGACTTTTCCCGCTTGGTTTACAAAGCTCCACTTTCAAGTGCACCATTGCAATTTAGGTTCTTAAAGGGGGGACTTTATTCATTTGTAATACATGAAAGCTTCAGAAGTCTGCTTTTGGCCTTTATTTGCTTTTAGTTTACTTGCCAACTGTTTTCTGTACTTAAGTCTTAGGTGATTTTATCACAGTGCCAAACTTTAAACAAATTCAGTCAAGAACCTGCAGAAGCATCCCATGAGGTACCTTGATGGCCACTGTCTTCCAGGTATCCTCCCATATCTGACTCACTGTCAGGACTGAAGCTCCCTTCGTTGATGTCATCAAACAATTTCTCGTCACAGTCTGGATCCAGAAAGGTCAAGTATGTATAGAAAGAGGTGGTGAGGAACTCTTCTAGGTTTCCTAGTTTCACTCTGTTAAGAAGACACTATGTTAGGGGTACAGGTAGAGTGTACAAACTTCCACCATGAATCACTGTGAAACTCTTCAGCAACCAGGTGGCACTTCTGCAGGAATCAATAAATATATTATTATTCAGCAGATAGGCCTATATAAATAGTCAAGAAACAAAACCAAAAATTCAATAGCAAAGTTGGACATGATTGTGCACACCTGAAATCCTAACACCTGGGAAGTAGGGGCAGGAGAATCAGAAGTTCAAGGACATCTTCAGCTTCACGGCAAGTTTGAGGCCAGTCTGGGCTATATGAGACTATCTCAAAAAAACAAAAACAAGGCTGGAGAGATGGCTCAGAGGTTAAGCACACTGGCTGCTCTTGCAGAGAACTTAGGTTTCTTTCCCAGCACCCACATGATAGCTAACAACTGCCTATCTGTAACTCCAGTTCCAGGGGATCCAATGTTCTCTTCTGACCTCTGTGGGAATTGCATGACACAGGTACACCCACATACATGTAGGCAATACATTCATACACATAAAATAAAAATAAAAAACCCAAACAACAAAAAATTTAATTCCAAGTATGAAATAAAAGCACACAGCATTTAAAAGACAAAAGAATCATGCCAACTTCTTATCCCCAAGCCTAACAATTACAAATCTATTTTACTAAATGAACCAACAATTTTACAAAACAAACTGAGCAAACAACTTTAAGCCAGAACCAATCTTTGGGCTTCCTCTCTCCCAATAACTGGACCAGAAGCAATGATTCTCCTGATGCTGGAAGCCCATGGGGTTTCTGTCCTACAGGAATGTCAGATCCTGAAGAAGACAATGGGACCTCCATCTGAGCTACCATTATTAGATTAGGATTTAGTTAATACTAGCAAGAACTCAAGAACCCAGAACAGAACACTGTAAGGAGTAAATCAGAGTAAGCAATGCAACCACCTTGCAGGTGCCTGAGCTTGAGGGGGCAAAAGGGATATGACAATATGATGGCAAGGGAAGAAAAGCCCATCCTTGATTGACAAAACCCTTCTCCTGAAAAGTTAAGGGCCACTTCTAAGGCTGGTTTTATTTTGCCCTAGGGTTGGAGAGGTGGGCCAGTGAGCCAAAAGGCAATGGCAAATTTTTCTCAGATGAAGGCAAAAGTAGGTTTATAAGGCTGTGAGGAAAGCAGTCACTTAAAAAGCTCTTGGTTGCATGTGACTCAAAGTGGATACAAGGGAGGAGTCCAAGCTATACAGTGAGTTCAACTTCTTAAAAAGTCCCCAGATGTAGAGGAGAAGCCAAAATGGGATTCAACCTTAATTATCAAGAACTGAGTTTAGAGTTGAGGTATAGCTCTGAGGTAGAGAGCACATAAGCCTGAGACCCTGGGTTTGATCCCTAGCATTACAAAACAAACCAAAATCAAGTAGGACAGGTAGCCCAGAGTTCATTGCCTGTCAAATGGGAATCTGGCTTATCGCAAACTGAAGACCAAATGAGACAGTATCTAGAGTATATTGGAAATGCTCCAGTGACTGCACAATATATCCTTTTTGCAATGACTGGATCTCAATAACAGAATTTATTTGAAAAGATGGTTCATTATATGCCTATGATATTTTCTTTTGGTCATGATGCCATATACCAGGTGGCAGCTAATCCAAACTGGAGGAGCATTCAGAAGTGGATGCTGATGGGAGTTGGGGCAGCAGCCCTGCAAATGTAGATAGTACCATACTGGAGACTGTCTCACTGACACTCCCAAGAGGCCAAGTACAGCTTGCAAGGAGAGCTACTTAAGGCTATAGTGAGGCCCTCAGGAAGTTCAGAGGGTACAAAATGAAAAGGAGGTTCCTGCAGAGCCAGGCACCTCTTCACCTAAGGTGCCTAAGAATCACACCCAGGAGAGTCTGTCATATTCCAGCCAACAGACCCAAATGGGTCTCATTCCACTGAAGCTGGGGGACTGTGACCTATGAAAGCCTAGTCAGGTGTTTTGTTCTGAGGGCCACTGAGAAACCTGCCAAGTCCTAAGAATTCTTTTTTTTTTTTTTTTTTTTTTTTAGACAAGGTCTCCTGTAGCCACAACTTGCCTGGACCTTACTATATAGACCAGGTTGGCCTCAGTCTCACAGAGATCTACTTGCCTCTGCCTCCTGAGTGCTGGGATTAAAGGTGTGCGCCACCATGCTCAGCTCTATTAATTATTCTTAAGGGGACAGCATATTACTCACTATGTTTTGAGCACCTGCTGGCCCCTAGGTACTTGGTGTTTTTTCCATATCTTTCATCAGAAACACACAGCACTATACATGTATTCCAGGAAAGACATTACCTCTGAGAGACTGCCATGTTCACCTCTCTATGACTGGGATTTTGGGAAACCCTGAAAAGTTTGAAAAACATCAAATATTGCTTTAGACTTTATTGAAGTTTCCGACGGAAGATGGAATTGGATCAGTTTCAACTTCTTTTTGAACTCTAAAACTCTTCGTCTAGGTTCAGCAATTGATGTCAAACATGGGAGAAGGGTAGTAGCAAAAGTCTTAAAGAAAGGTCAATGTTACCCTTATTTAATGAAAAGAAATCACAACTTACCTAGCTCCTCCAAAATATCCATCTTCTAGTTTTCTAATAGTAGAAAGAACTGCAGGATGAATGTCTGATCCATCATTTGCTAAGGAAAAAATGATGAATGAGTTTCCTTAAACTGGGAATACTATACACTGTAGTGTTCTCATCAGTGCAACCTAATTAACATCCCGAGACCAAGAAACTGAATTGCTAAGGAACCACTTCAGTATGGGCACTACCATAGGAGCTGTCCTAAAGACTTAGATAAGAGCCTATGACCCAGCAGATAGTGTGCAGGGAATTACTGAGCATAGTGTGTGTGACAGGGAAGGTGAGTGTGGGACGGCCTGTCATCCTCCAGCAGGTGCAGAGATAGGACAGCTCGATCCTCAGCATCTCCACGATCATCTCATTGTCCAGGGCCAGGTAGAAGTGATGTTGATCAGTGAACTGAAAATTAGAACAGGTCAAGTCAAGGGCCACCCTTTATTTCCACACAACACCTATCACTCAGGGAAGCCCTAATTCTGAGCCTTGTTGCCTGGGAAGATGATTGGTGTTAACCTTACTCCTCAGATAAGGGGGGCACTTTTCATGAGATGAGACAAATCAATCGGTCACCTGCCCAGGAACTATAGCTACATTGGTATGGAAAGGAAAGGTATATTGCTAGATTTGCCTTCAGCTCCTCCCACATGGGATGTAAATGTCTTTCTCAACACTACTGAGGGAAAATCAATAGCCCCATAACTGCTACACTTTCTGGGGGTTACTGGGTTTGCAGAAGCTTTCCAGGTTAAGGCAAGGTGGGAAGACTGTCCATCTGACTGATGCCTGCTTAATGCCAACCAGAGGGACTGCGGCTTGATGTTGATGAAAATTGAATTGTTTTGGCCTCTGGGCTGGTGCATGCTCAGCTCTGAACTGGAACAAAAACTTTGAAGGTTAAGTTCCATAGTCAGTGTATTCTGAATTTCAGTCAGCGCCTAGGGACCTGCAAATCAGTCTGCATGCATGTCACATAGAGGGTCTGATGCCAATTCCCACAAAGTTTGGGGGCTATTAAGTTTCTGGGGCTATGAACCAAGTGACATGTCACCAGCCAATTTGTAAAGCAATGTGAACTTTGCTAATATTCATGACTGGATGGAAATGGTATACCCAATTTGATTCGATCATCTACTGAGCATCTACTGTAAGCATTTTATGTATCGCCATCTCAACCTATGCATAGAGAATTCTCCCATATTCAAAGTAGAAGTGCTTACCAGACAGAAAAGAGAACTTAATAAAAGGATACTGGGTAGTTTGCTACTGGTCTGCTCTTCTTACCTGGGGTGTAAAAGTAAAGATCTGGTTCCTAATCACATAGAGTTTAGAGGTTCCTAGGACGCCAATGTGCCGATATGGTCGCCCACTCAATTTCAAGTTCTTATTTCGTCCTATTTGAAATATAAAGAAGAAACTGGAGTTAAAATAAAGTAGCAACTATTCCTAGTGGCCTAGGCTGAGGCTGGGCTTATGTTTATGTTGGGCAACATGCTCTGGGGTTTGCTATTCCTAATACCATTGCCTTTCTTTAAAGTGGGACAAAGCTGAATAGAGACAATCTTACCCCATCTCCTCATGCATGTATAGAGACAGCCCCAGTTTGATCTGTATGGAACAGAACTATTAAAAGGACTTTATTAACATCGTCCTTTATTTTATTTAGTATTAGGTCATACAACTAGACAAAGTCAGATTCTAAGAAAGTAAAGAGAACTTTCTCTTCCACTTTAATGGGTTAAATGAGCATTTTCTGATACCATAGATAACAATTCAAAGTCTTATCAAGACACCAGCGACTCTTTCAACTGCAACATTTCAAAGGAAGCTCCTTGTTCTTCAACAGATCTGCTGAACAGTAGGGCCATCCTGTGGCAGTACCAACTGACTGGGCTGGGGGGAACCTGCTTGCTTGTCTGTTTTCCTTCACATCAGAGTGGCAAAACTGGTTGACCTGTAAGTGGTCTGACAAGGTCTTTATAACTTACAGATATCACCGTGTCCCTCACACCCAAATTCAGAACTTATATGGGCCTCTTTATCAAATATAACCCAACCTACCAAGCTTGGCATATAGGTGACTAAGAATCCGGCCTGGCTGGACTCGAATTGGATGGATGTCAGCAATGCTCTGGATATGTACTCCATGTTTCTGAAACAGCTTCTTAATGTGATTGTTTTCTGCTAAAACAGAAACTGCAAACAAAAAAGGCATCAGATGGTACCCTGTGTCTCTGCATAGTGACATGTGGAACTGCTCCCCTCTTCTGTCTAGCACTAAGCACGTTAGCACACTCCCCATGTCCTGGTTGGCTTTGGAAATGGTGGCATTTGTCCTGCTGCACTCCCTGCTTTTCTCTGTCCTTGCTCCTCCACAGCAGCCACAATCATATTTGTCAAGAACCCAACGTACAAGACAGTCTAAAAGATTCTAGAAATAGTCTTCAACAGGTTCCATACCAACTTACCACATCTGAAATAATGTCCTGCCTTCCTCTGTGTCTGCATTAATCTAAACATTCTGTGTCCTTTTCACACAGGGGTAGGAGTGTAAACAGTTCCCTCAGAGAAGGCCAGAAGCCCGTGCCCCTGGCTCCCAAAGGACAGGGAAAACAAGGCCAGAAGCCCATGCCCCTGGCTCCCAAAGGACAGGGAAAACAAGAGCAATGTGGTAGAATCTACTTACAGGGAATGCTTTGGCTTGAAGACCAGAAGGAAAGGGACTCTTTACCTCCCCAGAAAAGAAAGTGGGCCTGCTGGTGGGGATGCTGTTAGAAATTGGACTGCCTGGCTCACTAAAAAAACCCCACAACATAAGAGCCCCTTTGTAGCTGGCCTAAGCCCCTGGCTCTCTTGCTGACAGGGAGCTCCAAGTATCTGGGTCCTGAGGGCCTGTGTAGGAATGAGATTTTGCTTGGGGCCACATCAGGGATGGCAGGGCAGCATGTATAATGCCAGTCCTGATGGCCTTTGAGAAAACAGTGCATTGGCAATGGGATTGTCTGGGCAGGGGCCTGGAGAAGGGAAGTACAGTCAAAGGAAATAGCTTGTTTCTGCCCAGATACAGCAGAGCCTTTTGGAAAGTAGCAGGACTTAGGCCATGTTCAGGTCAGAGGAAAAAGGCTAGGCTACTATTAAGGTAGGCCCCCCAAATCCTACCATTATACCCATGGGCTGGGAGGCACCGAACATACAATATATACAAATGCCATCGAGGGCTGAATGTTACCTGTTTACATTTATAGAGCATCTGATGCTTTTGAAAGCTTTTTAATACCCATGATCTCATCTTCACAATGAGCTCCTGAGAGAAGCCGCTCATACTTAACTAGCCAGCTACAGCTGAGCCAGGACTGGAGCCTAACCCCCTAGACCCTCAGCAAATGAGATAACTGACTATGCAGGACTGGCCTATGGGCTTCTCTGAATATTTTTTTCCTTCTGAAGCTTCCAATGATAAGCAGAAATCCAGATTTATCAAAGCCACATAGTGGCCACTCTCTGTGAGAGTACTTCTTTTAGGAAGATGGTTGTGACTGAGACCTGAGACCCTCATGATCTGACACAGCAGTACGTGCATGAGCTCCTTTTTTCTTTCTTTAAGTGTGTGTGGGGCAGGGGGTGCACATGTGTGCTATAGCATATGTGTGGAATCAGAGGACAACTTGCAGGAGTCAGTTCTTTCTTTCCATCATATGGGCTCCGGGGATCAAATTTAGGTTGTCAGGCTTGGTGGCAAGTGTCATTACCTGCCCACTCATCTTGTTGGACCTGCATGCATTTCTGAAACAACCCCTCCCCTCTTCCATGTCAGACCATCTGGTAATACTTCTCTGTTTCACTATATTAGAAAAAAAAAAGCAGGCTGAGAAACATCAATATACCCTTGCCTACAGTTAGGAAAGCAGTCTTGAAGATGTAAGAGAAATTAGCAGAACATGCTCTGGTCAAGTGTGGAGCCTAAAGAGTGTTGCTCAATCAGCCCACTAAGAAGTAAGAAATATGTTCACACATCCAGCTTCAGCCTAGGTCCTTGAGTGAGAGATTAACCTGTAAGCTTCATGGAGATAACTACACTGTCGTAAATTTTACCTAATCAGAATGTTGTGACGGTTAGGTTTGCATACACTATTGATTGATTGACAACCTATAGCTCCTATTACTGGATTGTGAGCATGCTCATTAAATGGGCCAGTGGCCCCAAAGAGGAATGTATTCAATCACTGTTTTTAATGTATGGGTGCACAGGTGTCAATCAACACAGAATACAGACCTTATCTTCAAGTGTACGGCCTAAGCCAGGCATGGTTGTTCATGCCTGTAATCCTAGCACTTGGGAGGCTGAGGCAAGAAGATTGCTGTAAGTGCAAGGCCACCTTCAGCTAACAGCAATAGTGAATTCCAGGTCAACCTGTTTTTACAAAGTGAGACCCTGTTTCAAAAAACCAAAGACCAATAAAAAAATTAATAAACAAAGTGTGCAGCTTAATTTAAGGGGCAATATATTATATGCACATCAGGCTGACATCTAACAGTATGTGAGTGCTCTATGTGGCACTCAAAATGTGCCAGAGCTGCCAAAGGTCCTTGGGAGAGGAAGGTAGAAGGAAGTGCTGCTTCAGCTGCATGCCATATGCTAGCCCTGGGCTGAGAACTTTCCCCGTGACCATCTTAGTTCTTAAGATCCTGGGTGAGAGGCAGAGTTCTAGAAGCCCTGAGACACAGCCTGGGGAGCACCCTGGGAGAGGCAGCCCTATTGGGCCTCTCACCTCTTCGGAGGAGGAACTGGCTAGGAGGGAGGGAAGGATGGAAGCAGGCAGCAAGATGTCAAAACTCCAAGGGAGGAATGAATTACTTCACTTGGGTTCTGAGTTTTCATCTGGCTCAGGCTCTGCTTGTCAGAGTGATGGTACTGAAAAATGATACTCAATGACACATGTGTGACCCAGTGGCAATCTAGGTTTAGATTCCAGAAAACAATTGCTTTGTAGAAAGCAAATTTTATGGGTGGGAAGAATACCACTGCCTTTGGGAGTGCCTGAGTTATATGTTTTCTCATAGATACTGTCTCACTGTGTAGTAAATCATACATGCACATAACCCTTCCTACTTTCCCCCCTGAGTCAAGGTCTTGCTATGTAGGCCAGATTGATCTCAAACTCTGAAGCCAAAGATGACCTTGCATTTCTGATCCTCCTGCCTTTACGTCCTTAGTGCTGGGATTACGGGCACGTGTCACTATGCTCAGTTTATACTGTGCTGAAGATTGAGCTCAGGGCCTCATGTACACTGGGCTACACCCCTAGCCCAGCTTTGAATCCTTTATCTTCCTGCCTCAGCTTTCCAAGTACTAAGATTACAGGCATGTACTGCCATGGCCCTGTAAACACCCTTTAAAAATTAATAAGTAACTAGGGAACAATGTGAGTGAAAAATAACATCAGTTTTATACTTTAGAGATTAATAGTAAACATGTTCACAAACCTTGTACTACAACATCAGGTTTGACTGAAGTGGAAAATCTTCTATTTAAGGGATCAATTTCACCAGTGGCAAGGAATCCCTGAGAAGAGAGGAGCATTGACACTATGAAATAGTGACTTATCTAAGATTTCACCTTATTCCTATGATTGAAAATGAAATATGTTGGGGCTCAAACACTCAAGGATTTTTTTTCTACATATTTTTGACTTTCTTTGTATCAGTATGCTACTCAGAATGCCACTGATAAATGTGGCTCTGAGGGCTCCTTAAATACACTATCATCCTGGGTGAGAGAAGAATGGGCTAATACTCCTGAGCTATTACTAGTGCCAGGTTCTGGCTGAGTCCCTGCATGTGCACTGACTGGTTCTACATTCATCACCATTTTATAGGAGGGGAAACTGAGGTAAAAATGCCTATAGGAAGAGGTAGAGTGAGGATTTGGTCCAGGGGATGACTGTTCTGAAACTAAGTGTACTCTTTGAAACTACATCTCCTTGCACTTTCTAGAAATAATCCAAGCATCCAGAGGGGATGGAGGTGATCTGAGAGGACATGGATCTACTGCTAGGCCCAAAGGAAGACCTTTGCAGTACAGAGGATACAAGGGAGTAGCGTTGGTTATTCCCCATCTCTCACACACAGAGAAATATGAGCCAGAATGTATCATACCGACAAGTCTGTTTTCAATTTACAGATGAGGAAACTGAGGCCCAGGGAGGTTAAGAGACCTTTCAAAATCACTAAGCTAGTAGGGGACAGGGCTGACTTTCCAAAGAAGATTTGTGTATTTCTATGAATGAGACCATGACCATGAAACTTGGGAGAATAGACACTTCAGCAACTGGAACTCCCAGGGGTTGCTTCCACTGTGAAGCATTGGTCTTTACCACACCAGGAACCCAGTGACATTCTGATGTTCTTCTTTCTCCCCCAGTTTTATAAGTGGTGAAACACTGAGGGCTGCCAGCCTCAAGTGGGCAGTCTCTTTTCTAGACTCCTTCCCAATACTCCTGTGCAAGATCCAGAGTGCTCTGCTTAAGTTTCTCCCACTCGAGACTGGGTTTTTCAACAGAAGCCTGGGGGCAAGAGGAAATGGGTCAAGAGGCAAGAGACTGGGAGGTGGGGACTGGGGGTGTCTCAAGGACTACATGGGCCTACTGCCTCTTCCTGTAGACATCTGAAGAGCCCTTCTGTTTCCTATGTCTAGGGCTAGGGGAAGCTTCTAGTTCATCTAATAATTTCCTAAACCCTGTGCCAGGACCAGATGTGCTAATCTTGGTTGTGAAGCTTCCAGTATCTGCTGACTAACAGACTAAAAATGCAAGCAGGTTCTAGCTGTAGACCAGCAATACTGGCAGGAGGGGGACAGGGAGTGTGGTGTACAGCTGATCTGAAATGGCTAACTGTAAATATGGATATGCAAAGTCAGTTAAGCCTGGGAGCGGCGGGGGGGTGGTGGAGCTGGACCAACAGAGCCCAGATGACCTTAAAGGCATGAAGTTGTGAATGATATTCAGTTACTCAGTACTGAGAACTCATGTTCTGCCCAGTTTCCTAAACCTCCAATCAGATGGTTTTCAGCCCAGGAAGCCGTCAAACCCCCTACCTCTGCCAGCAATGAACTGAGAATATACAAGGACTGTCCCCAAAGATGAGGAGGCTTCCCCAGTGGAATTCGGTCTACTGTATGCGGATTCTTATACTCTTCATCCACCTGGTACAGAGAATGAGAAATCCAAGGTCAGAATGTCAGAAGACCCAAAGGTCATTGGTCTCTAGACCATGTTGAAGATAAGCAAAACAGTCCTGAGCCTCTAGACCAATTCTGTGCAATGCAGGATGTGGGGCTCAGAAGGAAAGGCCTTATCTCAGGGCCACATGGCTATAAGCAACAGAAGGGCTTCAAATCTTGGCCTGATCCTAGGCTAGTATTCCTTCCACAAGCATACCTGGGGCCACCAGTGTTAGAAGCCTGGCCTGCCTGCTCCATCTTTGGCTCTGGGCAGTAGGAAGTTCCACAGCTCATGCTTACATATGGCTGTATTCTCATCAAAAACAACAGCCTGCAACCACACAGTATATGCAAGACTGGATGCCAAGTGTAGTTTCTCCTGGCTTACCATCCCCAGGGGTTTATTAACTATGTTCTGTGAAAAAAAGTTCCCCAAAAGAACTCCTACACCTTGGACTGAACTTCCTGAAAGGCTGACCAACCGATTATTACTCCAGAGACTGTGGAGAGTTTGGAATGTTGCAGGTCCAGAGTCTAATTACCATTTATTTCAGGCCATCTTTAGCCCCCTTAACAGCCACTCATTACCCACCTGTTTCTGATCTAACATCCTGTGACTAACAGATTAAAAAAAAAAGAAACCTTTTAGAATGTATTATCCTAGCAGATGACCCAGTCTCACCAATCAAAAGGCTAAGAATGTCATCAGATAGCATCTGAGACCTATAGTAAAAAACCCCTTGCTTTGCTGTGACCCACCTACTGAATGTATCTTCCAATGTATTTGAAAGTGTCTTGATTTATGGCTTTTCTTTGTTCTGTTACTATAAAAAGGTAATCAACTGTTACCATGCTGGAACATGGAATTTGGGGTAACCTGAATCTGTGTTCCCGGGCCATGGTCACTTATATTTGGCTCCAGAATAAACTATCTCTTATCCCCTTTGAGGTGAGAGTTATGCTTTTGCATTGACAGTGCCTATGCAAGAAAATTGCCAGAAGATGGCACTATGTGTTGAGGAAAACCAAGTGCTACTAACACTCCCCCATCCCCCATCACGACTTCAGAAACTAGAATTTCCTGGGGAGCTTTTAAGCTTCTATGCCATTTTCTCTATCGTCAATATAAACCTCTGTGCCTGCTTGCTCTGAGGGCAGTGCCAGCTACAAATTGTTAAGTCTTCAGCTTTCTTTTTCTAAATTCCATGCTTCCCTTTAAGGTTTTGTCACTGAGACAATGGTTGGAAGCAATATCTCTTGTCTATATTTTCCTCCAGAAAACAAGTCACTTAAAGGAAACAGGTAGCACTTATCTCTCTCTAAGGAAAAAAAAATCATACCAGGAGGGGGAGTCATTCTCACTTTGATGATTAATCACTGATAATAAGTAAAGATTTAAATTTTTTGGCAGTAAGCATTTTAAGAATCTTAAATTTCTCATATAAGCTGAATGGAATTAAATGTCACTAGTACTCAAATAATCAAAATAAGAATAACAGTGTTAGGAGGAGATTCTTCACAATGCTATAGTGGTTATCTTTGAGTAGTAGGATTAGAAAAAATAATTACTTTCTTTTTTCTATAGACTCCTATATGGTTTACAGTATGCAGGATTATGTTTACAATTGGATAGCACACTAAATAGACATTAAATACATTGAAATATAAATATTAAGACTGCAAGGTCTAGAATGAGAGCTGTCTGATGCAAAGAACAGAAAGCAGTCAAGGTGCCTGGCTCAAAAGATGGCTTTGCTCAGTCTTCCTCCCCACTACAGGCAGCCTCTGTCTCCCGATGGAGGCATCCTCTCCTTCCTTTGGCTCTTCTGAACAACTCTTTAGAGGTGCATCTGCATCAAGCCTTCACTCTGGCTTCTCTTCTGGCTGTCTTTCTCTCACAGCCTTTCCTCCCTACTTGCCTACAAGGTTATGGTTACAGAACTACCTTGTGCCTAGTCCCTAGCCTGTATCAGGTACTGAGCAGCTGCTCACTACGTGTCTGCTGAACATACTTTCGCTAGCCCCCTGGCTGTGCAGTGGAAAGCTGCAGGCCACTGTGGTCCCAGGGGCTTTTTCTAATTTGCACAAAGGTGCCATATGGGCTTGTAGTGCCTCTGTCTGCAGGATTCCTTCTCGGTGGTCTCTACTTGCTATTGATGTGATTGAGGAGCCTTCCAAACTGTCATCTGCAAGTAACTAACACAAAACAAGGTCAAAGTACAATAGCATCCAATACTGGTGCCTAGCATGTAAGTGTAAACACAAGGAGTACAGGGGAAAGTAGAAATCCAAAATTAAGTGTGGAATTTAGAACAGAGAGCTGTAGAGTAACATTTTGTAATAAGCAATCAGCACTACCCATTAGAAAGCAAAGAGAAGCTTCATCATTAAGCATTACTATGGTCAGTACAATGTGCCTTTGGGAAGGCAGGAATGGTTAGTCTCTACCATAAAATGGGTATTCTATCCCTGAAGGCATTCATTTTCCCTTGCTTGACTTCCAGCTTCTAAATTACCTCCCACTGATGTCTCAGTACTAGAGAAGGAACAATCTGAATAAGGATTATGAACATGTAGCTGTGTAAAGTGACTCCCATCAGTCTCCCTTCCATCTAAGCATACAGCCACAAATGTAAAATGAACACATTTGTAGGAGATATACTTTTATGACATATAGAAAACAGCCATGGAAGTATCCATAACTTGGTCTGTATGGTAAGGGATGACCAGTTCTTGTCTAAAATCTTGCCCTTAACTAAGCCCGAGAGAGTCTGGATTATGTGAGCTGTCTGCTCATGCTAGAATGAGAATATGAAAATGCTACAGTTCAGGGTCAAGGGTCCAGGCTGGCAGGCCTGAGTAAAACCACTGGAAGGATAAAACCATCTCAAGGAGCCACCCAGTAAATCCAGGAGTGAACCAGCTGATCAAGTGGGATATCATCAATGAAAAAGAATCAAACGCTTCCAGCAATAGTCTATTCAACTTCTCACAGAAACTCAACTCCTTTCTTTGACATTCTCCTTGGTTCATAAGATTCACTTACCTAACACATAACAGCTCTTTCTAGATTAATGCCCAAAGTAATATATAGCAGGACTTTTATGCCTCATAGGATCAAATCCCAGACTCCTTTACATTTACTTTCAATTTTTTTGAGCTATACTCTCACTATGTGAGGCTGGCCTTGAACTCATAATCCTGCTACTTCGGCGATTTGGGTGCTGGATTACAGACACATGTCACTATGCCCAGAAAAATGTATTTTGTGTGTGACAGTAAAGAGAAGCTCATTATATCACTGTTTTCAAAGGTCCAGTAAGGCATCCAATGTATAGCTAATGTCCATTAGCTGCAAAGTGTACCATCCATTAGTAGGTGATGTGGCTTTGTGTGGAAGCCCAGAACCTGGGGTCTGGTCCTGGGGGAGGTCCTAGGGCTGTCTGCGATCTGACAGGGTTCAGAGACTCCCTAAGTGGAGTCACATTCTTTCAAAGGTTCCTGTTAATCTTCTGGTTATGTGGGTCATGTGTGTTTGGGCCTGATTCAAGCACAGACAGGGACAGTTATTCTCCAAAGGTCTTCAGCTGCAGCTTCCCTAGGACACCTAATGGTCAAGCAGGTTCCACATGTTTTCTCAAAGCTGTAGCTCCTTATGATGGATAGGAAAACCACCTAGACTTTGGAATCCACTTCTCCTGGAGAAAAAGAGGTCATTAGGCCTAAAAGAGGGGTGAAGAATACCAAAAAGTCAAACTCCAACTCATTCAGTCTAGAAGAGCAGCACAAAGGGCCCAGAATCACCTGGTTACCTTGTCTGGTGGGATAGCATAGAGTTCCGGCACCAAGTGGATCCCATCTTTGCCTCTGATTAATATTCCCTCTAGGGCCTCTCGGTACTCTTGGACCTGGAAGACAGCCCCATCACCATTGCTATAACAAAGGTCTGACAGTTAAAGTTGCACTGGCAACACAATTTAGAAAACAGTATAGGGGCTGGAGAGATGGCTCAGTGGTTACGAACACTGGCTGTTCTTGCAGAAGACCCGGGTTCAAATCCCAGCATCCATATAGCAGCTAACAACTGTCCGTAACTCCAGTTCCAGGGGATCTGACAGCCTCTTCTGTCCTCCTCAGGCATTGCACAACACGGGTGCACTTACCTACATGCAGGCAATACACGCATACACATAAAATAAAAAAATAATAAAATTGAAAACAACATAAAAAACAAGGTCTTTTGGCAACAAGCAGGTGAAAGAAATGCAGAAATGTTTGGCTGGAGGACAGACTCCTGCTGACAGCATAAGGAGAACCTAGACACCATTACTGGTTGTTCGTGCCTGAGCTCAGTCTCACCTAGCAAGCTTCCAGGGAAAGGGTAGGGCAGCCACTGAGACAGTAGCTATTTGGTCCTCAAAACTTATGCAGTACTCTTATATATACCATGTGCCAGGCATATTTCCCATGCCTTCCTTATTTAAATATTACTCTTGATTTGACTCAGATTTAAATTTTGCCTCATCAACAGATTATAAGCATCTTGGGACAGAACCTCTATATTAGGTGGCACATTCCATTTGTATCTACCTACATGGTAGTTTTTCATTTAAAACATTTTTGGCTCCAGGGGCTGGAGAGATGGCTCAAGTCAGTAAAGTACCTGTTGTGCAAGAATGAGGACCTGAGTTTGGCTCCCAGCACCCTCAAAAAAGTCAGCTAGGTGGCACATCTATAATCCTAGTGTTGGGAGTGCAGACACAGGTGGATCCTTGAAGCCACTGGTCAGCCTGCCTAGCTGAATCAATGAGCTCCAGCTCAGAGAGACCCTGTCTCAAAACACAAGGTAGAGAGTGGCCAAGAAAGACACCTGACATCAACCTCTGGCCTCCATACATACATGCACCCCCCTCAGCATGCCCATACCCACACAATCATGCACACATCTCAAAAAATGCTTATTGGTCAAGAAATATTTGCTAGGGTTGGGAGTGTGGCTCAGGGTAGAGCGCTTATCTGTAATGCACAAGGCCCTGAGTTTCATCCCTACCAACAAGCATGAGAGAGAGAGAGAGAGAAATTGAAAAACAGAACAATAAAGATATACTTTGATCCATATATACCAGTTCTTAAGATACAGTGCTCAGTATAATGAGAGCTTTGAAGCAAGCATTTCCAGTAAATTAAAAATGCAATGATAAAACTAACATATTAAAAGAAGTAAGAAGGAAGGGGAAAAGAAAATTTTTTATTCTTGTTTTGGAGCGCTCAATCAAATATCTTCCAGTTCTTCTTGTCATTTTAAATTTATGGATAGAAAAGCATGATCGTAATTGTTATAATTTTAAAATGTTAACAAGGGCTGGAGATGTAAACCAGTGGTAGAGTGCTTATCTAGCATGCAAAAGGCCTTGGTTCAATCCCCCCATACTGCTTCCTTCCCATATCTAAATAAAATGTGAACAAGTAGAAAACAAAGTATAGGTATAGGTCAGGTTCCCTGGGGCTACCAAACAAGATATTAATGAAACACAGTCATTTTTAGCTATTTAGCTTCTCCCCTGATAATTGTTAAGTCTGTTTACAACTGAAATTCAAAGTCAGTCATACAGTGAGCTTTCAGTTCTGGGAATAAAAGACAGAAGACCCGATATGATCTCTAAAGCAGAAGAATAAGAGTCAATAACGAAAGCACCTTAATATTTCAAGCCTCTTGCCTGCATTTCTGAGCACTGGACTTTTAGGAAAAGCCAGAATACACACCTGCTCATCTCCCTCTCTCCTAAATCTGTGATGTGATCAGAAAGGCTCCAAGAAGTCAGAAGGAGATTCTGGTAACAGTGACACTATTGAGTGGTGGTGGAAATCAGATGGGGTCTGGCTGGAGAAATCAGGTGATTGGGTTAATGCCCATGAAGAGTAAATTGGGAACCTAGCCTCTCCTACTCACACAGCCTTGTTTCTTGGCTTCCATGGGGTAAATAGTTTTCCTCTTCTATGTGCTCCCCATTACAATGTACCATCTCACTACAGGATCAAAAGCAATGAGGTCAAATCCAACCAGGAACTGACATTTATGAAACAGTGAACAAAAGTCAATTTTTCCTCCTGAGATATTTATCTCAGATATTTTGTCACAGTCGTAAAAAAGTGATTAACAGTGCAAGGCAGCAGCATAATCTAACTCTGTCTTTTAATGAGATCACTTTGGTTCAGCTGTAGAGGATGGAAACAACAGGGAGTAATGCTGCAGGTTGGGAGACAGAACGATGGTACATTTAAAAAAAAAAGATGTTATTTGGGTATCAGAGTACCCCTGAACCAGAGCTTACAGCAGCAAAATGACTGACTTATCTGGAAAAAACAAAAGGAACACCTGTCTGTGATAGACAGGAACTATGCTTCCTGTAGCACTCATGACCTTGTCTAATCCCTTCCTTCTTGAACATAGGATGGCCCTTTAATCAACCATGTGATGGAGATACTTTACCAATTCCATAATAAAACTTAAAACATTTGAAAAAACATAAGAAAGCTGGGCAGCTCTTTCTTTTGTATCCTGAGAGAAAAGACAACTATGAGGTTAAAAAGTCTAATGACCCAGAGATTGCAGTGCTGTAAGAAGTCCAAGTTAGGTAAGCAGAGAAGAATCAAGGGCCCCACGAACAGCCCAGCTGAGTACCCAGCATCAGCTGGCAACCAGTGTCAGCTCAGCAGCCATGTGAATGAGGCTATCTTACAAGTAAATACTTCAGTCCCATGAACCATCCCAGGTAACACCAGGAGAAGCAGAGATAATCTGTCCATAATGGCCCTAACTAAATTGTAGGATTTTGAGCAGATTAATAAAAAAGTTGTTTTAATTTTCTAGGCTTTGGAAAAGTTTTTGATGTGGCAACAGATAACTGAAGCAAAGATCTAAATCACTGCATAACTGTGCTATTAGTGATAGGCCTATTGGTGGGATGAAAAAGCTTATGGGTATAATATACAAAATTTTCTCACCTGAACAGCATCGCCACTGAAAATTCCATCTATGATGAAATAAGTCCAGAACACAGGCCATTCACACTCAATGTTCTCAAAGAGCTTGAGTTCAGCAGGGTCATAATGCAGACGGTGTGGATCCTACAACCAAATACATAAAACCTATAAAAAGTGGTATCAGATTTCATACATAATACCACGTGTCTCACTGGGTTTCTCTTGTCTGACTGATCCAATGCAACTCTGAGGCTGATATGATCAGGAGTCTACTATCATGAGGAGATGGTAGTTTTGGAAGTTTTCCATGGTATAATTTCAGAAAGTAAATCAGGAATACACACAGGACTCCTTGGTAATTTATTACACTAAAGCATCCTATCTGTCTAACAAATAGTAATTTGCCTATCACAATGCTTGGCAGATGATCTGTTTTATTTATATCATTATATTAGTCACTGTGGTAATTAAACCCAAGGGGGAGGCTACAGTGATCTTTAAAAAAATGTGTGAGCCACAGAGTTCCTTGCCCTTGATCTACAAGCTGGTTTCATACTACTGGCTTGTCCTGATGATCGTACTTCTCGACTGTCTAACTCCAGGCTTGCTGACTCCAAAATTAATACTTCCCTTCCCAATACTCCAACATATAATTATAATCAGTGGAGGGAGAATGACTCAGCAGCAAGTAGATATGGAGCAGTTAAGGAACATTAACAATATTTAAATACAACCTCTCTTGGGGTTTTATAGCCGTCTCGAAGGAAGCGACAGCATCCATAACGTCCCTAGGTAAAGAAATAAAGTACAGTTGATGAAACCAGAATTTTTTTCCCTTTTTATTTTCTTTCAGTAGTCAAACATCTACCAGGTGTTCTTTGCTATCAGTATAGAGTTATTTTTTAAAAGACTAAGCAACATAAATTCAGGCTTGATCAGTACTTGAAAGAGAATACCAAAGCATTCCATTGGCGTATGGGATAGGGTAATATATGATTATTAAGAGCTCAATAAATGACCATTCTCAGTTTGATTTATTGTATCACACACAGATGTAAAGGGACTCTCACTAGTTGAGGAAGCTATCAAGGCTGGTATTTGGAGTGGCTAGCTCCTGTGTGAAAGTTTGGGAAACTAAAAGGGTATTCTGCAGACTCCTTGCAGTAGGCTGTTTATGTGGGAGAAGCTCTGCTGTTAGAGGCCTGGCAAGGCTTTGGTGGGGGGGTTGGGAGGTTCAAGTATGGAGGAGGGGCTTCCTGCAGACATGATGTGGCCACTGGTTCCCTGGCTGCAGATGCTGTGCACCTCTCCAGCTTCCTGAGTGTCAAGAAGGGAGGCTGATGCAATGCTGTCTTCATCTGACTCCCTTAATCCCTAGATGGAAGCTTTGGGTGACAGTGGGGCTGTTCTGGCAGGCTTATCCTGGTCATAGAGGCTTATCCAAGTTCTGGGGGGTTCTGTGAATCACCCTAGTGGTAGAGGCCACTTTTCATCTAAGTACACCACTCTCTCCCTTTCTATTGAAGCTACTCTTCTCCATAGAACTTGACCTCCCCCCGCAGTTGCCTTTTTTTGGGAATATGATTAGAGGCCCTTCAACCTCTTTGTTTCCAAGGGACAAAGGCATTTCTTACTGAATCTAAGTGGAACAATCAACATCCAAACTTCAGCTTAGGAAACTTACATTCTTTGCCAATGTCATGAATTTCAGTTGGCTAGGAATGTACTAAAAGTCTCAGCTTAGTGATGTCAGTTACTGCATTTCATGGCAGACCAGGGATTTCCTCCGTTAAAAATAGTTTCTAGGTGGTTAATAACCACAAGGAAACAAAGATTTTCAGATGGCTGGGAAGTTACTCATGAACTTCAGCAATGGTGACAGCATGCAAAAGACCCATGCAAGTTCAAGCCAGACAAAATGCCAGCGCAGAAGTTGGGAAGAGGGTAAGAAGCCCCAACCTTAGCTGAGGAACTATTGGCAGCCAATAAATACTGAGAGAGGAGAGTTGGTTTTCTTTAAGGATATGATGCTAGATAGTCTGACCAGGCTCCAGTGGATGGATGCACACTAAAGGACATGTGAGGACATGAACTTGACTCTATAGGCGTCTACATATATGACAGAGTACACGAAATCCTGAGGGGGACTTTAAGAGGGGTACAGATATGAAGGGGGTTATGAATTGGGCAAAAATTCAATAAAAATAATTTTTTAAAAATTATACAAAACAATGTGTTTCATTATGACATGCTAATACAAGTCTATCATTGTACACTGCTCTTTTTAAGCTCATATCACTCTCTCTTGTCTCCCTCCTCCCTTCCACTGGTTTCTTTTCTCCCTCCAAATAGTCACCCTTCTGCTTTCATGCCATATATATCTAAAGCTAGAGTGTACATTATCAGAGAACACTAAAAATTATACAAAACAATGTGTTTCATTATGACATGCTAATACAAGTCTATCATTGTACACTGCTCTTTTTAAGCTCATATCACTCTCTCTTGTCTCCCTCCTCCCTTCCACTGGTTTCTTTTCTCCCTCCAAATAGTCACCCTTCTGCTTTCATGCCATATATATCTAAAGCTAGAGTGTACATTATCAGAGAACACTTGCAATATTTTTCTTCCCCTGTAAGTCCTCTTCTATTTTCATATCATATATACATATATATTTTAAAAATCTAAATTCTGCATATGAGAGAAAACATGTAAAGTTTGCCTTTCTGAGTTGAGCTTACTTTGTTTAATGTGATGATATCCATTCAGTTCCACCAATTTTCCTGAAAATGACATACTTACTCATCTTACAGATGAATAAAATTTCATTGTGCATATATACCACACTTTTTATCCATTAATCAGAACAAGGATTTCCATATTATTTGTGTGTGTGTGGAGGCCAGGGGCTGATGTCAGGCATTTTCCTCAATTGTTCTCCACCT
Organism: Nannospalax galili; assembly: GCF_000622305.1. Classification (NCBI taxonomy): domain Eukaryota; kingdom Metazoa; phylum Chordata; class Mammalia; order Rodentia; family Spalacidae; genus Nannospalax; species Nannospalax galili. The sequence goes on from NW_008340643.1 coordinate 784,113, forward strand.
TATTTTTTGAGACAGGGTCTCTCAGTGAATCTGGAACTCATCAATTCCCCTAGGCTGGCTGGCCACCAAGCCCCTGTCTCCATCTTTCTACTACTGGGATTATGGATATGCCCAGCTGTGTCAGACTTTTTACATTGGTGCTGGGGATTTGAACTTGGGTCCTCATGCTTGGACTTTATTCCCTGATCCATCTCCCTACCTCCAGAACAAGGATTTATTTTTCAACCTTTAAATTTGGGACTGTCAACTCTCTTCCCCACCTCCCCCAAAATTGGGAAAAGCATCAAGTGTAAAGTTTAAGGATACTTAGATATGCACATTATTTTCTGGCAGTAACTGTAGAGGTTTCACGAGATTCTCAGAGGAGTCTTCCTATGACCTCTAAAGCATTAATTAAGCAGCCCTATCTTAGAAGTACAACAGGGACAAGGATTAGGGTTCAAATGTACTGCTTGGGTGCAAGTTCTGCCATTTTAAGAGATACATCATTTAATCATGCCGAGACCTTGTTTACTTGTCTACAGACTCCACTTTGGATACTCTTTCTGTGAGTCCATTTAGAAAAACCAAACCATGAATTTCAAGGGTGAGCTGCTCCATGTCATCATGTGAAAGCAACATTTAATATAGAACAGAGGGCCACTAGCATGACAAATGCTTACCTGGAGCTTGGAAATTATTTCATTTTTGGTCACATTTACAAGGTTCATATCTTCTACTGCAAAGGCCGGGAAAGAAATAATAGAAAGAAGTCCAGCGTCAATTTCTTTAGAAGTTGATGCTCTTGGCAACATGGAGAACAGAATTGACTGAATAAAAAACAAAGAAGTGGTTTAAGCTAAAGAAGTGTGAACAGTTATATGCAGTATCTAGGACTCATCATCCTAGCCCCATTCAAATGAACTTGTCAGTTTGTAGAAGGGATTGGTCTTAACATGCTAGCCAACCTTGCCTACCCAGCCAATGCTTTCTGTTCCCTGGGAGAGGAGGAAGAAGTTGGGGAGAGCTTGATATAGTTTGGAGCCTGTGCTGAGAACCTTTTTTCCCTTCCTACAATGTCCTCTAATGAGGAGGAACTATGGGGTTATTTTTGTCAGCAGCTCAAGATGTTCTGGTTATAAAGATAGAAACCAGAAAAGAACACACATGCAGGACCAACACAAAGACACTGATGCTTCTGTGTAATGGGACCAGATGGATTAGATAATTTAGAAACTACCTCAAGAAGAACAAAAATTCAGAGGATCTTATGAAAACACAGACAAAATGGTAACAGAATTAGTTTAATTCCAGAATTTTTCTGGGGTTATCAGAGGCTCTATGAAATGACCTTAATAATAACATGACTGGATTAGTGACCAAAAACTTGGAAAGAAGTTAGAATTATAAAGAAACATTTGGGTAGGTAAAGAGTTAATGCTAAATACAGACAAAAGTCTAGACACCTGCAAACACAAACTCATTAACTCTTCCATATGATGATGGAGGTAAGGTATTATGTCCAATTCATACATGAGGACTCTGAGACACACAGAGAGATTCATGCCAAGGATGTGCAGCCAGCAAATGACCAACCGAGGATTCTAAACTCATATTTTTTTCCACTAGACAATGCATCTACTAATACACATACCATTATGTTTTTGTTAGAGTATACACCAAAACATACAAGAGTCCTGAGTACTATGTTTAATGGGGGAAACTGAATAATCTAGAAGGTGGGGAAAAGATGAATGGAATCCTTCAGCTTCAAACTAAAATTTTATTTTCTATAGCCAACCAATTTCTGGACCCAGTTCTTTAATTAAAGTCACAAACCACTTAACAATGAGGGGTACATCCTGAGAAATACAGTATTATGTGATTTTGCCATTGGGTGAACATGGTAGGGTATGCTTACCAACATATGGTATATAGCTTACTACACACACAGACTGTATGGTATATTTTGGTCAATGGAGGATAGTATGTACTATGGTGGTATCATAGTATGTAATGTCTTTCATTGATGAAATTATTACTACAAAGTACACAGCTATAGTCACTCCTCCTTAGGGTTTCTCTGTCTGAAAACACAAACTCCCACTAGAAGCTACTTACAAATTTTTTTTGAGATAGGGTCTCATGTTGCTCAAGTTGACCTTAAACTTGATAACTCTCTATGTAGCTGATGACCTTGAAAATTCTGATCTTCCTCTCTCTCCACCTCCCAGGTGCTGGGATTACATGTACCACCACACCTGGTTTATTATTTACAAGTTTTTATGTATCTGAATCACTTTAGCCCTAGCATGTAGTGGATCCCACTAAGGGCTTGATGATTGGCTAGCAATTGATGACTGTGTTTAATGGAGCTGTCTAAACTGTACCAATCGTTCCTTTTAGTTATCTGTATTTCAAGGAGGTTCTAGGAATTTGTCATCTCTCTCCTCTAAGCTATCCTGCCCAGCACTCCTCCTCACCTCATGTGAAATAGCACTTGTGAGCCATTCTATCTGGGAGCATTAAGACATGAACCTGAGAGAAAACCAATTATATGCTCAAAACCAGAGAACAGATTTTGCTTCCGTCAGAAAAAAAAAATGCTTTGTTAGCTCCACATACACAACAACATTTTGTCTTATGCCTGTGTAGTATTTTTTGGCTATGAAGTACTTGAACAAATTGACCGAGTTGATTTACGCCAATCCTTACAGTTATTTTGTGAGGCAGGAGGGGAGGTATCTACATAAAAACCCACTTTACAGATAAGGAAGCTGGATCTCAAAGAAGCCGAGTACCAGCAAACCCGAAAGGTGGGTAACCTGAACTGGAGTCCAGGCTTCCCCTCCCAGATTCTCCTTCCCTACTTTCAGGAAGAGGCGATCTTTTACCTGGCAGTGCTCAACTTCATCGGGCAGGACATGGATCACTGACTTGCGTCCTCCATGGGCTCCGAAAAGATCTAGTTCATCAATTGCTTCAAGTGCAGCCTACAAATACAAGTATGAATTAATTTTCTTTCTAATAAACACTCACTCCAAACTGGTACTCCTTTTTCATTAAGAAATCTAGCACACATGCTCCTCCTAAAGGTGATAAAGGACATCTAGTCTAGCTAGAGTCCTGGCATCACGGTCTCTTCATTTTCAGCAGCTCAGCACTTTCTTGCATGACACTGCTCTTTCCAGGAACAAGAAAGAGAACACAGGAGAACATTTCCCCAAATGAAATTAGTATTCTACCAACGAAGGAATATTAACAAGTCTATAACGTCATGTTTGGGGGAACTAAATTCAGGATTGGTCTTTCTTTCACCTATTTTAGCAGTTAACCTATCAGGAGCATACTTGGCACTTCAGAAAGCTAATTTGGTTTTAGAAAAAGTACTCTTTTCTGTCAGCTTACCTTAATAGAGGACATTTATTGTCGTTTTAAAAAACTCTGGCTCTGGGGCTTTCAATTCTTTCTAAGTAGTATGTCTGTCTTGAGAAGGAGGGTGGGAAGAAGGCATATTAAATGTCTATGGTAAAGGATTCCAACAAGTGGCCTGCAGGCTGTATCTGCCCCACAGGCACACTATGTTTGGCTTTACAAATCCTTTCCTCTCCCCTCCCCTTCCTCTTTTCTGTTGCCTCCTCTCATTCTCCATCCCTATCCTGCCTTGTCTCTTCTCTTCTCTTTTCCTATTTGGGGCAGGTTCTCACTCTGCTGCTCAGGTTGGCCCCAAACTCCTGGGCTCAAGTCACTGTCCTGCCTCAGTCCCTTATGGAGCTGGGATTAGAGGCATGCACTACAGTGCTGCCTTGCAGAATTTTCTAAATGATCTGAAATACTTTCAGATAAAACTCTCAGTGTTCCCAGTACCTCCCTCTTGCCCAGGTATCTTTCCATCTGGCTAGCTTCTCTGGTTATTGTCCCTGGTCTGCCACTGTAGTCCTGAACATGCGCATCTCATCTACAAAATGCTCATCTTCTTTAACCTTCAATATGACCCAGAAAGGAAGACTGGCCATCACTTATTCAGCTTCTTAACATACAAGCACCAGCAGATAAAGGGGGCACAGCACACTTATTTTCTGCCACACATATATATCAGTGTTAGAAACCTACTTCCTTGACCTGTAATGTCACTTGGCTGGGGTACACGTGTCACTTAAATTGTACATATTTACTGTAGATTTTTGAAAAAAAAAAGGCTAATCCGATTCAATCTAAACTCCTATGAAAAGAACTTAGGCAAAGCAGTAAAAATCCACAGAAGGGCGAACAAACAGGACTGTCACCTTGGCCATTCCCACAGAGCTTGCGTTCAGTTCTGGAATGCCCTGATTAGTCTTATCTCCACGCTCCCACATTCCATAATCCTGGGGGGAAAAAGCAACTATCAGAAGGGGAGGAAGAGTTACATGAGAAATCCTACAGAAAAACAATCCTTCATGCTATCAAGGCATATGTAATATGAGTGTGACTTCTCGAAGGCTCTCAGCTCCGTGGCTTTATATGCTCATACATTTATATGCTCTTGATCAATTTCAGCTTAGGTGACCTCTGTACAGAATTTTAGAAGAAAATACTCAAGTGCTCAAGTGGAAGAAAAGTACACACAAAACTATTCTCAGATTTCTTATTTCTAAAAGGTATTAATTTGTAAAAATGCAATTTGTAGCAAACAAAATATTTTATCTTAAAATCAAAGTACTGCCCCTGTATTTGGTCAAATCAATTGAATGTATTTAAAATAATTTAAAACTGATTTTCAGTATTACCTCTTGGGTGCAAAAAAATGTTAAGGAAGTAACTAGAGTCAAACTCAAAAGTAAGATACTAAACATGCCATGTAGTTAAAATCCCATTAACATGGATTGGTTCAGTACACTGTCATACAGACAACTTAATACATGTGTACCTAACTTTGGTTGCTGACCATAACACATCACCCAGTGACCATGAAGATGAGGCTGCAGTATGAGAAGGTTACAGATTTCAGAAATAAACTAGAAGGCACTCGTGTAAAGCTGTCATGTGAAGCTGTGAAACCTCCCAACTGTCACTCAGACAATCTTGGATTTGAGGACTGAGCTAATTGCTTCCTGCTGGGAGGACCTAGCTTCTGCTTTTACCCACAGTAAAACCCTCCAAGGAATCAAGCTGATGGAGAACACCTCAGACCACAGTGGAATCATTGTGCTGAGGGAAGCCTGGAAACAGCCAAAGTGTAACTTGCATGTAACTCTAATGACGAAAACCAACTGTTTCCAACTGCTGAGAAAAACAGAAATCCCACCTTGACATTCCTAAGTACTATGTAAGAGAAGCAGAAGTTAAGAGTGAAAATCCCATTCCAACAGATCGGGGCATATTCGAACCCAAAACCACATACAAAGGAAAGGGAATGAGCCATTAATTTGGCCCACCTGAGTGTAAGAATTATAGATCACTGACAGGCTAATGAGATACGATTTCTCCAATGCCCAGCTCAGATGGGTTATGTAAGATCGATGGTTCTTTCATTTGCAAGTAGAACACACAAATCTGGGGGTAAGGGGATGGGGGTGGCAGGGTGAGGGTGGAGATGGGGGAGGAGAGTTGAATATAATCAAAATTCATTGTATGAAATTCTTGACTTAATAACATTTCTCTTAAACTTAACAAAACAAAAATTCACAAACAACAAAACCAAAACAAAAATCCAAGGAAAAATATTTCTAAAATCTGAACACTGAAACTTATATACACTAGAGGCACTCTATACCCTGCCCTGCAAGCAGGCCATACAGGGGCCCAGGTGTTGTTTTCTCATGGTTTCCCACTCCTTTCCTCCTAAAAATCTGTCTTATAAACCCACAGCCATGTGATCCATCCTTAAAGACTGTGTGATTGGTTCACCCCCTGCTTTAGAGTATAAATTGATCAACTCTCTTTCCTAGTGGATTACATTCACATTTCTTTGCATGGCCATACCTTCTATGCCTGGCCTCTGCCACTGGCGCACCAACAAGCTGACAGACATTCTGCTATTTTCAAGTGCCAAGTTTTATCCGAGGTCTGTGCCTTTTTTCTTCCCTCTCTTCCTCAAATGCTCCCACTCCTGCCCTCCTCAAAACACACCTTTCCCCCAGAGAGTCATGGAGCCTGTTCTTGTCTGTGACTGCTGACTGCTCACACTATTAATGCAGCTAAACGCCCTTTCTCTTTCTTACTGCTTATCTAAACCCTACTCATCTCCTAAACTGCAATGGAAAGAATACCTTTCCCACAAAGATTCCTTATGTTTCTTTAAACTAGTATCTGTCAACTTTGGCACCACCAACATTTTGAGACAGATAAATCTATGCATAGGGTTGGGGTGGCTGTCCGGTATACTGTATGCAGTTACTGGCCTCAGCTCACCAGATGCTTTCTCCCCTAGGTATTATTACTCATAAAGTTTCCAGACATTGCCAAATGTCCTCTGTGAGAAAATGATTGCCTTTAAATACAAATCACTGCTTTAGACCTGGGATCAGCAAACTATGGCCCTTGGACCAAATCTGCTCAATTTTCTAAAGTCTACTTGGGACATGAGCATGCTCGTTTGTGTACAAAGCATATATGCATTTTCCTGCTATGAATGCAGAGTCAAGTAGCTATAACAGAGGTCACAGGGCCTGTAAAACAGAAAATATTTGCTTCCTGGCCCTTTGCACAGAAAATGTGCTGACCTTGCTTTAGGCTACAGTGCCCTTTTCTCTCATTGCCCTACCAACCGCTGCCCTTTCCTTACTGCCCTGACATTCAGCCTTGTAGTTTAGCTGTTGTCTAGAGGCTCCACTTTTCAAGGCAGACAGAAGCCTGGAGAAAGTGATCTTTGTGCATGTTTATGCTCACAGCACAGCCTCTTCTGCCTGTGGGATGCTGGGGTGATCCCCATGGTGTCCCACCTCCCTACAAGACACCAATTGGGCCTTCTCTTCAGCCCAATTCAGGCTGGCCCATATATATCCCTTGGCACATTTTAAGGTCTTATTATTAATAAGAATAATATATTCAGACAGAGTATATGGTGTATTCTAAAAGCATAACACCCTAAACTATATACCAGGATAAAAATATGTACTTTGCAGAAGTGACATAATCTTATTGCTCTAGTCTTGTTAACCTGCTAGTTAGCTCCAAATAGCCTGGCTTTCACAGAACTGTATGATTTTAATTTTTCTTTACAAGTGTTCCACCTGAAAAAAAGACAACCAGAATGGATACTTACAGCAACTTTATATGCAGCTTCTATATAAAAGACAAGATTCTGAATGAAGGCCACCTCATCAAGGGTGAAAACAATACGTAAGCCTAGTAAAAGAAAGCAACAAGGTTACGAAGTTATACTTTGAAGAGAGTTGCCAATTACAAATCAGAAATATGCTAGTAAATTGTCCTTGTACCCCCATCATCATTTTTTTTAATTGGGCATCAACGCTTAAGTCTGAAGTAAGTCATATGGTTAGTGTCTTATCTCAAAAAGAGGAAGGGAAGTAAAAGAAGGACAGGGAAGGAAGAAGAGCTCCATCTCTGTAGATGGGCCTATAGGAAGAAATAATTGAAAGATAAGCCATGAGTTCTCTGATACATGCTGGGCTCATGCAGAGATGATTCCAACAAAGCAAGGATTTTAGCCCAAAAGAACTAATAGCACTGTCTGTAGCCTTGAGTGACCAAAGCAAAAGCTTTTCCCTGTACATTCCCAGGTGAAGGCTGTCTTCTTTCTGCAGGTCACAGGCTGAGCCCCTGCAACTCTCTGCCCTATCACAGACCCAAATGTACATGACATCAGAGAAGCATGCTTGTCTTCTGCATAAACCACTACTAATTAAAAATACATGATAAGTTTTTAATGCATCCCTCTAAAATTCAGTGCTGCTAATATGACAGCACTAAGAAGTGGGACCAAAATGAGTTTAGGTCACAAGACTCTTCCCTCATGGATGGATTAGGACCCTAATGAAAGAGACTTTACACAGCATTCAGTTCTATCCATCTGCCATGTGAGGACATACCTTTCCACTCCTTCAGAGGAGGCAGCCCTCACCAGACAACTGAACTTGTCAGTACCTTAATCTTGGACTTTTCAGTCTCTAGAACTGTGAGAAAAAAAACTTTCATGCTGCATAAAATGCCCACTCTCTGGTACAGTTGTAGTTGCATAAATGTGCACTACTCTATTCCCTTTCTGGATTGCCACTCCTTGTACAATGGGCTGGAATGGCCCTGGCTCACCTGAGGCAGTCATCTGGGCCAAGAACAGGAGGAAGAGGGAGGTAGCATCCACCTGGAGGTGGCCCCATTGGTCATCGCCAACCACAGTGCTGCAGGTGGCGGTGTTGTACTTGGCGTGCAGACTGTCCTTGGTACTCTGAGTGTGCTTGAATTTCTCCACTTTGTCCACCTGAGGGAGAAGGCAAGCTGGCTCCACATAGCTACACAGGTTCACAGTTGGCAGAGGTCAAATCCAGGGCCAATCACTAGATCCACAGAGGGCCAATCACTAGCCCTCTTATCTGGGAGCCAGAGGGATGGGAGACTGCTAATGAACACTTCACAGAGGGGCCATGCTGGAGAGTCCCCCCACCGATTCCCTGGAAATACCTCAACCTACAGGGGTTTAGAGAGCTTTGCATTGGTGAGGGTCGGGCTAAAATGTGTCCTTGTTTACGGATTCCCCAACTGGGGCACTTGGTAGGTTCTCAAGGACACAGGAAAGGAAGGAAACCTTTTTAAATTGCAACTTCTCATTTCTTAATGTTGCAAAGAAAAAAAAAGCATGATGTCTTTGGATGTTCTAAGGATGGGGACAACATCACATTCATTTTGAATCTCTTCAGATCCTGGTATAAAGTTCTGTGCATAATATGTGCTCAATGAGTTGTTACATTTATCTGTCACTGAAAATATCAGTAAATAATGTTAATTTAAAAATTAAATAAATTTGGGACTGTAGAGATGCATCAGCAGTTAAGAGCATTGGCTGTTCTTGCAGAAGACCCGGGTTCAAATCCCAGCACTCACATGGAGCCTAACAACTGTCTGTAACTCTAGTTCCAGGGGATCCAATGCACTCTTCTATCCTCTGCAGGCATTGCATGACATTGGTGCACTTACATATATGCAGGCATACATAACACTCAATACATAAAAAATAAAAATATAGCAATTTAAAAAATTAGCTAAATTGAATTATTCTGTGTGTATGTGTACATATGTGGGCACCTATATGATGGTCAGAGGACAAATTTCAGGAGCTGGTTCTCTCCTTCCACTATGTGGGTCCCATGGACACAACTCAGGTCATCAGGCGTGGTGGCAAGTGCCTGTATTCACTGAGCCATTGCTGCCTCCAATAATGTCAACTTTTAAAAACTCAAGCACTTAATCTCAAGTGAAAACACACAGAACAAACAACAGTACATTGATTCTAGGAGTGGCTTAAAAATCTTTTTCTTTCTTTTTTTTTTTTTTTTAAAGACACATGTTCTCTTTTTACACATGTAAATCTTAGAAAGAGGGTCTTAGGCCGGGTGTGGTGGTGCATGCAGGTAGATTATCTCAAAAAGACCAAGGGGGGAAAAAAAGAAAAGCAAGGAGGAAAGTCTTCTTAGAAAATGTCTTTTGAAAACATGGTTCTATATTATAATAAAATTACTGGAGATATTTTAAAAGAGGAGCAAAATATTTTCAGTTTTTCTTCTTGAGGAGGAAAGTTCAAAATGTGCTAAGAATGCAAAGTATCACAATTAAAATGACACAAAATGCTCACTCTGATGATGCTCTGCCAGGTACTTCCTTGTCATACTGTACTTACCTGTCTCATCATGCACTGGAGAAGACCTCGCATTAGCTTCACCACATTCTGTAGAAATAAAGTGACATCAATAAGAAAGCTCAGGTTTCTCACTCCAAGAAAACCATCTGATTATCTCTATGCTGCCAAGCCAGTGTTGCTTGGTAACTTCCCAGAAAAGGCAGCTCCCAACCATAAATGAGTATTCTAATTGCTCAAATTATTGACCCTTTTCCACTCCATCACAAAGAAAGAAATAATTTTGACAAAGTGATTTATCCCAAATAAAAAGGCTAGATCAGATGGCACCTTAGGGCTCTGAAATCCAGTTACTTTCCATTGGAAGTTTAGCAACAGAATTTTTATAAACTTAATATTCTTGAACTTGATGTTACATTTCTTAGTAATTTATTTTTGTTATACTAAGGATGAATTAAGACTACCACACCTGTCCAAAAGCAATGCTGTTTTGTCAAAAGAGCCATTTGTGACACCATTATTGGACTATCGAGCAAAGTTCTTACAAAACAAAAGTGGCAGCCAAAGTTTCTTAATAATGTGATGTACTGCAACCAACTGCTATTATCAGCATATTATAAATAACAGCAGTCATTCTACAGTAATTAATTAGATACAACATCTAGGCACTAGGAAACTTGACTTGTATTACTTTCAATTTCTCAACCAGCCTTATGAGGTACATAGAATTTTTAGCCCACTCTATAGATGAGGAATCTGAGCCTGAGGGAAATGAAGTAACATTGCTCATATCTCCCAACTGGCAAAGGGTGGAGAAAGACAGAACCTAGATAATTAGACACCATGGACAGAAAGAAGTTCCTACCTACAGGCATAAGCATATCACAAAATGTACCCCACTTTGTGGGGGACAGCATAGTGAAGGGCCCTGAAAATTCATGGCCAGTGAAGAATCTAGGAGTCATATTCTTCTACCTCCAAAATCCTAGGATTCTAGAATATAATACTACTTTATGTCATAACTCTTTTGGGACATAAAATGTTACCTCAATTACAAGGTAAAGGTAGCATGGTTATAATCGATAGCATAAACATTTGTTAACCATTTTCTCTCCAAATAAAGGAAAGTCATTTCCCACTGGGAAGAAATACAGTGGTTTCCAACTAGGAGTGATATTTCTATTCACCAGAAGTAGGGAAGCATCTGGAAATATGAGGGTAGTAGCATTTTAATAATCACGATGATAGATGTGGGGGCTGGTGCTGCCATTTAATGAGTAGGGACCATAGTATCTAAATGCCCCATAATGCATGGTACAGTCTCACATAGTGACGGACTGTGCTTCTAGAACCCCAAAACAGAGTAGTGCCCCTAGTGAGAATCACTGAAGGATCATGAGTCATACTCACTGCAATCAAGGGTGATGTTTCTTTTAGCTTATTTATTTTTATTTTGAGATAGGGTCTAACTATGTGGTCCTAGCTGACCTGGAACTTGCGATGTAGACCAAGTTGCTCTCAAACTCATAGAGATCATCCTACCTTTGCCTCCCAAATGTTGGGAATAAATGTGTGCACCTCCATGCCTGGCCCAACCTTCAGTTTATCAACTATACTCACCAAACAGCAAAAGGCATTAAATATGAAATGTCGCATGTTTAAGTCTCACTATTATCAGTAAAAGAATCCCAAATTTAGTCAACCTTAGTCATTTCCAGGTAGGGGTGGGTATGTGTGTGTGATGAGCAATTTGTAAAACACTTGGCATCAAATGATTATTTGGCAGCAAATAAATGATTCACTAGTGTAAAACTCATCCATCTTTTTAGAGGCATAGTCAGTGATTCCTATTTGAAACTTTTAAAACTTCCTTTACATCAAAGACAGTTATTGCATCACCTCACATTGAGCACACAGGTCAAATCTAAACTTTGCTCCCTTAGACAAGCTTTTCTTATCCTTCACATGGTTGTCAAAGCTTTCCTCATACCTTGTCACTCTTGCCCATTCTGTTTACTATAAATAAGCATTAGCTGGGCTAAACTCTTCCTGGGCCTGATTATCCACTATCTGTGAAAGCCATCTAGGAATATATCTATCCAAGGGGTAGCTCAGTTGGTATAATGTATGCTTATCTTATGTGAGGCTCCAAGTTCAATCACCAGCCCCTAAATTCTATGTTTTAATTTTTGTTTTTATTTTATGTGTATGAGTGTTTTGCCTACATGTATGTAAGTGCACCCATGTCATTCAATGCCTGAAGAGGCCTGAGAAGTCATCAAATCCCCTGGAACTGGAATTATGAATGGCTTGTTAGCTGTCATGTAGGTGCTGAGAACTGAACCCAGGTCCTCTGCAAGAGCAGCCAGTGTTCTTAACCATTGGGCCATCTCTCCAGCTCCCTAAATTCTATCCTCATAAGATAAATCTCAAAGGTTCCCATGCCAAGATAATTACACTTTTGTATTTTATTTCTAGTTACTTTCCCATTTCTGTGATAAATACATGACAAAATAGCAACTTGGGGAGAAAAAGATTTATTTCATCTTACAACTTCTAGGTCATAATCCATTAATGAAGGGAGTAAAAGCAGGAACTTGGAGGCAGGAGCTTAAAGCAGAGACCATGGAGAAATGCTGCTTACTGACTGCTCCCCTTAGCTTGCTCAGTTACTTATGGCAACCCCTCACAGTGGGCTGGGCCCTCCTACATCAATTAGTAAACAAGAAAATGCTCCACAGACATGGCCACAGGGCAATGTGATGGAGGGTATTCCTCAATTGTGATTCCCTTATCCCAAGTGACTAGTTTGTGTCACGTGGACAAAAACTAACTAGCACAACTGACCCCTTGTCAACTTGACACACAAACACATCACTATTACACCATAACCTTTCCTTTCTTGTTTGTTCCCAAGATCTCATGTTAATATTAATATCACAACATAAAACAATAGAACCCTCAAAGTCCTACCATCCTTAAAAAATGCAAACACTTTAAAACTTCAAAGTCTCTTTAATATATCCAAAGTCTTAACTGTGGACTCCCATAAAATAAAAAACGAGTTACTCTTCTTCTTTCAAAAGGAAAGAGCCAGGCACACCAAAGCAAAACCAAAGCCTAGCAGTCTACTTCAACATCCAATATCAGGGATGCACTCATGATTTTCTGGGCTCCAAAAGGTTTGGGTAGCTCCACTTCTCTGGCTCTGCTATCTGTAGCACATAAAGCTTATCTCCCAGGTTCAGACTGGCTCTACTCCACACTTGTTGCTACTCTTTCTGGTCATCCTACTGTCCTGGTATTCAAATATGCTGAGGCCTCAACTGCAACTAAGGTTGCACATTCACCAATGGTCTCTCCTAGTGCCAAGTCTCAGCTTCTCTCCAGGACCCCCTCAATCCTGGGTTTCCACTGCAACTGAAGCTATACCATCACCAATGGCCTCTCTTGGCCGCTCATAGTGCCAAGTCTCAATTTCTCTCCAGGGTCTCTTTGATCCTGAGCGTTCATGCTGCCAAACCCAGTGCCATGAAGTAGACTCTTACACATTACCAAGTTCAGCTGCCTGTCTTGAGATGCAGCTTTGGCCCCCTCTGGACCATAGCTACTGTGTGCTATGATGAAACAGTTCCCAGAAGATTTTACCTTATTGCTGCTAGTCTATTGTCAATCACAACTGGTTTTTTCAGCCCCAGCTAACCAGCATCAATTGTCCCAGTAAAGCAAAGGTTTCACGTTAGTGGTGCTAGTCTCTTGTTAATCACAACTGATTCTTCAGTCCCTACTGGCTAAAACCCAGATTCTTAATTCAAATATATCACACAAATGACCCTGATAGAGTCTTTGATTCCCTCTGAAACTTCAGAAGCCATGTCTCCATCATTTCCATTCTTCTCAGCATTATCTTCGAAGCTCCTGCAGAACAGCTTGTTAAGTTCTGAGCACAGCTTTTCCAAACCAAAGTTCCAAATGCTTCCACAATCCTCCCTAAACAGCTTCCACAAACCTCCCTAAACAACATGGTCAGGTCTGTTAAAACAACACCCCACGTACCTGGTACCAATTTCAGTGTTCCTTACCTGAAAACTCTTGTGTTCAAGGGTAAAATATTTTCTTTCAAATTCAACAATGGCAAACCTTTGCTTATTAGGTATCTTGATTTCTGATTTTAAAATAATTCTCTTTGCTAGTATTGGAGATTGAACCCAAGGCATGCCGAGCAAGTACTCTACCACTGAGTGACACCAACCTTCTGATTTTGGAAAACTTAATAAAAGAACCTTATTTTGCTATATAGTGAATAACACGGGCATAAAAATTTGATAATACCAATTTGGCTCTAATCTAAAAGGGTAGCAATGAATTAATACAACCAACTTCCTGGAATGGTTCAAACTGAAAAGATATTCTAAGGGATTTTCAAAAATGTTTTAAACAATGGCAATCAATTTTGGATAGATATTCTTCAAAATGTGACTACTCTGAAAAGTGCACACTTTGCAGTGTCTGACTCTGATGCATCAGCTTTTTCCCCTTCGAGGGCCAAGAGAAGGGGTTTACAAAACCCTTATATTTGAAAACAATCATATTAATTTATGTTTTATACACACATATGCATAAAATTGGTTGAACATGTATGAGAGAAATGTAAATAGGTAGGCAAAGCAACACTTTGCGGTAGAAATTTGGATGCTTTTGTTTCCCATTTGGTGTGATTTTTTTATATTATCATTGTTTTGACAGGGTCTCTCTGGTCCTAGCCCTCCTGGGAGGGCTGGCCTTGATGTCACAGAGATCTGCCTGCCTCTACCTCCCAAGGGATGAGATTAAAGGGATGCCACCACATCTGGCATTATCACTGTGGTCTTTTTTAAAAATAAATCTCAAACAGAAAGATCAATTTGAGGTTGAGACTATCTAAATGCCTTCCTAGTATGTTCTTAGCAGAAAATGGAAGACAGGCAGGTACGTTACTGTTTCTGCACAAACAAATACTTCATCATGGGTTTTTTCAGTTCAAGGAAAAGGTGTTGAGCAGACAAGACACAGCTGTCAGTTACTATTACCTGTTCCAACTCATAGGCCTTGGCCTTATCTTCATCACGGTCAGCATTCTTTCGGTAGGCCATGCCCAAGCCCCATACAGCCAGGATGCTATAGATGTTGTCCCGCACCCAGGCATCCTTCTGGTCATGGCTGGCTGACAATAGCCCAGTGACAGGGTTCTATTTGAGAAGAGACATAAAAAATGCTTGGTATTACTCTTCACAAATCTCCTGGACAATGAATGCTTACCTAAAGAGGTGTATGAATAACTTGTAATGAGTAGCAGAGAGAGACCATAGTTTCACTTTTCTGTATTTCGGAGGCCTCACTTGTATAACTAGAAGATGAGACTAGAAAATTTCTAAGGAACATTTTAACTCTTAGGTTTTTTTTTATCAACCTTCAGACCAGACCACACTGTTGAAAGGGATAAAACAGAAGAAACACCAAACAGAAAAATCTACCAAGCTTTGCCGATATGTGCATTATAAGTTTCAGGTCTTGGGCCTTCATGTTTCCATAACATTTGGTAAAGTGCTGAACCTGAGAGTAAGATACCTGCATTCAGGGCCCTGCTCTGTCTCCTAACCCTACATGTCTAGAGAAGTCACCTGTCCTGTCTGAACTTCAGCTACCTTGTCTGCAATCCAGATACTTCATGCACCTGAACAGAAGGATATGTAGGGTCCCTCTTTAGCTGTAATGTCACTGGTATGCTCTAAAAAAGTTCTAGGGACTAGAGAGGTGGCTCAGCAGTTAAGAGCACTGGCTGCTCTTACAGATGACCTGGGTTCTATTCATAGCACTAAATGGTGGCTAACAATCATCTGTAACTTCAGTTCCTGGAGAATCCAATGCCCTCTTTGTATCTCCATGGGCAAGCATAACACTGGTACACTTATACACATGCAGGCAATATACTTATATAAAGAAAATAAAAATAAATAAAATATTAAAAATAAAAAAGTTCTAAAAGAAGACAGACCTTCACATAAAAAGTTACACAGAAATGTTCACAGCAGCATTACTCATAGATGCTAAAAAGTAGAAATAGGGCAAATATCTATCAACTGGTGAAGGGATAAAACAAAATGCAATCTCTACAATGGAATATTTGTTAGTAGAAAGGAAGTGCTAACACACATCAAACATAGAGTTGGAAAACATAAAAAGTGAAAGAAGGTAGTCACAGAAGGCCACATATTGAGTAATTTCATTTATATGAGTTGTCCAGTATTTATATAGACAGAAAAGTCAGTGGCTGCCCAGAGTTTGGGGTGGAGGTGGGATGAAGGGCTGTTCATAGGTATTCTTTTCTTCTTTTCTTTGTGGAGGAGATAAAAGCACTCTAAAATTAATTGTGGTAATACATGTACAACCCTATGAATATACTAAAATCCAGTTGTATACTTTAAACAGGTGAACTGGATGGTAAATAAATTATGCATCAACACATCTATCAATATATTTTGGGGGGGATAGGTACTGTGGATTCAGCCTAGAGTATCCTACATGCCAAGCAAGTACTCTACCACTGAGCTCTATCCCCAGCTCAACATTTTTAAAGCCAGTTTTGAGAAACTCTGAGCCTAGAAAGAAAATGGCTAAGAAATGAGTCATATTAAGGTAAAGTCCAGTTGACTTTTCCTGAAAATATACCAAGAAATATGTTTGTAATAAAATACACCATAACAATCAGAACTTTGCCACCTTAAAAATATCTTGCCAGCTTAGAAAGTATATTACCTGCATTCCTACTGACTGATTTCTGTAAGCCACCCAAATGGGTTCATGTCTTTAGAGGTCTGGGGTCTTTGACATTGGTATACAAATGGAGAGGGTACTGATGCCAATCTGCAAGCGAAAACAATGCCTAGTTCAGTGGTATAGTACTTGCCTGGCATGCACACGAAGCCCTGGGTTCAATCTCTAGCATTCCAAAACAAAACAACAAACTTACAAGGACACTATATTATTTACAAGAAGGCCCATGAAAAATTCCATTGGGTATTTTCACTGCCTGAGCTATTAGGTAAAAAAAATATTGGCAGTCTTTCATATGGTTCCACCCAAGGAATTCATATTTGATTTTCTTTTTAAATTAATCTATACTCTCTACAAAAATATCTGAAACTCAGTTAATACTACCTGTAGGAGCAACAGCATTAGTGTATTGAAATAGTTCTCCACAAACATCTACCAGTCAATGAATTTAAGGTCTACCAGAGCTGAAATCTTGGAATGACCAAAAGCTCATATCTTATTCCAACAGTGGATTACTGAATCTGAAAAAAACATTCACTACTGACCAACAACACATACATAGCATTATGTAACTTTATCTGTTCTGAGTCCTTTTGGGTAAGCTTGGGACAGGAAATTATCAGGAGATCTGGAGTAAGTAATCAACCTTCTCCTGGCAGTCCCTACTAACTTTGAGTCTACTAAAACAAACTGCCTTTCAATGACACAGCAGTGACGGCCTGCAAAGTATCACATGTAGTTTGGATTATGAAATGCCACTGCACTGTTAACTGAAAGCCATTTCTTTTATTCTTTAGTTTGGATTTACCTGCTAGAGTTGATTAGTCTATCCCTACCCAAGACTAGATTGTCTATGCCCTTCATTCAACTATAGAGAATAGGCTGGGTTTTTCAAGGGATCCCCACATTCAAAACTATGCACACACAATCTATGGAAAATTGCGATGTTACTGCACTAAGCAAAATGAATACTTTATGACCTGCTTCTCCCTTTAAATCTATAAAACATGGTAAATTATGTTGCAAGAAGTTGTGGGTAATTCCATTTGGTATGATTCATAAAACCTGAAATGTCCCTAGCCTGGTGGATACTCGGTTGCCCCAGATTCTGCTGTCCTTTCTAACAAAAATGGCCAAGCAGTTTTGACTTTGAGTCCTTCTTTGGGGTTGGTCTGTCCTGAATCAACTTGCATTTCCACCCACTGGTGTCTTAAGAGCCACTCAAACACACCCATTTCTTTAGAGATGGGAGGGATATATTTGGTTGACATTGGTATACGAATGAAGGGGGTATCGGATGTCACTCTGTAGGCTAAACAAGACACAGGAAAATGTACACCACAGGGAGAAGAGGATAGATGGGTCTAGGCCAAGTTTATGGTTTCTAATATGATAATTTTAACCACATGCTGCTTTCCAATAAAAAATTATTTAGTTCTAGCTGTGCATGGTGGCACATGCCTTTAATCCCAGCACTTGAGGCCAGCCTGGTCTACACAGTGAGTTACAGGCCAGTCTGGGCTGCAGGGAGACCCTGTCTCAAAAAGGACCAAAAATTATTTAGCTCTAACTAAATCTTCATATAACTATGTAGAAATATGTAACTATAATCATACCGATCTCTTTCAGGTTTTTCCCTTCTCTTTTGGGCTTTCTTCTTCCTATCCTCATATCAACAACCCCATAAACCCAGTCCACTGGGTAAACTCTGCATAGATTTTTTCCTTTGTGCTACTAAAACTGGATATTGTATGATAGAATATGTGAACTGTAGAAGAGCCACAAGCCTCATTAGGGAAAGCCATGAAAACTTTGAAGTGTCTAACTGGCCCTAAATTAGTAGCCTGACCTTGCTCAAGCCTGGCCTTGTTCAAGTCTTATCAACTTGTCACTCCCTGAACTGAGAGAGACTGTTTGTGGAGCCTGTCCCTTTTAGTGCTATAGATAACTCACCTACCTTTCTGAGAAGAAGAGACCCTTAAGGACACCAGACCCTGGCAGAGAGTTAACTCTTGAAGCCATGTGCAGCAGAGTTCCTATATAAGACCAGACTGCTCTCTCTTCAGTTTGCAGGTAATCATTCCTCAAGGAAAAGAACTGTCATCCCTTTGCTGGGCTTCCTGAATCTAGGGAGCATATTCCTTGCCTGTTGCAGGTCTGGCTCTGACTCTTATTTCTAAACTTTAAACTCCTTCCTTTTTTCCACCTCCTAAATCTAGTATTATCTATTACTTATTACAATAAAATAATACGTATACATATGCTTACGTACAAATTCTTGTTCACACACAAACTTTTTAGAGGGTGTCAATTTTTAATGATATAGGGATTATAGGATCACAGTTGATATGACATTTCTCATTCAACAGAGCCTTATGAGATCCCCTCAAGTCATCCAGTATAATTTCAATTCAAGAGCTTAGAAGCTGCAGAATTGTCCACGGTGAATACATATAATAATGCACCCTTATCATAGGTATTCATTTATATTCCAGGGCTTTTACTGCCACTACAACAATACAGCAATAAATGCCCTTACAATATATGTTCTTTTCTACACTGGCCTTATTTGTATAGAATAGAATCTCCAAAATGGAATAGCTAGGTTCACAGGTTATATTATATGCACTTTTAATAAATATTCCCACTCCTAAATATTTCACATTTTGTCAGTCTAATGGGTATAAAATGGTATCATATCACCACTCTCATTTTAAAATAATTTTATTTCTCTAAGTATCAATGAATTTAAGCATCTATTTACCCTTCTTTTGGGAAGGGGGTACTGGATTTGTTCTTCTGTTAGCTATCTTAGTTCCTTTTAACCAGGTAATGTTAACACAACTTTCCAAGTGTCATGTTTGCGAGCATAGGCTCCAGAATCAGTCTGTTCAAAACTCTATCACAACACAGCTGTGACCTTGAACAGATGACTTCAGCATCTCTCTGTAAAGTGGGGATTATACCACTTCTTCACCTCATAGGTAGTCTGTGAGGAATAAATAAATGTATATCAAGTGCTTTAGACTGTCTGACACATATATGTGAGCAGTAACTGACTACATTTAATATTATTGACCTATACAGCCTTCATTTACATTATTTCTTTTTCATGTACTCATAATTTCAGAAAATAAATTAAGCTATATGGCCAGGGGAAAGAATCTACAGTGAGTACCATGTAACCATCATTTTTATTAAGAAAAAAAGTCTGGGATACTATCTTTACTAAAAATATTACTAGTGGCGTCAGGCATAGTGGCACATGCCTTTAATCCCAGCACTCAGGAAGCAGAGGCAGGGAGATCTCTGAGTTCAAGGCCAGCCTGGTCTACATAGTAAGTTCTAGGCCAGCTGGGGATGCAGGAAGACGCTGCCTCAAAAACACCAAAAAAAATTATTACTAGCGGAATTTTTTTTTTTTTTTTTTTTTTTTTTTTTGCGACAGAATCTCACTTTGTGGACCAGACTAATCTGAAACTCCACATCCTCTGGCTTCAGCCTCCCAAGTGCTGGGATTACAGGCAGTTGGGCTCATTCATGTTATACCCATAGATGAGTTAGTGCATCTCTCAACCCTCATGAGAAAAGCTTATTTTTAAAGTAGATGATAATTCAGAGAGTCACAACTGGTCAATGTGCAGAGAATAAGAGACTGCAGAATGCTCAGCCCTGAATGGGACATCTATATTATAACTCCGCTCCCCAAAGCTCAGGGATCCTCAAAGAAGAGAGTTAAGAGTGGAAAGATTTTAAAGAGCAGAGGTGGTAGATGACAAGGAAATAGCATTTTCTAGAAACAACAGGAAGTTGCACATATGAACTCACAGTGATTGTACAGCATGCACAAGTCCTGTATAATCTCAAGCCAGGCAAATTCCCAGTATGGAAAGGGGAGGAGAGCATAATGTACCACCCCCAGCTGAGGAGATGCTGGCAACAGACAGCTGCTGGGAGGTGGAGAGTCAGTTTTCTTTAAATATGCGGCCCCTGATAGGTCATATAAGCTCAAGAAACAATGTTTACAGAATCTTCTTGGCTAGTAGCAAAACAATGATGATTCTCAGAGCAAGCGGGGGTGGGATAGAGCTTAAAAACACAAGAGAGAAGAGATGCTGAAATGGTGACATACTCTGCTTCTCAGAGGGTATGTGAAAGTGAAGGGAGGGGCAGGTAAGGTCTGCAATGTGGATGCTGAGCCAATCCAGAAACCGCAAAATGCTTACTTGAACAACAGACCAAACCAAACTAGATGGAATTCAAAAAGGATTTATTTACTTATTTGGCTCATGCGTTTAATAAAGTTTGCTGAACTAATTTTATTAGCCATCACTCCCACATTTGAAATGACTCAGCTCCTTTTACACACATACCCCCACCCTCAGGATCCCAACAAATCTGTACACAGAGCCTCTTCTTTCCCCACCCCAGCAGCCACCCTGTAACACAACCATAGTCTGCTCTTATATTTAGGCACAAGAAATTCAACTGCCAAACACTGTAGGTTTTAAAGCAACCTACCAATTGCATGGGTACCAATATCACAGAGCTAATGCTCCTGTTTTAATGTACGTGCAAAGGTGGAGGTTTGTGGGGCCCAGTGATAGAATGTCTGCTTAGCATATACAAAGCCCTGGGTTAGATTTCCAAAAGCTCCTATTCACCTCCCTCAAATAAAGTAGCTTCCAAAACCAGGGAAAATAGAATCGCACTGACCTGCCAGCCTGGAAGTGTCCATCTCATGTGATCTTGGGCAAATTACTTAACTTCTCTAGGTCTCACTTTCCCTTTATATAAAAAGTAAAGTTCAGCTGGGGATGTGGAGTGCCTGCTTAGCATGTGTGAGCCTTTGGGTTCAATGTCCAAACCAAGGGAGGAGCAAGAGAAGAGCTGAGCTAGAGATGGAGAAGGAGGGCCAGGGAGAGAGACAGAGCAAAGCAGACTGAAGTACATGTTCCCTTGGTTCCTTCACTTTATCCCTTCAGATAGAAATGCCATTACCTCTGCTTGTCTGGTACCTGTTCCCCTCCCTTCAGGTAATGGCCTATAATTTCCCTTGCTTTGACTCAGTGGTAGCTAACTGCATCATAGCTTGCACTCTGGTCCTGCTTCCAGCTGCAAAGACAAGTGATTAAGCCTGACCAATGTGAGCATAGTTTGAGGATGGGCACATGACCTAGGCTGGACCACTTAGGAACCATTGTCAGTCAAGACTAGAGCTACTATAGAAATAGCTTGCTTTCTGTAGAGGCCATCCCTTGGAAGAATATGTCCTAGAACTCCTAAGGGACCACCTCTGAATCACAAGGAACTTGCTATGGTCTGGATCTAGGCTGCCCCAGGAAGGCCCATGTGATTAAACTCTTGACTTTGTTACCCTGTTCAAAATTCTCCAGTCTCTATAGATAGAATTGAAATCCCTTAGACTGCCAACTGAAGCTCATGTGCTGGCTCTTTCAATTACTTGACACTCACTTTTTGGCCCCCCAGAAAAATCTAGTTTCCTGTACGCATGCACGCTCTCTGTGAAGCCTTCCTTGGCTCCAGTTACTGATCCCTTTTCTCCACAGAGAGGTGGGGAGCTGCGGGCCAATCTACCCTTGGTGTTTTTCCCTTTGGAGGTTGAGCTCTCTCTCTCTCTCTCTCTCTCTCTCTCTCTCTCTCTCTCTCTCTTGCTCAGTACCAAGGGAGGAAAATACAGTTCTATTATTAAAATGAAATATTAAGAAACTAGAATACTGAAAATACTACGTACCACTATCACCCATGTTAGTAAAGAAAAAATGTAGAAAAGTGAAAAATATTATCACAAAAATTCTCAAAACTGGTTAAATTCATTTGATGTGCTGAAATTTTGTTCTAGCAACCACCTTTTAAAATATTATAAGGGAGTGGTAAAGGACTATATATATGTGTGTGTGTGTGTGTGTGTGTGTGTGTGTAACGTGTATGTGCTTGAATATGCCATAGCACGCATGTAAAGGTCAGAGGACAATTTGCAAGTCTTTTCACTCCTTCCACCACGTGGGTCTCAGGGGAACTCAGGTCATCAAGCTTGGTGGCAAGTACCTTTACTCAATGAGTCATCTCGCCAGCTCCTAGATATATTTTAAGGCAAAAATTATAACTTTTAATTTAAAATGATTGCATCTATAATCAATACTACGAGTTGTGCAACACTCTCTTTATATTAGTTTAAAAGACAGCTTTTGTAAATCTTGAGGGGTAAACTTTAGGTGGTTTGGAGAACAGTCTTGAAAATATGAGCTCTAGCATGCACAGCCTCTTGCTTTACCTAACAGAAGAGGTGCGCACTTCTCTCTTCCTCTCATCTTTCTTTTGCTGCTCTTCCCCTCCAGGTTTATAAACCTTGGTAAGGAGCCAAGAACCTCAAGCATTCACTTCATTCTAGATCCCAACACTAATCTTAGATGTTCCCAAACTCTCAGGAACGGCTCTGAGCCACTTAGCTACAGTCAAATGACTTTATCACTCTCCTAGGAGGCTTTACATACTTTGCTACTCTCTCATCATTTCCTGTAGTTAAAAAGGGGGGTTTACTGAGATGTCAGTCTTTAGTTTGGTGTTGTGTAAACTCTTGGAACACATTTAAACTCAAGGGAGGTGTCAGCTCCTTCTTGGCTGATGCCTGAAGTTTTAGGTATCAATGGATTACTGGGTACAGGGTTAAGAAACTTTCACCAGAACAGAAGAAATACAGATATCATTATTTGAGCTTTATAATTACAATGTTGACTTTTATTACCTACATTTCATATTTGGAATTGGGTTCAAAGAACAGAGACACTGTGCATCATTCCACACCTGTTTTTGTTTTGTTTTTTAGACAGGGTATTTCTATGTAGCCCAGGATGGTTCTTGACCTATGGTCTCCAGAGGATCTTCTAGGAGTCCACAGTGGGCTAAAGGTTCATGAGAGTCCTGAAAATTTTGTATGAGCATTCTTCTCAAGAGTCCAATATATTTAGCCTTCACAAAATTCTCAAACAGGTCTTACCCACTTCTTTAAATGTATTTTATGAATATTAACTGTAATCTCTTTACCTTTTGTGAGGCAGATGTCATGTTCATTAACTGTCACATCTAAACATAAGTGACAAGCTAGGCACAGTGGTACGCACTGTGAGGCTATTTGTGAGTCAGTAGGATCATTTGAGCTTAGGAGTTTGAGACCCACCTAGGCAACATAGTGAGACACTGTCTCTTAGTTTTTTCAATTATTTAAAATATAAGCACAAATGACAAAAGCAACATGGCAGAACTAAAGTTGGTGAAGTATTTAAAGAAATAGCCAATGCAAGTTTCACATTGTAACATACAAAGGGAGTGCAACTTCATTTGTTAGTCACAGCAATTTGGTATGTCTAAAGCATTTGTCTGCACAGCCCCAGCTTCATCCTAAGAAGGCAGAGTGCCTGACACCAACTTTCTAGTCTCCCAAGCTTCCTTTTCAAAACTTTTTTCTCTTGGATTCAGTATTCATCTATAGTTTTTAAACCTGCAAAATGGCCCTTTTATAGCCATAGCTCTTTTCCTTCTTTGCCTTAAAGATTCAAATAATGTTTAGCAGCAAGTATTAAACATCTGGCAAACGAGAAATGGAAAAGGTTTTCTCTTTCACAAGTACAGGAAAGGAATTGGCTGACATGCTAGATGATGTAATTAAATTATTGATTTTAAAGACAGAATAGTGATAAGTTTGACATATTTATCACAAAATGATTTCTAACCTGTGAAACCAATATAAATTGATCTCAATTTGAAAAGAAAATAAGAGAGTACAGATTTTGTATGAACTGACATTGAAAATGCCTCAAACAGATGTACCTATCTACAGAAATTGGGATGATATAGCACAAACTTTAGAAACCTAGCTCATTCATTTCTTATTGTTGCCCGCTCGCGTGCGTGTGCACATATGTGTGTGTGTATGTGTGAGAGAGAGAAAGAGAGAGAGAGAGAGAGAGAGAGAGAGAGAGAGAGAGATCTGCCTACCATCACTCAAGAGAAGAGAACAGGTCATAAACAGGTTAGGCCTCTACAAATATAAATAGCTATTGAGGCAGGATGGGTGTAGGATAGCTCTGGATAGGAGCGTATGCAATTCTGTATTTGTAGATTTACAGAATCTCCCAGTACAATAGTGTCTGGAGTATTCTAGTTAGCCAGAGGAAAAGAGAGCAAACATGAGGGCCTTTCCCTAACTACCCCCAAAATAAATACAACTAAAGGCTTAGACAACTACTTTTTAATCATTAAAACATCAGGGAGGAAAGTCCAACCCTGCAGCTTTAGTGAGAAGACACAGTTCTTTTACTCCCAAGGGAAGATAAGCCTGGACCAATAGCTGTGTCATTAGTGTGACACAGAACCTGCAGGAAATATTTTCTTTCAATGAGGATTGAAGGACACCTTTCATGTGCCTGAGATGCTGCCTGATGCATAGGAAGGAAATAATGAGGTCTCTGTACGTAAGATCTCATTGCATCAATGGCATCTAAAGACCAGAAAACAATTAGTAGCTCTATCAGGTCTTTAGGGAAAGGGAGTATCGTGGACCACAATGGTCACGCAAGGACCATCAGGTACTAAGATGTTGCCTTTATCAGGTGCACCCACTAATTACGAATTTCCCACTAAGTGAAGGTAGTATATGAGACATTTATTTCTTTACAATAACTCAATGGAAGTAAAATGCCCTCATTTTACTGATAAGGCTGTTGACTCAGAAAAACAAAAATAAGAGCTGGGGATAGTGGCACACATCTCTAATCCCAGCACTCTGGAGGCAGTGGCACACATCTCTAATCCCAGCACTCTGGAGGCAGAGGCAGGTGGATCTCTGTGAGTTTGAGGGCAGCCAGGACTACACAGGGAGACCCTG
>NW_008340643.1:809622-840349 GCF_000622305.1 Nannospalax galili
AAAAAAAAAAAGAGGATGAACAAAGGTTACACATTTTGTTCAAGGCAGAATTGGGTATTCAAACCCAGGTCTGACACAAAAATTGAGATTTATCAGTTCTTACAACCACTTTTATCACAGTAATGAAGGGAAAAGTTTTTCAATTTGGATCTTAAAACACTTTATAGTTGTAATTATAATATATTCTGAGAATAAAAGCCAAAATTAACCTCCCTGTATCTGCTTATTCCCTTTTCGGCTCTCAACTTGAATGTCACTTCTTGCATAACTCCTATCCCACCAAACTGGGCTTGGGATCTTTCTCCAAAGCTCTCCAAATAACAACTACAATCCTTTATGAATGACCTCAAAAGCCACTAAGCTCTCAAAATTTAAAGTGTTTTCCTAAGTTTGCAGAAAGTTGTTCTGGTGGCAAAAAATGATCTGATGTAATGTCAAACTTTTAGTCTTAGTGTGAATATCAATATTCTGATATAGAAATAATAATGGGTAATTAAGGGGTTCTGTCCCCTTATGCATATTACATTCTAAAATCCAGACATTCCTGGCTAGCAAACCACATCTGTCCCCCAAAGTGTTTCAAAAAAGGGACTCTGGACCTGTATCTTATTTATAAATGTCACTGCACTATATGCACTATTACATTATTTTATTTTTTTGTGGTGCTTGGAATCCAACCCAGGGCACTAAGCATGCCAGGTAAGCTGTTTTACCACTGAACCACACCACCAGCAGTACTATTTATCCATTTTTTAAAATAAGCACAACACTTTGTACAGCGCTTTGTATATAAAATATATGCAATAAATATTTCCTGGATGAGAGGCCAAAGCTGAGAAACTAGCTATGAAGAAAAAACTGCCAGTGGTTTGAGAATGACTATGGCTCCCCAATATGTAGGCCAGGCCTCTAACCACCAACTGCTACTTCCTTCTTTGATTCTGAAAGCCCTAAATAGTTGTTGTTGATTGAAGGCAAGTAATATAGCTGATGTCTTCACTGGGAATAAAAATAGTTCAGTGGTCTTACACTGGGGACTCATACATAACTTTAGTCAAGTACAAAGCATACCAGGCATATTCATACCTCAGCTCATACTGACAGTGTCACAAGACCACTTAATGCTGCTGTGTGCTCAGAAATTTTGTCAGCTGTAAAGCAGCAACCAGAGTAGGCCATAAGGCCTTCTCAGGTGGATCTTTAACAAGGGAACTCATGGGAGGGACATTAGGCAGTGGCCCAAACTCTACTGGGATGCAAACTTCTGGAGCCACAGTGGAGTTTATAATTTTCATTCAATGTGCTCAGTTCAACCTACAGAAGCTTCTTTCATCTGAAAGAAGCAGTCAGTACAGAAGAAGGCATTTTGTAGCCAGGTCACTGAGGGGGCTCATAATGATCCTAAAAAAAAAAAAAAAAAAAAAAAATGGTTGAAGAATTCTGCAAAGAGCAGCCACAGCAGCTGCTCAAAGATCAGAAAGGCTGACTTTACTTGTGGCTACAGAGACTAGGATGACAACGGGAGAGCAAGGTGATAACTGGCTAGCAAAGACTCCATTAAAGTAGGAAACCCCTTAACTAATTGCAAGCTCGCAGGTCACAAGTGTGGACAGAGGCCTGGGGGTGAATGAGTAATAGCACAGGGCAGTTTAGGGCACTCGCTTGGGATGGTCTCTCTTTACCTGGTAACACAGGATAGTTTGCTGCACCAGCCTCGCATACCCGTCCAGGCGGACCCCAGAATTGCTCCTGCTCCGCATCTCGTCCACGGGGTAGAAGGGCCAGACTTGTCCCGCGGTGTTCTCCGAGGCTGCAGCCGCCCAGCCAGCCTGGTTCTCCCCCCAGCCACACACACACAGCTTCAGTCAGTTCTCCGAACTGGGCAAGGCGGGAGGAGGTCAGGACTTTTCAAAATTATAGAAGCAAAGTATAATTGTAAGGCAAACCAACCAGAGTTTCGCACCCCTGGGCGGTGCGGGGGCGGAGACGGGGGACGGCCATCCCGCGGCCCCGCCTCGACCAGGCCCGCAGCGCCCCTAATGGTTCCAAATCCCAAATCCCAGTCTTGCTACGCAGGACAAGCGGGTAACACTAGTCATTAGCTTGAGAAAATGACTCGAGAGACCGCTTTGTCTACAAGGAGTTAGGAGGTGGCTCCCAGTTGCCAGGCAGCCCACTCAAGCTTGACTCGCTCCGCCCCCGGTGCGGAGCGGAACCCTCCAAGTAGCGGCCTGAGGGGGGGAAGAAAAATGGAGACGGCCCAAGAGAGTAGCGAGATGCGCAGCTCTGGGTGGGAAACAAGTTGTGTTCTTTAGCTTCCTCCAACCCCAGACCACCAACCCCAGCTGAGGCCGGAAGAACAGAATCCTTCGGCAGCGGCCACCTGGTGCCCTGACCCCACCCCTCAGACCTGCTTCGAGCGGAACCTAGGGAGACCGGCCTGAGGGGCGAGGGGGAAGAGGGGTTGCACGTTCTGCTCGTAGCCCCGCCCCTGGCCCGCCTCCGCAGTGGAGCGGAACCCTGGTGGCCTCCTGAAGCGGGGGAAGGAAAATGGGGCAGCTTGCGCGAGGCTTGGAGAACCCGGGTCCCGGAAGAGGACAAGTCTGCTTTCTGGAGCTGCAGTGAGAACGTCTCCTGAATCAACCGCCAGAAAGACCGAGACAGGAAAGAGTCTGGTCTGCAGCGGCTGCCTGAGGGTCCTTCTTAGGGAAGCCATCATAGCCCCGCCCTGGCCCTGGCCGCAACTGGGAGTGGAATCTCCATAGTGGAGCAGGCACTCACTGTACAGCTGGCAAAAAGGGATCCTCCAAATACATTCCTGGTCCCCGTGGCCTCCGCGCAAGCCCTTGGGCCACCCTGGCAGTTCTTTTACAGTAGTATAACTTGAAGCTTTGTATCCATTAGTTCTTGAGACCACTAGCTACCTACAGTCCACAATCTTTGGTCTAGTATTCATTGTCTACCAAAATCTGACCCACCTATGAATTCAATTGGACAGCTAGACTTCTACGACCTCTTTGCTAGTCTCCATGAACTTACTGTATGTTTGACCCATTTCATCAACTTGAAGACTATCTTTGCTCAGCATACCTTCCTGTTAGATTAACCCATTTCTGGATTCTTATTCTAGCAATATCTTTAGTAGGATTAAGACTTGGTATCAGTTCAGATTGCACTGAATTCCAGTTCTGGTTTATATAGGTGGTATGGGAATGGAGATAATAATAGCATATACCTCATACCTTGTAGTGTGACAAGATCAAGAGCATTTAGCACATGCTTGACTCACAGGAAAGCACTTAACTACTTTCATCACCACTTGTAAATAATGTATTGCTTCGTATTATTTATGTTTTCAACTGTAGATTAGGCATACTTTTTTAACTGGATTATAAATTGCCCATTGAAATAGTTTGATATCTCCTACCATGCCTGACGGTGTTGAACATGTGATTGAAGCTCAGTGTTCATTGAAATTAGTCCTACTTATTTGGGTCCACCGTGTTTGTTCCTTATCTCAGGCCCTCATCAGCTCACATATGATTTTTTTTGTTGTTTCTTTCTGTTTTCCCTTGAAACAGAGTCTTGCCATGTTGCTTAGACTGGTATCAAATTCAGTATGTAGCCCAGACTGGTCTTGAATGCATATCAATCCTCCTGCCTCAGCATTCAAAGTGATGGGAGCATTCAAAGTGCTGGGATTTTAAGCATGCAGCAGCACACCCAGATCACATTTTTTAATTTTTTAAAAAAATGTTTCAAGCTTTTGTATATGTATATATGTTAGCGATGTGCCCCCCTATATCCCCATGCCCTCCCTTTTCTCAGCATATTTTTAAAAGGAGAAAGTTTAGTTTGGCTTATAGTTCAAGGTATAATCCACCATGGCAAGGAAGTCAAGGCTACAGGAGCCTGAAGCATCTGGCCACCTTGCATCTGCAGTCAGGAAGAAGTGAGAAATGAATGCCTTCTCAGCATATTTTTGTTTTAGTGTTGACTCTTGAGTTATGAACCAATGCTTTATGTACCACCATGCAGAATTTGCTGTGGTCTAGGAAGTGAATAAAATTAAACCTTAAATCATCATAAATTCCTTAGGAATTTTTTTAGGAATCTTAATATGTATATTTACTAGAGTTTTCATATATTCTTCTGATCTAAAAGCTGGAATAATTGTTTATTTTTATTATTATGGTTTGTATTCTCACTAGATTCTACTTAGGAATCCATTTTAGAGGTCTGCATCTAAGACAATTTCATGTCCTTTCATTCTAAAGAAAAGCACTCTGTCTTTGTCCAGAGGAGAGAGTCCAATCTGAATCAATTTGCTGCACTAACCAATTTACTAAATTAACTTATTTTATGACAAATTTAGTTTTTAGTTGACCCAGAGTCATTTTGTTTTTCATTACACCTCTGTAAAGAATGTTCAGTTTGTCACTGCTCAAGCTTCCTGTAGCTATTTAAGTTTGAGAGGTAAGGAGAGAACACCCAAGGGACCATAATGTTTCTTCACAGTGAAAAGTATATTTATCATTTTTTTGGTCTTTTTGAGACAGGGTCTCCCTGTAGCCCCAGCTGTTCTGGAACTCCCTATCTAGACCAGGCTGGCCTTGGACTCACAGAGATCCGCCTGCCTCTGCCTCCCGAGTGCTGGGATTAAAGGAGTACACCACCATGCCCGGCCCTGTTTATCATTTTTATTTTATGTGTATGAGTGTATTGTCTGCATGTATGTAAGTGCACCCATGTTATGCAGTGCCCTCAGAGGTCAGAAGAGGGTGTCAGATCTCCTGTAACTGGAGTTACAGATAGCTGTTAGCTGCCATGTGGCTGCTGGGAACCGGGTCCTCTGCAAGAGCAGCCAGTGCTCTTAACAACTGAGCCACCTCTCCTGTCTCTATTAAGTATATTTTTTAAAGCATATATTCTAGAGCTAGATGTGGTAACACACACTAGTAATCCCAGCTCTCTGGATGCTAAGTCAGGAGAGTCCTGAGTTTTATGCAAGCCAGCCTTGGCTTCATAGGGAGAGCTTGCCTTTTTAAAAAGGCTATATATTCTGGAAGAATATTCATTTTCTTTTCTGCTCTAATTTCATGATGCTGTATCTGGAAACTGAGGTGAAAAGCAAAATGAATACACTGGTAAGAATTCTTCAGGCTCAGTATTATGTTCTTATTGTGCCCACTCAGCTTTTCTTGTTTCTGTCCTTCAAACTCCAATGAGGAACTGAGGTAGTGGCAAACTGAATAGTCTTTTAACTTTTTGGATTTATTTTTTTTCATGTGTATGAGTGTATTGCCTGTATGTATTTAAGTGCACCCACGTCATGCAGTACCCACAGCAGAGGAAGGAAGAGGGTGTTGAATCCCCTGGAACTAGAGTTACAGATGGTTGTTAGTCACCATGTGGGTGCTGGAAATCGAACCCAGGTCCTCTGCAAGAGTACCCAGTGCTCTTAACTGCTGAGCCATCTCTCCAGCCCTGAATAGTCTTTTAATGCTGTTATGAAGCCAAAAATCACATCAAACAAGTCTACTTGCTGAATTCGTCATTCAGTAAATTAGATCTTCATTGAAATAGCCTTTGATAAAACTGACCTGTCTCCTAGGTGATCTTGCTAGATAGATACAACCCAAGTCACCAAGTGGAATCGTTTTTTTTTTTCATTTGTTTATTTTTCCATTTCTGATGAGAACAATCAAATACTACTCAATAAAGTCAGCAGCATTCCTGTGTGAATTTAATGATTGAAGTGTGTTCTGGGAAAAATTTCTCCACTGTTCTGAGAAGATACTTCAAATACTTAGCACTGCTTTGACACCCCCTGCCTCCTGTTATTAGTACCTATGTCTCTTTACAACAGGGTCTCAGATTCCAGAACCAATGTTAAAGTCAGAGGAGGATGCTTCTTAGGAACACTGTCTCTGTCATGTCTTACAATTTCTTTGAATTTACAAACAAACCAAAAACCCCAAGAGAATTTAGCTTAAGGACCAGACATAAAACATAACATAGAAAATAAGGGTGGTGGGAACTGAAAAACATTGTGCCTTTTAGGTACACTCTGGTTCTGTGCTTTGTTTGGGGAAATTGATTTCTGAAATCTCACTCCTGCTTCCTTCCCCCAATTTATTGTCTCCTCACCCTCTCAATCAATTTAGAACTTGGGTTCTTTGTGAGAACTGAGGATCTTGGAAGGAGAGATTGCTCAGGCAGCTCTTGTCTAGGTGAAGCTAGCCTTCCCTATTTGTGACTTTCACATGCTAACTAGCAACTCAAAGTCCCTTAAGTCCTGTCTTCACTTTCCTGAAATCCTGCTGCTTGAAGCTGAGGAAGTAGACATTTAGATGGGATCTGAATTGGGTTTCACATACTGCCTATGGGCCAACGGCAACATATGTTAAAGAGTAAGCTTGTAAAAAAAAATTATGTATTTATGTGTATGAGTGTTTTGCCTGCATCATGTAAGTATACCCCATGTTGTGGAATGACTTCAGAGGTCAGATGAAGGCATTGGATCCCCTGGAACTGGAGTTATGGATGGTTGTTAGTCATCATGTGGGTGCTGGAAATTGAACCTGGGTCCTCTGTAAGAGCAGCCAGTGCTCTTAACCAGTGAGTCTGAAATCTCACTCCTGCTTCCTTCCCCCAATTTATTGTCTCCTCACCCTCTCAATCAATTTAGAACTTGGGTTCTTTGTGAGAACTGAGGATCTTGGAAGGAGAGATTGCTCAGGCAGCTCTTGTCTAGGTGAAGCTAGCCTTCCCTATTTGTGACTTTCACATGCTAACTAGCAACTCAAAGTCCCTTAAGTCCTGTCTTCACTTTCCTGAAATCCTGCTGCTTGAAGCTGAGGAAGTAGACATTTAGATGGGATCTGAATTGGGTTTCACATACTGCCTATGGGCCAACGGCAACATATGTTAAAGAGTAAGCTTGTAAAAAAAAATTATGTATTTATGTGTATGAGTGTTTTGCCTGCATCATGTAAGTATACCCCATGTTGTGGAATGACTTCAGAGGTCAGATGAAGGCATTGGATCCCCTGGAACTGGAGTTATGGATGGTTGTTAGTCATCATGTGGGTGCTAGGAATTGAACCTGGGTCCTCTGCGAGAGCAACCACTGAGCCATCTCTTCAGCCCCTTAAAAAATTTTAATGTTAATTATTTTATTTTATGAGTATTTGCCTACAAATGTGTAAGAGCACATGCATTCAATGCCCACGGAGGCCAGAAGAGGGCGCCGGATCTCATGGAACTGGAGTTGCAGACAGTTGTGAACCACAATGTGGGTCCTGGGGACCAAATCCAGGTCCTCTGCAAGAGAGACCAAAGTGATCTCAAGCACTGAGCCATCTCTCCAGCCCCTGAAGAATAAACTTTGGAAATTGGAAAAGAACCCTTGGAAACTCTCCCATGAAGCAAGCCAACCCCTTTTCTAATTTCACAGTCCAAATCTTCATCAGGCGTGCCCTTCCACTTCTATGCCATGCTGCCAGGGAAAGAGAACACAAATACTTTCTCTCCATGACAGTTCACCAAATTCAAAGGAATTAACTGAAAATTTATTTCATTGATTTGAACACTTTTTGATTTTAACATATAAATACAAAATAATTAAATAATTCAGAGAAGAAATATTGCAAAGACAAATCAGCACACACAGAAACGTGTATTATTACTATGGTTAGTCTGGGGTACAACATTCATTTGAGATATATGCAAGGGAGCCTTAGTGAAAGACCTAACCAAAGGGTTTTGAAATCTTAATAAGAGCATACTTGAGGCACCACTCAAGCAGGTATAGGTGGTAAGCAGGATAGACCCTCCATAACTAGAAACAATCAGAGTTAGATACATATACAAACAACAGCATCACAGGCTAGTTCACCACTCTCAGTAGCTGCTCCCCTTTGTCACTATACATTCTTCAAGATGTGACATGTTTAAAAAACAAGTATAAATGTGGCTGTGTCAGAATGTACCAGTTGTAATAATGTACCATGCAGTTGTCTTTTAAAGAACTAATTTGTTTACCATATATACAATCTTTTGAAAAGTAATCCTACTCTACTCCCCTCTTCTGAAAGGCTCTGGGGATTTGAGAAGTGGCAGTGTATATCTTTTCCACATTCACAATCTTCCTGACATATGGTCTAGATTACAGTTTTTTCCTTCTCTGTGATCATGATATTAAACTAAGCATCTTAATGCAGATTCTATCATCTGATCATTAGGGATGAAGTCTGGGAATGGGTATTGGTCACACAGGTCATAACCTGCATAAGGATGTACCCAAGAGGGTTATCAGGGCTAAACTATGGCACCTACTGTTTGCCAAACCATGAGCTCATAAAGCTGTGTTTGTCCAGTGGGGCACCTTTTTAGGCTTGCTCAAAAACACTCTATGAGATCATTGTGAAACTATCTGCCTATATTTTTCCAGTCTGGTGTCATCATTGCTTCTTGATTTCAGTGACGTTTCTATATTTCACATCCCATAAAATCTCCAAAAGGAGCTTTAAAGTTCACCGAATCAGCAAGTTATCACATTAGACAAAACAACAAAACCATGATTCTACAAAAGAATAAACTTACAAAGTAGAAAATAAATATAAAAAGGTAGTAGTAAGATTTTTGGTGTGTGTGGGGTCACTAGAATTTAGCTTATATACAATAAAGGCATGCACAACTAAAATCACCAACAGACTGAAGTCAACAGTTTTTTTCCCTAGGATGTTATCAAGGATAATAGCCTCTTTAAAATAGAACTGGAAATGAACTTTCTTTTTTTTTCTTTTCCTAAATCTTTTTCTGTGTCTTTTTAAACACCAATCTTTATTTAAATGAAAGAAAAGAAACCAAATTATAAAGGTCTAAAGACCATAATTATGTCTTGGTTCCTCCTTCCAATAGTAACCATTGCCGTAACCATTGCCCTCAATTAGCTTGTTCCGTCAGAAGTTGCTGAGTATAAAACAAGTTGATTCTCATAATCTCACATTGTGTCTAAGGTAAAATTGGAAATTTCACACCATCAAGCATCATGCTTCAATTTTAGAAAAAGAGAATTACATTTGCTAAATAAAGTGTAATCTTCCTCGTCTTGAAGTCCTTCTGAGTGCCATCCATCTTTTACCATTGCAGGAATCTTCCTGGTCATTAAACACATGCTGTTTTGCAGTGAGATCATGAAGGCACACATCTCCATTCTGAACGCTGAAAGAAACCCCGCTCCTCTCTATAGACACATTGCCTGGATAAGGAAAATCAAAGTTGGTGTCATGAAGTATCCACATTTCTGCTTTGGAAACCAAGGAAACATCAACCACTCTTTCATTTAAAATAGGCACACATGAAATGAATCTTTTAAAATATATTTGATATGTATTTATATTTTATTTGCCATTCTTTCTCTAAAGTTAGTGAAAGTGAGCACACCAAATTGGAGATCAATCAGGACCAGTTTCCTATGGCAGTATTTTCCTTAAGTGAAATGTTCAAAATATGAAGCAAAGGAAGATATTTTATTTTAAAAGGCCCTTTGACTAACACCACTGAACATATTGAATTAAGCTATGTATGAGATAACCTACAATAATATTTAAGATTGACAGAGATCCCCATAGGTACTTTTAAAGGTCTCTGATTCCCTATGATTCCTATGAAATGAAGTTTTTCATTAGGAGGGAAACCCAAACCAACTGGCTACAAATAATTGTGGCATGAAGAAATCATCTTTCTCTAACAATTTCTAATTCAGCCCTCTGATCTTCTGATAGGACAAACTCCCAGATTTTGGATTCCAAACTAAGAATCCAGCCAGGGAATAGCTGGGTGTATAATCAGTGGCACCTGTGGTTTGAACCTGA
Source organism: Nannospalax galili (assembly GCF_000622305.1). NCBI lineage: Eukaryota > Metazoa > Chordata > Mammalia > Rodentia > Spalacidae > Nannospalax > Nannospalax galili. The sequence goes on from NW_008340643.1 coordinate 819,504, forward strand.
GCCTCCCCTACCACTCACAGCACTTTGGATCCTGAGGAGACAGCTCCTGAGAGCTTTTAGCTACTCAGCACCATCCTTCTGAACCATTGAGAGGCTATATACAAATCTGAATAAGTCCATTGGTTGTTTGATGATATAATTATAGTAATGATTATAGTAGTCCTGAAGACATAATAAATATCTCATTTATAGTGCTAAGAGATGAGCATTATTTATTATCCCCATTTCACAGATGATTAAAAAAAGGTTGTAGAAATGAAGTGCTCTGTCTGAGTTTCCATGGCTTAGAAATGGAGTCAACACGTGAGGAGGTTGCTTCCAAAGTGTGAGCTTGTGGCCTGTATACTGAATTATATGACTCTAAGTTGAGAACCGAAACATGTCATATTCACGCAAACGACGTGGTGGATATGGTTAGCACAGCTCCATCTGTGCCACAGCTCAAATAGGGCATGTGCTGGCTGAGACAGCTGTTCTGACTTAGGCATTTTGGTTTGAGGACATTTTGGTTGCAGGAACAATTTGTCCCGGTATAATAAACCACTCAGCTGCCAGTTTCTTTTTTCAAAGTCCCAGTTCCATTCCCCATCTGGTGTGAGGACTGCCAAGTCAGGGATGTTCATCTGACAGGCATATTATCCTTTTTGAAACATTTAGCCATCCTGGCTGCTGTAAAATACACCCCCTTTCTGTTAGAAATTGAAATAGATGTGTCAAATAGCTGTGTCAAAATGGGCTGCTTCTGTAAAATCCGATTCCCTGAAGAGTGACAACGTTCTTGGTAGGATTAAGCAGGTGAAGATTCATCTCTGAGCTCTTTCCAGAATATGGTAAAATCTAGTTATGGGTCAAGAACACCAAACACGGGTGACTCTAAGGTTCCAGGATGACCCAGCTCCCTCAATTTCTCTCCTTTCAATTTCGCTCTAACTTATTAACCAGCCTTCGTCTCCTTGCCTATACTCCATGGATTTATATGAATCATTTGTGATATGGAAGTTGGCATAGTGTGCAGAGCTTTACTCCTGGTATTAACAGTGAGGATCTAAGGCCATATGGCAGCGGTTTCTTACCTTTCATAGCAAGGGTTCTCAAACAAGGACAATTTATTCTCTGTCCCCCAGGGGATAATTGGCAGTATCTGTGGGCATTTTTGGTTGTTGCATCTTGGAACGGGAAGGGCATTACTGACTACTGGGGAGAGAGGCCAGGGATTTTGTTCAACATCCTGCAATTCTCCAAAAAGAATATCAAGCCCCAAATTTCACCTGTGCCTGAGGTCGAAAATCCTTGATTTCAAGGCACGTGCGTGCGTGCGTGCGTGCGTGCGTGCGTGCGTGTGTGTGTGTGTGTGTGTGTGTGTACATATGACTGCAGGTGCCCTCAGCATCAAGAAGAGGGTGTCAGATCCTCTGGTGCTGGAGTTACGTGCAGTTGAGTGTCACTTGATATGCTGGGAATCAAACCCAGATCTTCTGTAAGAGTACTATGGGTTCTTAACCACTGAACCATCTCCAGCCCCCACTCCAATGTATTTTTAAGCCAGTCTATCAAAAGCCCCTACCCTTATGAGACTGAGAAGCTATTTGGTAGATAGATGAACCTTATCACAGATTTATTTGAATTAGTAATGGAAAAAACTAATATATTTTTAAAAATATTTTATTTATTATTTTTTATGTGTATGAGTGTATTGCCTGCCTGCATGTATGTAAGTGCACCTGTGTCATGCAATGCCCACAGAAGTCAGAAGAGCGAGTCAGATCCTCTGGAACTGGAGTTTCAGATGGTTGTTGGCTGCCGTGTGGGTGCTGGGAATCGAGCTGGGATTCTCTGTTGAGAGCAATCAGTACTCTTAACCACTGTGCTATCTTTCCCACCCCAAGAACCAATATCTTAAAGCAATGAATGCTAATTGTCTATGGAAGGTGAAAATATACTGACATGACCAAAGTTTTTAATAAAATGCAAAAGATATACTGAGCAGAAGAAAGAAAAAATAAGTAAGACAAGCTTTTATGAGTAATGAACAGCCCAGGCTTATGAAAGAAGGAAACTGTAATGTATTTTAGCTAGAGACTTCAGAGTCAATGAACGAAAGCAGCACAGCTGCATTTATAATCTGCTAATATATTGGTGGTGTGTATGGTCACCAATACTGCTCAGAATTCATCTTCCAGGATCTAATATATCCATGGGGATTTGAGTGCTGTCAAGGCAGCCACATCATGGGAAAGGATTAACAAACACAAAAAACGATAAACAGGAAGGTTTCAAAGTGCTAAAGATTATAGGTATCATAAAAAGTCATCTCGTTTAGTAATTTAGGTACTGCTCTTACAGAAATAACACAGTACTGAGGTCCTTGGGTAATATTTAAATTAGGATATGAACGTAAAAACTTTAAGGTTATTGTCAATTCCCATTATGAAAAAAAGTCACTTGATATTTGCTCTAAAATAAATAAATTTGGATTCATAAATTTCTGGCTTATCAGGGAAACTGTTTTGATCCACTGGTCATCTATGTAGTTATTCATTTTGCTTTGCCAAAAAATTGCCACTAAAGAATAAAACTTCGTAAAAAATCAACACTGGCTTGAGAAATACTATATTGAGACAGACATACATACCATTCCCGCTTGCGTGCACTGAGTAATCATTATTCACTAGTAGTGTGGTGGAGTTAGTGGAGTTACTGCTTGACTGTAAGGAATTTGAAGAACTGGATACTCCTTGGTTTACAGTCTGCTTCTTTAAACCATTAGTAGCAGTTTTACTCCAGTCTACAGCAGAATAAGCATTACAGAAAAACAGGGCGGTATGTTGAAGCTCAAATGCAAGAGATAGATTACAGTGTAATAAGTTCTAGTAATTGAATTCTCACTTTAAGATCTTATAGAGAAGTCATACCTTTTACAAGTTAGTGTGATAAAAGGTATCTTCACTTACACTATATGCAGTTGCTCTTTAAATGACTGTCTCGTTAAAAAGGAATTCTAGTCTCCTGGAACCAAAAGCCAGCTAACTTGATTGTCTGGAAATATCCATGGAAATATCCAGAGCCTCTTGCTCTCTTAACAAGAACACAGATCTACTGTGCATGGTGAATAATTGTTCTTGAATCCAAAGAAATGACTGACCTATATGTACTGCCATCTTCTTAAGACAGACCCCAGTATCCCTCAGGTACTGAAAGGTGGTATTCATGCAGAATGAATTGAGCTTTTTCAAAAAAGACTTCATTGTTTTGTTTTGTTTTGTTTTGTTTTGTTTTGTTGACACGATACTATTTGCTCTACTAGCCAACAGAGCATATGTGAAAAGAACCTCAAAATAACCAAATACATGTCAAGGTCTGGCCAGCTAACAAATAAAGCCACTGACAACCAGGACCTGTGGAGAACGGGGTGAGTCAAGCCTTAAAAACTTATGAAGGAAAATATTAAAAATGACTCTGGAAATGAAAAACATGAGATCAATGGGAAATAAACTAAAAATTTCACCGTTGCCTCATTCAAGAAGCAGTTGGGCCATTCATTTTATTGTTCACAAAATTCCCAGGTAGAAATAATTCTTTTTAGTTCACTAGGTTGTTTTTGCTTTTTACCTCCTAAACATTTTCTGTTGTACAGGTTCTGTTCACCGATGCCCAGATCTGATGGCCCCCTTGGCAATCATTGCTTTCATCTTAATGTACACGTTTATTTTCTTGAGATTTAAGGGAAGAAAAAAAATGAAGGTAAATCTTTACCAGAATTTTCAGCCAGCCGTAACTTTCCACAGCAAAGATACCGTCTCCATTGCTTCCTGACATTCTCTTTTGCCACACAGTAAAAGATGAATATGAAGAATCCTAAAAGGGGGAGAAAAATCCCAAACTATTATAGAATGAATTCCAAATAAGACCTGAATATCATGCATTACTTTACATAAAAAATAAAATCTTTGGCAACTGAGTACAAACTGAAATTTTGTAAATTAAATAAAATGTCTAGGTCCAGAACTTTTAAAAAATCTTTGTAGAATTAAAAAGTACTTTTCAAAGGAATGGCAACTTTACATTTCCAAAGTTAAATTTCCTATCTCTGTTCTCAGGTCCTGTCTTGGTATCACAAGCTATCTACCCAGGATTCTAGCTGAGACCTTAGCTCCCACTTCTCCCACTCTGGATTCACAATCTAGTTCCAGTTTATGTCAGATGTCATCTCCTCCACAATCTCACAAGCCTCTTTCCTGTGTTCCTGCCCACTGCCAGGTCCCTTGCTTGGGCCCTTTGGGCTTTCTGTTCTGGGCACCAAGCCTGGGGAGTGTATGGATTTAACTTATTTACTACTTTCCTGCCTCCCTCCAAGGCTCAAGGAAATTCTCCCCTGATGCTCCACCTGAGAGAGCAAGCTACAGATTTGAAAGGCTCTTAGAACTTGCTTCTTTTTGCTTTTGTCTCCAATTATGCAGGCCTGGGCTTACGACACAGCCTTGTCTCTGTCAAGACCCCAAGATTTTTGACAGTAACTATTTGATGAACGTATGGATGAATTCTGCTCTCTCTCCCTCATACTTTAAAAAACACTTTATTTGCTTCTAATGGGGTACATACAAACATCCTCAAGACTGATAGGTGGATATTGTACATCTTTGCCCAAAGCCATCCTGGGAAACCATCCTTGTTTGCATAAAGGGGAAACAACATGCATTAGAGAAGGATACTCAGGGATCCTCACAGCCAAAATTAAAAGAACGTGTGTGTGTGCGTGTGTGTGTGTGTGTGTGTGTGTGTGTGTGTATGATGGCTTTTTAAAAATAAAATAAGAACCCATGGCCAAATCCGTTATCTGAATTTCATCTCTGGGTGGGATTTCTTTGAAAATCGGCAAAATTACCAGTTACTTGATGGGACTGCAGGAGGACAGCATAGGAGCCAAAAGCAACAGGAAAACAAGCAGGGGAGAATGCAATAGAAATTAGTTGGAATATGAGGAAGCCAAGAGACAATGCATTATTGTTACTGTAATGTAAACCTATTAGCCTGCTGGGCTTTTAATGCCAAAGCCCTTCCATTAAAAATTAACAGCTGACGAGATTTTTATAACACTGTTCCAAAAGATTTAGTCATTTGCTTTTCTAAGGAATACAACTGCTAGGATTCCAAAACAAGGCTGGGATTTATTAACATATGGAAAGCTCAGAAGTCAAGGGGACTCTTAGAGCCTGCCCCTGGCAGCTTGGCAACTTCTAAAGATTAGACCTGGGCAAGATTGCTGCCACTTGTGTTTGTTTATTACCTTCCCATTTATCATTTCATATCTCCAAATTTTAAAAAACTCAAACCTAAACCCTAGGTCTGACTGGTGAGCCCTCACAGTAATATTTATGGTATCTGGGCTTTTTTGTGTGCAGGTTCTGCTTTAATAAATTAGTTTTCTAAAAAAATTTAAAAGGGAAAGAAGCAAGCAAGGGCGGAGTAATTGGTTCTCTCAGAAAGAGTTCCTGGCAGGTTCTTCTCAATAGGATCTCTCCAAGGTGATGAGGGTGAATAAAAGGAAAAATAGCCTTTTCACAAAATTAGCAAAATGCCTTTCTTCTAAGGTTCCCAAAGCTCCTATTCTCAGCAATAAAGTGGTTCTGAGATGAACATATCTTAGGCCACTAAATAAGCTACTTTGTGGATATTCTTCTAGTAGTGATATTTTTATTTTCAACTTGGCTCTTTTGGTTCCTACTTAATGCTGTAAAGCTTACCTTGTAAGGTGTTAAAGATGGCAAAGAGATACATGAAGGTGACATTAACTGGTCCCCAGGCAAAGAAGGCAAAGCCCCAAGTAATTCCTAGTAAAAATGTGAGGCCGGAAATACTCCTGAGGTCTTGAATACTAGTTTTGCGCTGGGCTCCCAGTTGCTTCTTCTTTTTAATTCGACAAAGCTGAACCAAGACGACAATGAACATGCTGACATTCAGTAAAAATATCACACAGAAATATCCCACAACTGTGATATAGAATACTGCATTGCTGTTGATCCAGCAACTGGATTGGAAGGGGGGAGAAAGAGAGAGAAAATATTATGATGAAATAATGTTCCAAGCGCCACATTGAACCTATAACGTTCTGCTGAAACCTTTTCTACAAGTGTAAAGGAAAAACAATGATAAAATTACTCGTCTCAACAATCATTTATAGCTCTAGGGAACATAATCTTAAGAGTTTATTTTATGACACGGTAAAGAAAAGCATTTCAGGGGCTGGAGAGATTACTCAGTGGTTAAGAACACTTTCGGCTCATTCAGAGGACCTGAGTTGGTTCCTAGGACCCTGGCAGGTGGCTCATAACCACCTGTAACTCCAGTTCAAGGGAATCTACACCCTCTTCTGGCCTCCACAGGCACCCACACACATATAGCATATACATACATACATACACATAATTTGTTTTATGTGTATGAGTGTATTGCCTGCATGTATGTAAGTGCATCTGTGTAGTACAATGCCTGCTGAGGTAGGAAGAAGGCATCAAATCCCCTGGAACTAGACTTTAGGGATAGTTGTTAGCTGCTATGTGGGTACTGGGAATTGAACCCAAATCCTCTGCAAGAGTAGCCAGTGCTCTTAACTGCTGAACCATCTCTCCAGCCCCCAACATAAATATTTTTTAAAAATATTTTAAAACTATTTTTCACAAAACATTCAGAACTTCACTCTTATGAACTCTAGTTACAACTGTAACTGTAACTGTAAACTGTAGTCTTTAAACTTTATTAATATAATGTCATAGGTATTTCATTTCTGTCAGAGGCTAATAGTCTTAGTATAGTTCCTCCTAATTTGTATATTCTCTCTTAATATTTCCTCCAAATTCATTATTTAAATAGTAACATACCAATTCCAACTAGCTAATCCATTACCCATAATGGTGAAGGCTCTTGTTAAATATGAATTTAGATTTTATTAAGATGGGAGCTGTAGTCAACAGACTGATTAGATCTTCTGTTTTCTCGGAGAATTTAATTTTCCAGTTCTCTAAACATTCCCCCAGATGACTTTGTACTCACAAGTCATCTGGTGTGCCGTTGGGGAATTTCCCATATGATCCAATCCCATAATTATCTGGGGATATAGTCAGGATGATAGTCACAACCACAGCTGGTACCCCTGGAAGATGGGAAACATCCGTCACACATTGCTTTGAAAAATGGCAAAGAAAGACTAGAGATCATTCTATTTTACTTACTGTGGCATGGCAGAGACCAGTTAGCTATTTACTAAATCAATTTCTTTTCATTTTTGACACATGGGTGGATGCTCCTAGCCTCTGTGGCAATCAGATGTGCATGGTCACAGGACTAAATTTTGAGCAGGCTATAGGCAGAAGTGATTTGTTCCACTCTGGGCCTGCCCCCTAGTAACTGCCTGTGAAGTCCTCCGCTTTCCCTTTTTCCCCACACTCAGAGCAACTGTGGAAGCTCCATCTTGAGACAAAGTCTTTCAACTAGGATTCATAAATAGCTGTAGAGACATTTTCATTCCCTTCAACTGGGCCATATAAGAGTGAAAAATGATGCACTGAGGACTCAAGGCTTATCTTTTATAGTGGCTAGTGTCCCTGTTAACTTCCACATGTCTGGAATGTAAATTTAAGAGTAACCAACTCCTGGGGGCTGGAGAGACAGCTCAGCGGTTAGGAGCACTGACTACTTTTGCAGAGGACCAGGGTTCAATTCCCAGCACCCAACATGGCAGGTAACAACTGTTTATAACTTCACTTCCAGGGGAATCTGACGCCCTCTTTTGACCTCCATGGGCATTGCATGACATAGGTGCACTTACATACAAGCAGGCAACACACTCATATACATAAAATAAAAATAATAAATAAAATATTTTAAAAAGAGTAATCAACTCTTGATGAATCTTCCATTATAAAACTAAAAGTTTCCAACTGATTATCTGGAATCCAAGGATGAAAGAAGAAGCCTGTCCTCTCTGACTTAGGTTGATGACTGCTACTATATTAGATTTGTCAAGGGCACATAAATACTTCTGTTAAAAGGAGGCACAATAAGAGGGCTCTTGATAGTTGAAAACGGATTTTGGCTAGGAAAGAATGCTTCTTATCTTGCCATGCCATCACCCACTAGTCCCATGCCACTTGCTACACACAGACCAGCCAGCCAGGCAGCCAATCTCAAGGCTCAGGTAAAGAGCAACAGCAGCAGCAGCAGCAGCAGCAGCAGCAGCAGCAGCAACAACAACAACAACAACACTTCCCTTTATAAAGTAGCTGGAGTGCCTGGTACAATCAAATATATTATTTCATTTAATTCATTTGTATTATCTAATGATACTCTCTTGTGATAGTTTCCTAAGTGAGACATTCTTCTAAAAATAAAATACTGAAGGCCAGAGGTTATAGATCAGTGTCAGAGTGCTTACCTACCATGTGCAGGGCCCTAGGTTTCATCCTCAGTGCCAAAGACATACATACATACATACATACATACATACATACATACATACATACATACATAAGTAATGGAACTTGTGCTTGACAAGAGCATCTGGCCTTTCAGCCTTCTCTAAAGAAGATGAAATTCCTGTCCATTACCTGGAACAGTGACTTTATTTCTGGGACAAGTGAGGGGAAAGGTGTTTTGTTATTATTCACAAAATTGTTGTGACAGACAGGGTGACAAGTAGCAAGGGGCTTGCATTCCTATTGTGCAGGAGGGATTGTTTAGGATGAAGAAGAGGAGGGAATGTAGGGGGGTGATGATAGCTGGGATTCCATGGAAAGGACATACAAAAGGAATCAGAGAGCCAGGCTGGGTTGTTTTCTAGGCATGTGAAATAGGGTTAAATCACACCATCGCTTAGAGTCAGGGTCTTCTGGGTGCTGCCAAAAACTGCTTTACTAACCTCATTGGCTTGTCTTTAATGAGGTGACTTATGTGAAATTGGATTTAAAAATAGAGTATTACAGTACTTGTCAAGGGTTATCTAGAGGACGCTCAGGATGAAGAGGTATCAGTTTATTATTTTTTGTTCAAGAGAGCAGAACCAAATTCACTGGTACCACCAGGAGCCAAATGAACTTAATGGAAACAGAACTGGAGCTTTGTAAAATGGTCATTGGGTCAATGAGATTGTTCTGGAGACAGTGCAGCCTGTCAATAGTACAAAGCTGTCTTAGAAAGTTGCCAAATGGGATCTAATTCATCATGTCTCTACCTGATTAAAAGTCAGAACACTGGAGAAAAAGTTCAGGCAACGTGCAAGCAAATTTATACATACCCCAGCCAACAATGCAGGATTTAAGAATGTACTTTCTGATGTAAGTATTAAACACCTTGACAAGTGCCAGGTACATATGGAATGCTTCCAGACCCATCCATGTGAATGAGACTAAGAGAAAATAGTGAAGAAATACAGCCACTGAGATGCAGAAGCTTCGGGTGTTATACAGAGCAATCCATGAGTCTAGGAGGAAGACCAGGTTCAACAGCAGCAGGGCAGCACACAGTTGGATGAGGATTTTGGAAGGATAATCCCTCCGGATCTTTCTAAAAAGAAAAGGCAAGAAAAGAATTAGCATTATACTCTGCCAAACCTTGGATAGATATTTCTCAGGCTGTCTCTGAGTTTCAAGCAATTTATTTTTATTCACTGGTATATGTCAATACGCATAGATTGCCTCTCTTGGAGTAGGTGAGTGTATGGGGAACAGTATAACCAACAACAAAGGAAAAATCTAAACTGAAGCATTGTGCTAGTTAGTATTGATTGTCAACAAAATCTAGAATCACAGGAGAAGCAAGCCTCTGAGCACACCTCTATCAAGATTAGATTAGCCTGTGGGCATGCCTGTGCAGGATTATCTAGATTAGGTTAACTGAAGTGGGAGGACCCACCCTGAAAGTGGGTGTCATTATTCTATGAGCTGAGTCCTAAACTGAATAAAAAGGAGAAAATGGGCTGAGCACCAGTATTCATCACTTTCTGCTCCTTGACTCTGGATGCATTGTGACCAGCTGCCTCAAGGTCCTGCTGCTGTGAGGTCTCTGACGTGATCATAGACAGAATCTTCAAATTATGAGCCAAAATAAACCTTTCCTTTCTTAAGTTGCTTTAGTCGGGTATTTTATCACAGCAACAGGAAAGTGACTAATACAAGCACCTATGACGCGCATGGAAAATTTATATCTATTTCTGTGGGATATTTCACATGCTGACCCACACTTTTAAATAGCTTGTAGTCAACACTATTGAGCAGCTTCTTCATGTTTCCTGAACTACTTCTGGAAGTATTGTTACAGCTTCTCACATGAGCTGCTAGGTTCAGATCTTCAAATTATGGTCAACTTCCTATATTATCTTATAATATTAATTAAAATGAGATCATGGAAGGAAGATTTTAAACTACAGCTAAATATATGACGTGGGAAAATGCAGCTAATTGATGACATGTACATGTTTATGTGTGCGAAATTAGGTCTGGTGAACTCATTCTGAGTAATGGCTGGCCTTATGGTAATTTAGTCTCACTAATAATATTTCCAAAAGTCCACTACAAGATCTGAAGTAACATCTGGACTCTAAGTTTAGCATTGAAGATAAATTCTACATTTCTTGATTAGTGTCCAAAATTGAAATCTCAGAACGTACATATTGTCTCATGCAGTTGATACAATAAGAATGCTTATTTCCTTCTTTTCCAATAGGATATGTTAGATTTTCCCATAAAGATGACCAGAGGAACTCTTCTGGTGAGCCAAGGAGATGCTGTTATTTGTACTGCCATCCCCTACTTTGACTTATAAGGTCACATTTTGTGATTAATTTTTTCAGTGAAGTTTTTATACTCTTATTCTTTATCCCTATACCAGTTAATATATTTAGTATTTTACATTTGCTCAGTATAATTTAGAAACTGAATCTATGAATAAATCTTTGCCATACATGGTGCTATGGTTTCTTTCAGACTGTAACCTCTTGGAGGTTAGTCCGTCTCTTTCATTTCACAATGAATGGCGATGATGTACCAGATAGCCTCATGAGATACAAGGATGCTCATGACACAGTCCTTGCCTTTACTGAATTCACAGACTAGTGGAAGGCAGAAGCTTATGAACCAAGAAGCCTCATAATGTTTTACACCTAGACCAGGTGGGTGTAAAGGTCAGGCTAGGCCAGGTCAGGCCAAGGAAAGGGTTTTTAAGTCATACATTTTGGGGATGGAGGTAAGCACTGAGTCTTATAGACTGAATTTCCAGTGTGGATACTCACTCAAAGGCTATGTAGGTTACAAGAGTAACTGACAGAAAAATTGATGAAAGCCCGCAGCCAATATACGTGATAAACGTCAGAGCCATCATTTGACTTGGTGGTAAGGATGTTCGAGATAGGTCCTGGGAAATAAAATATTGCTTTCAATTATCAAATATTTTTAAGTAAATAAGAATTACGATTTATGTTTATTGAATGTGTTAAGTATCCATTCATATTCCTGAAAGTCTGTTCAACTAACCTATGAGGTAGGCACAAACACTACCATCAGGTAGAAATAAGGAAACTGATGCTTCAGTAACTTGCCTAACGGTCATACAGCCAGGAAGTAGATGAATCCAAGTTCAAATTCAAGTCAGCCTGACTACAAAGCTCATATGCTTGATCCCTGAATTATATTGTATGGGAAAACCCCTAGACTAGAAGCCTCTAAAGGCTGGCATTTAGCTTTTTACATTTCCTAGTTCTATGACTATGGATAATTAGCACAAGTCTTAATTCTAATTTCAATAAAATGACAATAACCATGCCCATCTTGAAGGACTGTTGGGAAGATTTAATAAGATCATTTAAGGATGTGGATGTGGCTTAGTAATAGAGCATGAGCCTAGCATTGAAAAAGCCTTGGGTTCTATCTCCAGCATCCCTCAAAAATTATTTCTGTCAAAGTGTTTAAAAAAAATTTAATGCATTGACAGCTACATAATTTTCATTTCTCATTCTAATCTGAATTCCTTGGTCTTCTTAACTATTTAGAACATAAACATAAAACCAGAATGTGTTGGATGGAGAGATTGCTCAGCAGTTAAAAGCACTAGCTGTTCTTGTGAAGGACCTGGGTTTGGTTCCCAGCACCGACATGGTGGGTAACAACTATCTGTAACTCCAGTTCCAGGGGATCTGACGTCCTTTTCTGACCTCCATGGGCATTGCACAATATGGGTACACTTACATACATGCAGATAATATACTCATACAATAATATAGAAATAATAAATAAAATATTTTTAAAAACTGGAATGTGAAGAAATACTTCAAATATTTTTCTTTAGATGCATTTGGTTATTAGAAGAATGGCTTCATTGGTATAAAACTTTTCCATAATACCATACTTTCTGTTTATCTCAGTCATCAAGTAGAGTAGATATTCTGATATAATGTCCAGCTGTCCCTTAGACCTAGAATATAAGGCCATAGAGCACGAGCATCTTACCAATAGGACACCAAAGCTTGTAAGGTGGTTGCAAGTGCAGATGGTTTCATTTAGCTTCCTGTCTTTGACAGAGCACCCATTCGATGACCAGCCTCCTCTGCCACCTGTTGGAATCAAGAACAGTATCTGTCCCACCAGAAAGGCCATAGCATAAGTGACTGCCCACCTCCAGCACTCACTCACTCAAGACCTAGAGAGGGTTTAGATCGGAGCATACCATTTCTGCTCAAGTCCCAGAATACACATCTCACTGTTAAGTCATCCTGCAGCAGAAAGATATGTCATGGTTAGTTAATTTACTGAACTGAAAAGCAATTGGGTAAATCTGAAGTATTTTTAATTTCAGAATCTTATGCTTAATTGTGGAGACATTTTATGTGGTTCCTAGAGGCAAATCAGCCCCATATAGATCAGTGCTTCTTAAAATATCAATTGTACATAGAAGTCACCTTAAGTCCTTGTTAAAAAGCACACTCATCTTGTTCAGTAGTAGAACACTTGCCTAGATGGTGAAGCATGAGTTCAATCTCTAGCATGGGGGACAGGAAACATATTCCGCCTCAGTGTGTTGGGGTTGGGCCTCAGCATTTGCATTCTAGTCACCTCTCAGGTGACAGATTGATGCCACAGGTCTGCAGACCATACTGTGAAAAGTGAGGTTGCAGCTGAAGGTCAGTGTGAGGTGAGATGTCTCTCTGGAGATATATCAGACCTGCTGTAGTTTTTTCCAAACTAAAATTCAGCAGTAGCTAAGAGCCTACTTCTGTATCCATCGTTCCCAGGAAGTACATGGTCAAGGACTGATGATCTGGCAGATCAAAATTCTATGGAGTAACTAAACAATCTTAGTCTTACACACAACTCTGATCTCAAGCCATGTCCTAAGGGCACAGTCTGTACCAGCTGTCCCTGTTCAATAAACAGACCAGATGTGGCTCTCCTCACCTGGCTTGGGTTGATGTGCTTCAGTGTGACTGTCACATTTCTTGTCAAGTTCTTGATGGTCACATTTGCAACATTTGATGATATGACATAGCTGATCAGAGAGAGGTTCTCCAGAGAGGGGTCCTAGTACACCAAAGAATCAGCAAGAGTACAAGGGAAATGAAATGTGATCCGAGTTTTATAAAGCTAGAAGGACACTGAAGACTATTTGAGCCCACATATTTATTTTACAGTGTAGGTCAGGAATTGTGAGGGAGTACACGGACTTTTCCGAGAGACAGCAATTAGATGCACAGCTTATTCCACCACATGGCTTTAAATACTGAGCTAAAGTGCATAGGTCGACACAACAAACCTCATGAAATTTTAAAGGTGAATACAATATTAAGCCATTTATGCCTTAGGTCCTGCCAAGCTACTGAACCTCTCTGTACCTCCATTGTCTCACCTATAAAATCTAAATCCCCAGGTAGGGATTTAGAATCTGCGTTTGTGAGTGCTTAGGATAGTGCTTGGTAATTTGTGAGTACTGTGGATGCATTGATTACTGCTAACTATCATCACCAGTATCATTAGGCTATGAATAAAGACTGCAGAGTTTCAGTGATTTGTTTGACTTATAGCAGGCTTAAGAACACATTCTCATGAAAATGAATAAAATCCAGTCTCCAAAACAAACCCAAAGGAAAACCAGTGACTAAGAACTTTACCTGAAATAGGGCAGGCATTTCAAAAAAGTTGAACTGAACCCTGGAAGCTAGCTCCACGTCATTAGCTGGCAAGTTGCTCATTAATGATGAAGGCAGAGTAATGACACCAATACTATTTCCAGGAGCCTCGGTGTCCAGAGAAACCTGAAGATCAAGTAAGAGACAATAAAAATGTCTAAGTTGGTAAAAGCAGGTGATGGAGAACACGACTCAACATGGAGACCCAAAGGGGCTTGATCTGTGTTAATTCTCCAGAAAACAGCTCTGCTTTGTCTCTATAATTGCTACTAAATGCAAGAAAGGACATGACATAGGAGACGAAGCCTCCAAGCAGGAAAACAAAGCATTTTTAAAGATACACAGGAATAGTTAAAGAGTGTGAAATAATCCTCTGGTTGCCTTTCCATTGGATCTCAACACTGGTCTTGGTGGTTGTAAAGGAGGAAGAGCATGATGAAGCTGGCCTCACAGCCTTGTAGTCTGGTATAAGCATGTGTGCTAGATTCAAACAGGGCTGCATAAAAAAAGAGTGTGAGATGCCTACAGAGCCCAGGAATGCCACAGCAGCACACAAGCCAAGTTAGTGAGCAAGGGTTAGGGTAAAGTCTTCAGGGAAGAGCCTGTGTACTGTGCTTATAAAATGAAGTCTATGCAAATTAAAAGGCAAGACTTGGCTTTTCTTGCGTGTTTCCAGGTCCCAACCCCTCTAAAGGGTAGATAGAAAGTACCATAAGTAGGATTGGTTATTCAGCACAATTATACACAATAGTGTAGTTATAATACTTGTTTAAAATGTTGAAATAGGGGCTGGAGAGATGACTCCACAGTTAAAAGTACTGGTTGCCTAAGTACCCCTCAACTGAGGAGTGGTTAACAAAAATGTGGTATATTGACACGATGGAGTTCTATTCAGCAGGAAAAAAAGATGAAATAATGAAATTTGCAGATAAATGGATGGATCTAGAAACTGTTATACTAAGTGAAGTAACACACACTCAGAAAAATAACGTATGTTCTCCCTCATATGTGGATCCTAGCACCAAATCCTTTTAAATCCCACGTGCTTTTAATAAGATGATGCTATACAGCAGTCCCTTCTGCATAAAATAACTACCATCATCACGTCTTTAGCTGAGCCTGATCGCAAAACATCATCACAATTGGGCTTGTTGACAGTTGTACTCATTCATTAAAGGAGGGCCACACAGGGTCATTGGACCCTCACCACATTATCCAGCCAATCTTCCCAGCCAACTGTATGGAATTGACCCTAATTACACATGGCCTCCTGGATTCAGGGAGGACTAAAGTATGCAATCTGGGGAAGGCTAGGAAGAGAAGGCATGACCCATGCTGGGTAAAGGCTTTCCAGTGTGCATACCCTCATGTCATATATACACCTCAGCAACCCCTCAGTTATCTTGGCAAGTAAGCTCAGTAAATTCATTGGTCCCCCGTAAAACTTTAATCAAACATTGGCTTGACACTAAAACCTTAAAAGGGAATAAGCATTGCTTAGCATCCCCAGGAAAAGAAGTCTCACAACAGATGGAAAATTTATTTGTTAATGCTATTATGTCTCATGATTATTAAAAAAAGAAAAGGATAATGTAAAAGATGTTTAAAGGATATGGGAATGGAGATATTTTCCAAAATAGAAAAAACGAGAAAGCCTAAGCAAGAAATGAAGGTCTGTGTAGGTTTGCTATGATATATAAAGGGTGAGACAAAAATAATATACACATAATCTTCACTGAGAATACTTAGTGTTTTACCCAAGCCTTATCTACATAGCACATGATAATTAAAAGTATCAGACTGGTGGAACTAACCTTACTGGATGTTTATAGGCCATAGTTTGACACCTATACTAATGTGGTCAGAGGGACTTAAAGGACATTTTTGCCCCTTGCCCTCTAAGGTCAACTAAGTTCCAGGGGACTACTATGGAATATCTCTCAAAATGTCCTGTAACTGTGGTGAATCACCTGTCCTCTTGTTCAGGGAGGACATGGAGACCCCACGAAATGGACTTGAACCAGTGTCTAGTCTACAAAGAGGAGGGTCAACTCAGAAGAAACATCTCATTCATGCTACCAAGTGAAGCCAGACATGGTCGAGCAGGACCTTTGACTTATCTTCACATAGATGGATGGAACTGGTTTAAAAAAAAAAAAAGGAGCCAGGAGCTCCTCCCAAGCCCATGTGACCACTAAGGAACAGATCCTCAAATGACCTTAAGTGTAAAAATAAACTGATTTATTTGGGCAAACTGTATGGTCTTAAACACCCCAAAGGAAAGTGTAACCAAAGAGCAAAATCATCAGTATATTTCTTTAGAAGTTCAAAGGATTACACTTCCCAGAAATTAGGCTTAAGTCTTCATAAAATGTTATTTAGACAATTATTTCTCATTGATGATTTTGTTCCTAACCAGAAAGTGCTACTCAGATGTAAGACTTCAAATCTTGGTCTCCAATACTGTAGTGCCCACCTGTAGCTAAGGGAGACAACCAGCTATTGTTCTAAAATGATGGATAAATTTGTTTTCTCCCCCTATCTAGAAGAATTTGAGAGGAAACTGACACTGATTCTAACCACTCCAACAGTTATCAAAGTACCTGGAAACAAACCCTGAATCCATCACTCCATCCTTGGCAGACAAAAGAAAAGTGAGGAGGAGCCCAATAGAGGGCTGCTTTTGGAAGCCCTTGTCAAGAAATTCCAGTGGACTCTCATATGAACATTTGAAAATTGCCCTGTTCCTACTTTTTTCTAGTTCCCCGTCTAGAACTTGTAATGCTAATTACTCTTGCCTTTACTTCTCCTTCACATCTCTTATTCATGATCCAAGGACTTTCTTTTCCCCTTAGAGACAAGAGTTATGCAACTGGGGAGCCTTTTAAATAGATCGACTGAAGAGGGTCTTCAATTGCCTCACCCTGCGTCCCTGTTCAGCGTGGAAGAAGCCAGAGTAGTCGGTGTCCCTATTCCCATTTGGCAATTTGGGTAAGCCCTTCAGAGGATGGTGTGATAAGAATAGGAGGTAGGAATTGACTAGGCAGTTAGGGTAAAAAGACCCCAAAGAAAAGTAGCCAGTTTCTTAGCTAAAAATCAAAATGCCCTTGGGCCTCTTAGCAACATACTCTGTTCCAAACACCAAAAATGTCAAAAGTATTTGGGATATCGTATCTGATCCTTAAAAGATTTTAGGGTTGGCTCTTCAGAGGGGGCAATGTTGGAATAGCTAAAATCCCCATGAAAATAAAGAAATCAAAGAAGAAGAAAGAGTACATGAAGTTATGAGAAAAAGTGATGGGAAGATATGGGAAGAGTTAGAGGGGAGGTAGTGGGCATGGATTTGATCAAAACACCTTATATGCATGTATGAAATTCTCAATAAATTATGTATTTTTTTAAAAAAAGTACTGGTTGCTCTTGCAGAGGATCTGGGTTCAGTTCCCAGCATCCACATAGCGGCTCACAATCATCTGTAACTCTAGTTCCAGGGGATCTGACACCCTCTTCTGACTTCTGTAGGCATTGTACAACATGGATTCACTCACATACTTGCAGGAAAAACACTCATATACATATAAATAAATAAATACATAAATAAATACAATTTAATGTTGAAATGTTTTGATACATCATCTCCATGCTTATCTCTCCCAACTGCCTTCATCTAGTATCCCTTCATGAACATGCGACTCACCATCATGTCTCAACATACCAAACTCTCTCTCCTTTCTCTTTCTCTCACACACACTCAGCTTCCATTATCCAGTTAAAAGTTTAACAACGTGTGCAACAAGAACTTCTCACATCCTGCTGCAGCTAACATCAATGGCACCTTTCTTTTTTATTATTTTTTTTTACTGTTTTGTTATGCTGGGCAAATCCAGGACCATGAGCATGGTTGGGCAAGTGATGTACCAGTGACTCAAATTCAGATTTTAAAAACCTTTTATCCAAATTATATATGTATTTGGATGTTGAGGATTGAACCCAGGGCCTCATGCGTACAAAACATATCTTATACCGCTGAGCTACATCCCCAGTCCCTAAAACAAATACCATTTTTTATTCTATGGTGCCTCACTGCTCCAGATGTTAAATCTTTTGAGTGTTGAACATCACCCTTGACAATCATCAGGAATTACCTCTATCAGGAAGTACAACAGGAACCCCAGTCATATACAAGAAAAAAAATTCATAAGAATTAGATTGGTCAATTGTAGTGGCACACAACTTTAATTCCAACACTCAGGAGGCAGAGGCAGGTACATCTCTGAATTCAAGGCTAGCCTGGTCTACATAGTGAGTTGTAGGTAAACTGGTGGTACATAGTGAGACCCTGTCTCAAAAAATTAAAAAAAAAAAAGAACTTAGACTGTACCTGAAGATTTGCAGAGTCTTGGGCTGCAAAGGTCGTTGTATTGAAATTACTGGCATTCACTCTGATCACGGCAAGAGCCAAAGAAGGGGATGTTAGACTGATGGTCGTATTTGAAAAATTCAGCTGTAAGCCAATGTCATCTACTACTTTTAGTAACCTGTAAAGATACATGACAGTTTAAATTAGCCCTCTTTTTTTCTCTCCCCCATCTAAGCTGAGTACAGGGTAGCAACTTGAGAGTCATTATGAGCCTACTAGTCCTTGGGCCAAAGTACTTAACTATCACTAGTCACATAAGCAGTACCTTTAGCATTAGAGGAGCTACTTAAGGCACCCTGTTATGCACGGTATAATGGGAAGTTGACATGTACTATTTAACTTTGTTCAAGGAATATTTGGAGCAAAGAGGGCCCTCCTGACCCAGACTCCAGCATGCTTATTTCAAATGTTCTCCAAAATGTCTCCAAAACCCTTTTTCTTGGGACAGGCTGGCTCCCTAACTCTGTCACAGGTGAAAGGAAAACAGCCAGCAGCTAAGGACACTAAAAACATTATGTTCTTGTGCTGGAGAGATGGTTCAGTGGTTGAGAGCTCTGGCTGCTCTTGCAGAGGACCCTGCTTCGATTCCCAGCACCCACATGGCAGCTAACAACCGCCCATAACTCCAGTTTCAAGGGGTCCATTGCTTCTTCTGACCTCTGATGACATTGTACAACACAGTTGCACCTACCTATATGCAAGCAATAATTTCATACACATAAAATAAAAACAAATAACATTAAAAAAACACATTGTGTTTTTGAGATCAGCTATAAGTTAAACTGTTTCCGACCCAGGTTATTATTGCTTATCTCACAATATAAAAATGCCCACAGTGGGAACTGGAAGCAAGAAGCTCATCCATGGAGAGGACAAAGAAAACCTTTTAACCCTGACTCTCTCCGTTGGGAACTCTGGTTAATTGCCTCAGCTTCGCCAGCTGGTTTCTACTGGATGTTTGCAAGCCCCTGATTTGATAATATTACCTTTTGTTTGCTTTCTCATTGGGCTAGTTCAGTCACCTCTGCTGGATATATTGAGCTCCTCATTTGATGACGTTTTACTCTCTGCTGTGTCTCTGTATCCGCTACTCATTGTTCTTTTGCTTGTTTATACATAATAGTCACTTATTCAAAACCAAAAGCATGGTTATCATAGATCATTCTCTGAACCACACAGAACACACCCTTTTGGTTTGCTATGTCATACCTTTGAGCCAGAGGGGCTAGCAAGGCAGGTGGGAAATGAAGGAGCTTGCTGACTCGGTTTATCATTTCACCCGCCAGGTCAGGCTCCAAGCTGCCCAAGGACAGAGCTTTCTCCATCTGGGACACTTGGGCCTCAAGGTCAGGAACACTGCTGGTGTTGACAATTTCTGTATCAAAAAGCCAAGTCATTTTATGAACACATGACAGAAAAAAATTACTTATGAAGATAGACATGTACAAACACTATGATTTTGTCAATTCACTCTTAGGATTTTGTCCAGAGAAAAGAAGATATAAGTGTTAAGAAGACTTAGTCATACTGGGTATTGTGGGCCATGCCTTTAATCCCAGCACTCGGGAGGCAGAGGCAGGCGGATCTCTGTGAATTCAAGGCCAGCCTGGACTACATAGTGAGTTCCAGGCCAGTTGGGGCTACAGGGAGTCCCTGTCTCAAAAATATCAAAAAAAGAAAGAAAAAAAGAAAAAAAAGACTTAGTCATGATTCTTTATAGTGACCTTTTCATAACAGTTCCAAACTAGAAATAACCCAAATATCTACGAACTGGAGAATGGATAGACTAAATATTGTATGTCCACATGGTAGAATATTATTCAGTGACAAAAAGGAATTAGATACCAATAAATTCAATAACATGGATGGGTCTCCAGTTTTCCAACACATTATTCTAAATGAAAAAAAAAATCAAAAGGACACATACTATATGATTCTTTTCATATGACATTCTAGAAAAGCCAAAACTATAGGGAAACACAACATATTATCAGTGACCAGGGTCTATGGATAGGTGTTGATTTCAAAATGACACAAAGGAATTTCAGGGGTAGTAGAAAAGCTATATATCTTGATTGTGATGATGGTTACAATATGACAGATGTTTATCCAACTGCATAATACTATTACAAAATCATTTATAGAACTGGAGAAATTTTACTATATTATACCATACTATACTATACTATACTATACTATACTATACTATACTATACTTTATTCTTGTCAGAATCAGTGCTAGAGAAAGGCAGGAACAAGGTC
>NW_008340643.1:840383-865054 GCF_000622305.1 Nannospalax galili
ATTATACTTCTTTCTCGTCTTTATCCATGTGTAGTTATACTGTTGTAAACATGGCATATAAACTAGCTGTTGTTGGAGCTTTATCAATTCACATCAAGACTTGAAAATGGCTGCATATTTTTGTACAGTTATTCAAATGGCCCACTTGGTTGCACAATAGATATTGTGTGGAGGCATATCTTATTTAATCACTCCTCTCTTATGTAACCATTAAGCTTTATTTACTTTTTAGCTACTAGGCTATGCTCTGATGTGCATTTTTTAATGCACGTGTAGCTTTGCATTTGTTGCCACAGGAGTAGAAGCATAGGTGCAGTGTCACCTTGACGGCTTTTGGGGTAGCCTGTTAGGTTGCTTCTAAGGGACAATAGGAATAGCTTTGGAAAAATGGGCATTGTTGTCCAAGCTCAATAAATTTCAATTTTACTTTATTGTTCAGTCATTGAGCCCTCCCTTAAGTTATAATAACTCCATAATTTTGTCTAAAAGTTCATGCTTATTTTTAAATAATTTAAGAGAGAGCAATGCATATTAGAAGCAATAACAAGTCACTGGGTAGATGTTCCAAATTCCCTGGGGGTGCTATGGCAGGGGAAGCAAAAACCTCAACCTGAGCTCCAATCTAGTAACACCTCAAACTTGGCTTTACTTTCCATCCTCAGATTTCTAAAGGAAGGCCTGCTTCTTATGCATTGAATTGAAATTCTAGAGAATCTGGAATTCTCTCTATTTCTTTCTTTCTCTCTTGCTTTTATCCCTATACTATTAAGCCCACATGGTACCTGTGAACCATTTGCAGTTTCCATGACTTTCCCACATACACCATTGCTCCTAGCCAAGTGCACCTTATGCAACTACTTCCATCCTTATGTGGAACTAGTCAAGAGGAGCTAAATTCTTGATCCCAGTTATCGCTATGTGTGAGATCTTTTAGAAAAAAGAAAGGTTCAATGAGATATTATCTCATGTCTTGATTTGCAAGCTGGCAGCTGCATTTCAGAAAGTCCAAATCCCAACTGCCCCCTCAGAGCAGCTTGACTTCCCATATTTACCTGTCTTGCCAGGAGGTAAGCTGATGCTGACCATATTTGCAGGGACAGATGGGGCTGGTGTGGTGGGAGAGGGAGGAGAGGATTTCACTGGAGGTGGGGTATGGGAAAGATCAATTGGGGGCAGAGGAGAAGAGGAAGTTCCAGACTGGTGTGTGATCTTGATGACAGAACTGGAAGCTAGGGGAGAAGAAGGCTGGGGAGATGGAAGCCGACTCTCCTGCGTCACAGAGGGAGTGTTCTGGGTCACAGGGGTATGATCAAGTGGTTCAGCCAAAGAGAAGTCACTGACGATGTGGGAAATATTGGTGGCCTGAGGTGCAACTGGCATGGGCTTACTGGAAGAAGATAATGGTGGGCCATGTGGCTGATCAACAAGGCAGTCAATGGGATCCTGCAAATCACTAAAGGAACAAAAAACAGATATATTTGAGACATCAATAAGCTATAGAAGGGTGACTCTCCCCCCACACCCTGGGACCACTAACTTGAAATGTTTTCACTCTAGGACTGGCCACTTGTCTAGGACCAACCACTTGCAGTCTGCATTTTACCCTCTCTGTGATCCTGCCCCATTCCATCATTTATTTTTGGGAAGAGAAATTAGCACTCATTTAAAACCCTCAGTTTCTGGTCCACTGGTTTACTGTAGCTCTAGAGCTCTATGTCATACCATCCATCATTCCGTTGAGGGTATCTTGTAACATTCTCTGTATTCTTGGCTGAAGGAAATGCTGAATGTCCCATGACCCAAGTGGTTTCATTACATTAGAAATCTGTCCTGATTTCATAATACTATAGCAAGGTATAGTGGTAACTGATAGGCAAAGTAGGCATGGGTGAATCTAGTTGATCAGGAGAAAGCACCAGGACACAGATAAAACTCCAGGGGAATGGAGTTTTTTAGCAAAGGAACACATGGGACAGATTCCTTTCCGGGCAGGAAAAATGTCTGCCCGGGTCGTGATCTGGGGTCTTTTAAAGGGGGAAGCTTCTGGAGGGTGCAGAAGGTGGGAAGATTTTTTTTTTAAAAGTTAGGTGGCGGGGGGGCAGGACTGTTAAAACGTGCCCCCTTTAGCGATCAAAGAGGAAGCCTGTTGTGTTGGCCAAACAGTGGAGAAAAGTCTGCTTCTCTTGACTTCAAATACCAGGGTGCTTATTAACTTGGTTCCCTTTTCTCAGGGGCTTGCGAGTTCCCTGAGGCCCTGTTGGTGAGGGGGCAGGGCTATATGAACCTTAACAGTAACTAGCACATGGTAAGTGATTAAGAAATTTTGATTGGATGAAAAAACAAATCAAGCTGGGGCCAAAGAGATGGTCTCCAGCTGGAAGTTAACCAAACTTTCAATGGTGCTTTAGCTCAGTGGTATTCAACCTTGGCTATACATGAGATCTATTTAGAGAATGCTTAAAAATGCATGTATGCAAACAGTCAATCTTCACTGCCAACTTGACTGGATTTAGAGTCGCCTAGGAGACACTCACAAGTGTGTCTATGATGGTGTTTATAGAGAGGTTTAACTGAAGAAGACAAACCCACTCTGAGTATGGGAAGCACCATCTCATGAGCTGGGATTCTGGACTGACAAAAAAGGGAAAAAGAAGAACGTGATTGAGAATGTCCTCACTGGA
Organism: Nannospalax galili; assembly: GCF_000622305.1. Classification (NCBI taxonomy): domain Eukaryota; kingdom Metazoa; phylum Chordata; class Mammalia; order Rodentia; family Spalacidae; genus Nannospalax; species Nannospalax galili. Next base: position 843,065 of record NW_008340643.1, read on the forward strand.
TGCCAGAAGAAAGTTCTAGTTCCTGTTTCTTTGTTATCTCCTGAGTACCAGCATTCATCTCCCTCTGCATCCTGACTATAGATGCAATGTGACCAGCTTTCCTCACACTTCAGCTATGTGTCTCTCCCTCAATGAGAAGCAGTATGCCTTTTTGGACTTTGAGCCAAAATAAATCACTTCTTAAGTTTCTTCTGTCAAGTATTCTGTCACAACAATGAGAAAAATAATTAAAACAGATACACACACACACACACACACACACACACACACGTGCAGATTTCCATGGCCTCTCCTCAAATCATGTTTTGGGATGTGGTGTGGGGGTCTTCTCAAGTATGTGTATTTTCTAAACTCTCAGGTCTCTTTCCTGGGCATCAAAGGTTGAGCACTCACTATCTGTCTATGTTCTATTTGTCTTGGAAGTTATTAAGGAGAGGAGCAACTACAGCAGACAATGCTATCTCTGACAGACCTAGTTTTAGATAGAGAAAACCAATGAGCATGTGTTGTTAGAGTTTCTCTTGGGCAAGAGAAGGAATGATAATTACATTGAGGAGACTAAGGTAAGTCCAAACTATAAAGAGAAGTGCCAGTAAACTGGGGATATAGGTCAGTTCATACAGTGTTCGCTTATCAGGCTCAAAGCCCTAGGTTTGATCCTAGCACTGTGTAAACTGGGTGTGGTGGTACACAGTTGAATCCTACCACTTGGGAGGTAGAGGCAGGAGGATCTGGACTTCAAGGTCATTGACTACAAAGTTAGTTGAAGACCAGCAAGCTTAAGGCATGAGACCCTGAGACAGAGAAACAGAGACAGCGAGAACTCTGTGGATAATTCTTTGAAAGACAGACAAAGACACACTCCCCATGACAGTGAGATGCTATTCTCTAAATCATATACTATATCAACTGATCTGGTCAAGTTATGGTAAAGGTGCTTTACAAAGTATCTTTAAAATGCATTAAATTGTCTTCAGGTTATATGAAGACTGCAAAAGCCAGACCTCCAGCACTGGCTCCCATTCACTGGGCTCAGCCATCAAAAGGCAGCCTTAGAATCCTGTCACTCATACTAGTCCCTGGCCCTCCATCCACTGTGTCAGGCACCCAAGGAAGTCACAGAGCAGCAGAATATGACAAGGCCAGTACCTAGACTCCCCCACCAGCAGCTGACCTGCAATTTTTGTCATTAAGCATAGGTATCAACGCTCCTTTGAAAGTTATTCCTGGCAGAGATGTAGCCTACAGGCAGTCAAATATATTCACCTTATGTTTAGTACCTGATGAATGCTGATATATGTACAGACCTGAGTTATTATCACCTAAGTCTAAACAGAGCATTTCTAGCACCACAGAAGGCCACTCTGAACATCAGCATGTTTTCAAAGTGCCCCAGATGTCTCTACCACACAGCCAATATTAAGAATCAATATATTTGAAAGAGTCACTGATTATACAGTTCTCGCTCAGTGGTTCTCACACTTGTCTTCACATTAGAATCATCCCATTTGAGGGTTTGTAAAAATCTGGAAGCCTGTTATACAACCCCAGAGCAATCTCTCAGGATAGAAGGCAGGAGTTGGTGTTTTTGAAATCTCCCCAATGATTCCAGCATAAGGCTAGGTCTGAAAACCATTGAACTACTCTATGGTCTAGATCCTTAGTCCTCAAAATGGGGTTCAGGGACCAGCAACACTAGCCTTACCTAGGAACTTGCTAGAAATGCAGAATCTCAGGCTCTTCCCTGATTTACTGCATCACAATCTGCATTTCAAAAGACTCACAGTGCCTGAATGTTTGCAACTGATCTAACTCACTTCCTAATTTACAGAGAGCTAATTCATTTCCCCATTTCACCCAAGACTTTGAAGGGAGAAAAGCACCTGCTCTAGCTAGAATGGAGGCGGCTATGCAGCCTGTAAATGATACAGCAGTAGCCAAACACTGGGTCCAATTCTGCTTTGCTTTCAATGTCCTGTTTCTTCTTATCAGTTCTCTGAATGGACAACCACTAGAGGGTAGCAGGGCTGCCTCAAGAGTGAGGGACTCTGCTCCAATTCTGAAACCTCCAGAAAGTCTATCTTTTAAATGGTTCTTATCCTTTAACTTAATGGAGGATGTTAAACTTAATAATATATGTTCCTCTTTACTTTTCATTGCAAAAAATGGGGGGGGGGAACCAACAAATCAACGTTACAGATCCTTAACTAGAGACTTTTAGCTGTTCTTTGAGCCAAGTTATTTAATATATCCCAGAAATACAGCCCATACAGGCCAGCCAGGGTACATTTGGCCTTCTGTTCCCATATGGGAAGCCTCATATTTTTAAAAGTGTATGTCTTTTTTTTCAAATACAATTGTTCTCTGATTGTAGAAAGATAGACAAAATTCTGCAATGTAAAAGAAGAAGGAAAAGAGGAAAAGGAAGAGGGGAAGTGGTGGTGGTTGAAGAGAAGGAGGAGGAGGAAGAAGAGGAGGAGGGAGAGGAGGAGGAGGAGGAGGAAGAGGAGGAGGAGATAAAACATATATGCAGGTCAATAATGGATAGCCTCTGTAAACATTTTCAGTTATTTCCTTCCTGTACTTTCCTACATAATATTTAATACACCTGTGATCACATTATATTTGATTTCCAGAGTCTTCTATTATTTTGGAGCATCCACTTCCCAGTTTTCCTTCCATAAAGAGATAAGTTGAAGGGAGTGGTTCTCAGCTTTGGTTCCATTAAAACCACCAGAAGGGCTTTTCTGCTCTTTGTTTTGTTTTTGTTTTTGAGACAGGGTCTTATTATATGTAGCCCAGGCTGAAATTCAAAGTACTGTGTAGTTCAGGCTGGCCTTGATCTCAAGTTGAGCCTTCTGTCTCAGCCTCTTAAGAGTAAAGCTTGCATGGTGATTAAATATTATATGTGTATAAAATTCTATTTATATAATTTTATTTATTAATTTTTTACTATTTATTTATTTATTTTGGAGATCAGAAAATTTGTTACATACCACTGCAGTTTTTCTAACTCTTCTGGTGAGGAAGGGCAGGGTATTCTGTTGGAACAGCAGCACTGTTCTGATGTAGACAAAAAGAAAGGAGGAAGAAAGTGAATCGTCAAGAATAAAGCAAAACAGTGTAAATTCATCCACTGGCATCTAGTCAGCTCATCTAGAGATCATATGTAAGGCATACTCTCCTTCACCCAGTAGCAATCAGTCTCCAATAGTTCTCAGTCTAGGGCTGGCCCACCACCCATTTCTCTCCTCCTCTCTGAGCCCCTGTTCAATTGAGTTGGCATGGGTCCTGTGCTCAATGCCACCATTGCCACAAGTTCACATGTGCAAGCTTCCAGTAGCCTGAAAGCCTCTCCTTCCCTGTGTTCATGAACCAGCAGCCCTGGCTCTTACAATCTTTCTGCCCCCTCTTCCAAAATGGTCTTTGAGCCATGGGTGGATAGGGCTCAATATAGGAGTCCTATCCAAGGATACACACTCTGAGTCTCTTATTCTTTAAAACTTGGCCAGTTGAGGCCTTCTGTGTGCATCGTACTCTATTGTATAAGGAAGCTTCACTGGTGAGAGTTGAGAGCTGCATTTTCTCTCTACCCCTTGTTCTGCTGTGTCCCATGAGTCTTAGGTATAGAGGTTCAACTATAGATGTGTCACCTAGGACTGGGCATCTCTCAGATGTTGAAGGACATCTGGGTACAAATGCTTGATTGGATAGGACTTAACATGTGTGGCAGAATGCATGAGATCTGGTGGGGGAATGGGGGACATGGATGGGGGAGGGGGTCTAAAATTTATTAAAGACTGTTGTATGAAATTACAAAAGCTCAAAAAAATGTTAAAACTACAGTATTCAAAAACTACTACTACTCAAAAAAGAATAAAGCAAAACAGAAGTTCAGATCCATCCAGTATATCATTTTTATATTAACAGGCTGTGTTTTTAAAGAGTAATTGTCTAGAACCAGTGATATAATTAATTGGATGTTTATATTGGCAATAATATATATGCATAATAGGTGCAAAAACATTTAATGAGTGAATGATTAACTTTTTGGTTATATGCTTGGATTATCAATAATTCTTCAGCAAATTCCAACAGGAATTAAGAAGCAAACATATCCCAGATGAAATTAGGTTCAGTGAATTAGGCCAGGCATAGAAAGACAAATACTGCATGATCTCACTCACAAGTGGGCTCTACAAAGGTCTAACTCATAGAAACAGAGAATGAAATGGGAGCTACCAGAGGATACAGAGTGGGGAAACAGGGGATGTGTCAGTTAAAAGACACAAAATTCAGTTAAAGAGACCTATTGTGTGACATGGTGACTATAGTTGATAACAATATATTGCATACTTTGAAATTTCTGAGAGTAAATTTTAAATGTCTTCATCACAAAGAGAAAAAATATATAGCTGGGCACCTTAAATCTCAGCACTCACTCAAGAGGCAGAGGCAGGCAGATAATCTGTGAAATCAAGGCCAGCCTGGTCTACATAGCAAGTTCCAGGCCAAGACCAACTGGGGCTACATGGAGACCCTGTCTCAAAAAGGCTAAAATAAATAAAAATAAAAAATGTGAGGTAATGCATATGTTAAATATCCTGATTTAGCTGTTTTACAATGTATATCAAAATATCAATGTCCACATAAATATACATAGCTTTTACTTGTTAATTATATAAGTGGACATATCCTAGGACCAATCCATTGAACACTCTAAACAGAACCCTCCTCTCAATAGAGGTTTTTTAAAGTCATGTTTTTAGATGATATACTGAAACTTTATAAGAAAGCAGGAAAAAATAAACTTTTCAGATATCAAAAGTCACAAGAGAATGAACAATTATAGGTAGAGACAGCTTACCCATTGGCCGAATCTGTACACTTTTCCAGGTAACCATCATGGTACATACATTCATTGTCTCGTTCAGTTTTATTGTGAATGTACAATTTATTGTGCTGTAAAAGAATTACATATAACGAGAATGTTGCTACATTGGACATCTGCTTATATGCCTATAATTGCTTTTTCAAACTTAAGAGTAAGGAAAGAAGAACATTTACAGTGTTCACTTGCAATGTCATCCCAGTAAGCTTGTAAATACTCACCTGTTATAGTCTGGATTTTATCTGAAAAACTTTATCCTAAGAGGCACTTAGGTTCACATTCACAGATGTTTCAGACAAGAGATTCTCTGCCCATACCTGGCTCCTGGTTTGTTGGTTGCTTGCCCACACAATGAACAGACAAGGGTGCAACTTGGTTGCAAAGACTAGCAACTTGACTTCTTTAATCTTGTGCCCCACCTCACCCCTGACTCCCAAAGCTAGCTACTTGCCTGGTGTCCATAGGCATTTTGATTTTCATCATAGAAGCCTTTTTACAAACCAGTCTAGATGAATGTTAAGGTCTCTTAAATCCCAAATCTCTCCAACAATTTAATTTAGATTATCAGATAATTAAGAATTTAAGATGTCCTCTCTATTTCTGATTTGATATAGGTGGGGAAAATATTAATGTTGCAAACTGGAAAGAGGGAAGGGAACTGTATTCGATACTCCTGTGGTGGATAGGGCTCCAGCCCACAATTTCATGGAAGACTGGCCATCATTAGTATCAATGAATAGTTGATGAGTAGAAATTGCCATTTTCTAGGACTCGAGTTCCCATAGAATGTTCAGGATTACCACACCATGAGCCACTGGCTTACGCAGTCAGAACCACCAAAGGACACAACTTAAAATGGGTTTCTATGCAAAACCCCAAATAATTGGACAACCTGACTTCCTCCTGTGTATGCTTTTTCATGTCTCTTTTTTATATTCCAGTTTTCTTTCCCCTTCTTCCTTTCCCAAACTTCTTATTATGGTTCTTCTTTTTCTATCTGGCCTTTACCTTGCTTGACCCATTTTGAGCCATTTCTCAGCCATATTAGTGGCGCCCAGAGGTAAGGACACTGATGATCCAAGAAAATAAGAAGATAAATGTGACAGAGTGATCAATATTTTGAAAAAGTGAAAATATATAAATCCAAAATGTCACTGATACTTATATTAGAGGTAAACCTTTGAATTTATAGTTTAATTAAGATAACTTAATGGTTTATTTCTCATAAATGGAGAAAAGTTATCTATAAAAGAACTAAAAATGGCTTACTTTTGGGCTTCTGCTGTAGCACATACTATGAAATAAGTCTGAAATAAACAAAAGTATATATGTTATTTCAACAGTTGGGACTATCAGAAAAGATGGCCCAGGGCTAAGAGCAGAATTTCAAAACTATGAGACCTAGAAACATTGTATACTCTTACTGGATCCCTAACATATCATGAAACCTATTCAGGCCATACAAGCTCTGCTTTTAGATGCCTCCAGTGTCAGAGAGTTCACTTGTACATAGGGAGCACAATCCCTTGGAGATTTTATTTTAAATATTTCATTTGTTATTTTTATTTTATGTGTATGTGTGTTACCTGCATGTAGATAAGTGCACCCATGTCCTGCAATGCCCACGGAGGACAAAAGAGGCTGTTGGCTCCCCTGGAACTGGGGTTACAGACAGTTGTTACCTGCCATGTGGGTGCTGGGATTCAAACCCAGGTCTTCTGCAAGAGCAGTCAGTGTTCTTAACTGCTGAGCCATCTCTCCAGCCCCAGAGATTTTATTTTTAAAAAACTTTTGGTCTTGCATAAAAGAAAGCCTGCCTTCTTCTAATGCCCAACCATTAATCCTACTTCTGATCATTTGAACAATACAACTAGTCTATTCAGTCTTTTACCATGACAGATTTTGTGAGAATCTGAAAGTATATTGCCCAAGGATGTAGAATTCTATATATTCTCCTGAACAACAATAATTATAAACAAGGTACACGGTATACTATAGTTACCTCACTTAGGGTTTGCAGAGTTTTGTTGAGTTCTGATCGTCTGTTAATAGAATGAGAGAAATTGGCATTATGGAGACCATTAGTGATGTGAAATTTAAAACAAGGTAGGTTTTTTTAAAGCAATTAAATCAAGCATGTGGTATGTACTGCTTACAGTGTTCACTTTGAAGAAACACAGGGTAAAATGAGAGATTGCTATGCGGGGAAAATCAATTATTTATAAGACAAGGAAAACTAACCGGTCAGATCTGGATTGGTCCTCGCTAAGAGGAGGATATAAATTATGGTTGAACAATCATGTTATTCATTAGGCTACTGCAAACCCCAAGGCAACTTCTTTTGGCAGAGAGCCAGAAAAAGAGCTGGCCTGGGGCAAAGATTTCTGAGAAAGGCAAGCCACTCATTCTGGGCCTCTGAATAATTCCTTACTCTGCTTTCAACTGTCACTGCCTGCCTTCTCCAGCACTCCAGCCTTGCCTCTCCCTCCTCCCACTCCCCTGTGGGAAATTCTCTCATTCCTCTCCTCCAATCCTGCTCCAATAATATTTTTATTTCTTCAACTTGGTAGAGCGTCACTGAAGTTAAGATGAAAGAATCTAGTTAAAGAATTCACTCTAAGACAGTGGTTCTCAACAGGGATGTCTCTGCCCACCAGGAGAAATCTGTCTGAAAACATTTTGGGTTGTTACACTAGGGAAGATGCTACCTGCATCTAACAGGTAGATGCTGGCAAATATCCTACAATGCACAGAACAACTTTCCATGGCAGAGCAATATTGGGCTCAAAATGTCAACGGTGCTGAGGTTGAGAAGTCCTGCTGTAAGGAATGGGCAACAGTTCTAGGTGGCTACAAGTAAGATCAGAAAAGAAGAGGATTTGACAGTATTCAGCTAGCTCCTTAAGGTGGCCTTTGTTCAGAAACCACCTTCTTTCTTAGGGTTTCTGTGGCCACAGTCACTCCTCCTGCTCTATACTTAGATTTTTAGACTCTCTCTCTCTCTCTCTCTCTCTCTCTCTCTCTCTCTCTCTGTTTTATGTGTATGCATGTATTATGACCATGTATGCAAGTGCACCCATGTCATGCAATGCCTTTGGAAGACAGAAGAGGGTGTTGGATCCTCTGGAACTGGAGTTATGGATGGTTGATAGCCACCGTGTAGGTGCTGGGATTCGAACCTGGGTCTTCTGCAAGAACAGTGCTCTTAACTGCTGAGCCATCCCTCTAGCCCCTAGACCGTCTTTTAATACCCGATCCATGGTATCTTCATTCTGACTTTTGAACCGTGGAAGCTTTGTGAAAACATGAACAAATGGCACATAATGAGGAATGTCCAGTCTTTAGACTTTGTAACATGACATTGTTATCTACAAAGTGTATGTTTTGAGAACCATGCAAATGAGTTACAAAAAAAATCTCATTATGTTTTAAGTTAGTTTACAATTTTGTGTTAGGCCACATTCATATCTGTCCTCAGCCACATGTGGCCTGCAGGCTATGGGTTGGATACACCTGCACAAACTCCAAACCGGAACCTGTCTACCAATTATGTTAGATAACAAACTGCATTAAAACTGAAATTCCAATTCAGATGGAGCTGCTGTTTGATTTCAGAACACCAGCGAGAACAACTTCAGGAGAATAATAGTTGACCACATGTGACTATAATAAGTTTGCAGAGATGGCAAGAATTGGTTTGCTCTGCGTCCTTTGTATAACGTTTTAAAGCAAACAGCAGATTACTCACTTCTGTTCACTTAGAGACAGGACTCCAACAAGGGTGCCATTAGCTGTATCTTGATTCTGTTGGAGGTAAGAGCTCATTAAGCACACAACATTTTTTTAAACCCCATTCTCTAACAAGAAGTTATTTCTGTTGGCCACTCAAAGAAACTATACCTCAAAGACTGACTCCAAACTCAGTGAAATATTGTCTATCACATGATCAAATTGCAATTACATAGATAATAAGGTGTTTTAATGAGCTAAACAGTATTGGCTGAGCCAGTTTGCCTTTATTTTTTATTAAGTGTTAGAGTCAGCAGCTTGGCTATGCTAACTTCTGTCATTCTTCAGCTCAAGTGTTCCCCCCAAATAATGCTATTACAGTTCTCTTCATGACAGGTTCCAGATTTAAGGGACCCCAGTGTAAAAAGGGAAATTTGGTAGTGTCAGCACCACATTTCTAGCACCTAGCTTTTGGTCTGGCAAACGTAGATGTTTAGGAAATATTCGCTGAATGAATAAGCATGTTTGGATGGGATCCTCTGAATAAATCTAGGTCATGGGAAGGCTGATACCACAGTATTTGAATCCTCTATGTAGAAAACACAATTAGATTTGGAAGACTCTTCTTAGACTCAATACAACTATCATCTATCTATCTATCATCTATCTGTCTGTCTACCTATCTATCTATCTATCTATCTATCATCTATCTATCTATCATCTATTTTTGTTAGGAATTTTTAAAGCAATTTTCAATTTTAGCAGGCAATAGAACTGAATATTACCATTCTTTTTCAGCAACAAACCTAGTAAAAACTAAAATATAATTAATAACAAAATATCATGATTATTATGAATTCAAGCCCTTAGTAAAAAGCTAGAAAATCATTGAGACAGTATATTTAAATTTGGTTGTGAAAGTAAATGCATCAAAAATTACAGATAATATGAACCTTGGCAAATCTTTAAATACAGGAAAATGTACTTTTGAAGATGGAAATTACAACAGTCTTTAAAGCCTACCTTGGTAACATTGTGATCTTCTTCATATTGAAACACTATCTCACCTCGAAGAAACACTAAAAATAAATTTTCAGAGAGAAATTTGAGATGTATATCTTTACAGTTTGAGGATTAATACAATGTATTACAAGGTTCCCAAATTATTTTATAAACAGTTCCATCATATCCTTTATTTTCACCCCCATTTACTCCCTTATCAATTGTTTTACATTGTTTATTGATATAATTTGCAGAAAATATGAACTATAAATTTTATGTAAAAATTCAGAAAGAAGGTTGTCTGCTCTCTAAAATATTTTCATTCCTACCTGCTTTTCATTGAAACTTTGTTTCTCTTATGGGTAATTGGGAGACTATGGCTCCAATGTGAACTTTAAAACATGATCTTTTCTATTTATTATTTTTTATTTTATGTGTATGAATGTATTTCCCTGCATGTATATAGGTATACCCATGTTGTGCAATACCCATGGAGGTCAGAAGAGGGGGTTGAGTCCCCTGGAACTGGAGTTATGAATGTTTGTTAGCTGCCATGTGGGTGCTGAGACTCAAACCTGGGTCCTTTGCAAGGGCAGTCAGTGCTCTTAACCACTGAGCCATCTCTCCAGCCTCTGAAATATGACCTTTTAAAATTATAGTTGGAGTGACACAGGTAAGTAGAGTATTTCTTAGAAGCTTTATTGAAGTCTATTTATTCTTCATCAGTTAAAAAATTGTCTTTGGGGCTGTAGAGATGGCTCAGCAATTAGGAGCAGAGCACTGGCTGTTCTTGCAGAGGACTGGGGTTCGAATCCCAGCACCTACATGATGGGTAACAACTGTCCATAATTCCAGTTCTAGGGGATCTGATGCCCTCTTCTGTCTTCTGAGAGCACTGCACGACATGGGTGCACTTACATACATGGAGGCATAACACTCATACACATAAAATAAAAATAAGTAAATAAAATTGTCATTAACGTACAATGACCAAATTAGTATCTTTCCCAAGGACATAATTATTTTATGTGTATGAGTGTTTTGCTTGAATATAAGTGCATCACTTGCATGCAGTACCTGTGGAGGCCAGAAGAGGCACTGGATCTCTTGGAACTGGAGCTACAGATGGTTGTTGGCCATCATGTGGGTGCTAGGAACTGAACTTGGGCCCTCTGCAAGAGTAGCCAGTGCTGTTAACTACTGAGCCATCTCTCCAGTCTCTCACAGCTAATTATTTATCTTGAAGCTACACATACTATCTATATGAGTATATACTAAACACTATGTCATATTCTATACAATATACAATGTAAACTATGTACGATACAGGACAAATCTATTATTTAGTTGAATAACTGATTATTGCTTTCATTCTAGAAGCATCAGAAAACCTTACTGTTAAAATGATTACTTTGGGATATATTAAACTCAATTTCCGCCAATTTATGTCATGCAGGGTATTTCTAGGGGCTTTGATTCTATCTGGAAACAAAATAGATATTCTGGGACAGAGGCACATGGTGTACACACCTTCATTTGGGTATCAAAAACTAGTCTTTTGAATAATCAGGCAAGGATGTAATATAAAATAGAACAGACTCTGGCCAATATTTTGGTGATAGTTAAGTAAGGTTTCATGGACTAAATAGCCTGTTTTGGCTACTGCCATGAGAGCCTAAAAATAGCCATAGATAATCAGTAAATGGGCACAGTTATGTGGCAATAAACTTTATTTGGACCCTGGACTATAGTTTGTTTGACCCCTGAGCTACAGGACTGGAAGCCTTTTGAACTTTTCTTTTATTGCCTCCTCCAAACACAACTGACTCCAGTAGCCAATGGTCCATTTTCATATACAATGACTCACAAAGCCACTTGACCTATGATTAATATGATCAACTTCACTAAGTCTTCTGAGAATCTCCACTTTTGCATATTGATACTGAAATTTCAATTAATATAGCCTATAAAGGAAAAATACTTTATATCTAAACAGAATTATCCACTTTAAAAAAATCTCAAGCAGGGGCCAGAGAGATGGCTTAGCAGATAACAGCGTTGGCAGCTCTTGTTGAGGACCCAGGTTCAGTTCCCAGCTCCCACATGGCAGCTAACAACCGTCTGTAACTTCAGTGTCAGAGGATCTGACCCCCTTCTTCTGACCTCCACAGGCGCTGCACGACATGAGTGCACTTACATAAATGCAGGCAATACACTCATACACATAAAATAAAATAAAAACTCTTAAGCATTTGGAAGCTTATTTAGATTCTCTCTGTACATGCATGGCAACTTCTTCCCCTCAAATTATGTTTTTAAGATTTAAAAAACTTTTAAAATTATGTATATATGTATGTGTTTGTGTGAAGGTATGTCACATATGTGTGGTTGCCCATGAGGTCAAGAGATAGCATCTGTTCCCCTGGAGTGGGAATTGCAGGCAGGGTGTGAGCCCTCTGATGTTGGTGCTGGCTACAAAATTCTGGTCTTCTAGAAGAGCAGCAAGTGTTTAACTGCTCAGCCATTTCTCCAGCACCTCTCCCACATATTCTTGTAGAGTATATGAGGAGTATGATAAATGTGCTGGGAGCACAGCAGTTTTGGTTGCACAGAACAACCAAAAGCCTATCATTTTTTGACCCATAGCCTAATTCTTCCTGGCTAGAGAGGTCCCAGCTTATTGACAGACCTCCACGTCCTTTAATGGATCCAGATTGGAAACCTGTAAGAAGCAAAGGTTTCTAGTTTCTGGCAGGGTATCATGGGATTCATGGGATTTCTGGTGCCTGGTTCCCTGAAGAAGTTGTTTTCACCAGTCACTAAAACAAATGGTCAATGCAGTCACTTAATTGGGGGAAAACATTACTTCAACTAGCTTTCTGGCATCTGTTATTCAAGATGACCATTTTTTGACTACATGTTTGATTTTCAGTTATCAAATATCAAGATGACTATTTTTTGACTATGTGTTTGATTTTCAGTTATCAAATATCATTTAGACACAACACAGAAGTAGACATTAGTCACAGCCCCAATCATGGATGATGCTTCCAAATAATGACATTATAGGGTTATAGTAAAGAGAAGCTACTAGAAGGGAGAAAGAAGGGTGTAATAAAAAAGGAGATGAAGTCATACGATGTATGAAAATAAAATGTATCCAGGAAGTTTTTGTGATGGCACAGATCGAACTCAGGGCCTTGCACAAGTTAGGCAAATACTCTACCACTGAGTCACATCCCTCAAGAAGCTAATATTTCCTTCTCCCTAGAACATAACAGCAGAAAGCACACATGAGCAAATCTCACATTCACACAGCAGGAAATGTTTGTGAAACATTCTTTAAATGGGAAGTTTTCTTGTTTTCTAACCTATCCAATCTTATCTTACTTGAAATTTTACCCATATTTTTCAAAGAAATTTCAACACTATAAAAGGAACAACATAAAAGGTAAAAATTCCTATGATGATTATTGCAAGACTTTATATCCTAAAATACCTCTTTATCTTCCTCCTCTCTCTACCCATGATCTCCAACCCAGTTCTGACCTGCCACACCATATTTTTCTGTTTTTCACATTTGCTTTCGTTGCTTTTAATAAGGAAGAGTCAAGAGAGCCAAATCAATGGGAGAAAAGAGGTTGTTTCATTCCTCTGGCCCATGGCAGAAGGAAAAATGTTCCTATTTCAAAAATAGCATATTCTCAAGAGGTTTCCATTTCGATTAAAAAAAGAAAACAGCAGACAGTCTAAGAGATGGCAAAATATTATGGACACTAATGGAATCATCATTTAATTAAAGTTGGTATACATGAGGGTTCAGCATTCTATAAGTCTGGATTGTTTTATTCTTAGCAAAGAACAATACCCTGTTTCTAAGCTTCAGGTCCTAAGGAAAAGCTTGAGGGATATATATATATATACACACACGTGTGTGTATGTGTGTATATAGTAACTTCTAATAATAATAATTTTATTATTAATTATAGGCATGGATTAGTTCTATGGGTACTAATTATGGATTTTAAAATAGAGTGAAAAATTGTTGTAGAATGCCATGCCTCATGTTCAGCTCATTGTCTCTGACTGGATAACAAAAAAGTTTTAGCCAGTTTTAAAAGTTGCCTTTTTTCGTTAGGGGCTCATGGTATCCAGGTAGTATGAAAAGAGGCAAGTCAAAAAGGCATACACACGCACAACAGAAGACAAACAAACAATTTTTCTCTATGGAGCAAATGTATCTGGTAATATGTAATGTACAGTAGAACTGACCTGAGTCATTGCAAATAGATGACAAATTGCAGATATTTCTCTGGGGTTTGACTCCTGGAAAAAAGAAGAAACCCAACTGGTTATGCATGTTAATACCTGTGCTTGTACACTACACTTTCAGGAAAATTTACAAACGAAGGCATCAAATGAAGACTAAATATCTTGAAAGGCTGGCTAAAATTGGCTGGATGAATTCCACAAAGACTAAAGGAATAGGTTTTCATTCAAATGAGCAGCTATGGAATGTGACTCTGTTCTTCAGTATATCATTGCCTGACCCTCAACTCTTCTCTGAAGTTTCTTTGTCCCATTTCCAATTAATTCCTTTTCTGTCCGATATACCGAGAGTACCACAGAAACAAATCATATGTAGAGATTTTTACTGGGCTAGCTCTGAATCATAGAGCCTCCTTCCTTTCCTAGGTAGGAGAGTCCTAGAAGACTCTACTGTTGGTCTTAGCTCTTATGCAAATGCATGCATGAAATAACAGTACTGCCATGCACAAAAGTTAAAAATTCAAACTGTATTTGCTGAGTACTTACTCTATTTTCTAGATTTTGAGAGATTATACATATAAATCCTGCCCTCAAGGAGCTTACACTCTGGTGGGTGATATCAACCCAGAAATAAAAAGGTTAGTGATGGCCAGGATACCAGACCATACAGGCAGAAAAGGGAGGCAGAGATGAATGGGAGATGAAATGAACCATATTAGAACAACAACAAAAACCAACTAACTTTATACAGATTAATCTGAGAAACGCTTTCTCCTGTGAAAGGAGATGTGTGTCTCTGGTTTTATTTTTATTTGAAAAGAGCTCAAAGTTTACTTCTCTAAGAATCTTCTCTTCATTAACTGCATCCTTTTGGTGACAAGAAATCCGTAGAAAATGGGGAGTAGGGAAGGCACATGCTGAAAGGTACTAAATAAACTGTCAAGGGTAAAAGGTTATTATATTAAGCAATATGTTGGTGTCCCTCTTAGGACTTCTTGGACTGGAATTATATATGCAATACCCAAATGTGAGTTTATTTCCATTGCATATCATGAGCTTGTTTCTATGAGAAACTAGTTTGGATGCAAACCAAAATTATAATTTGATTTCGTGTATGTGATGTTGTTTCTGTCAGAATGATTTATAGGTGTATGCATGTCATGCTTCAGCTAAAAGTTTAGATTCTGGGGCTGGAGAGATGGCTCAGCGGTTAAGAACACTGGTTGTTCTTGCAGAAGACCCAGGTTTGAATCCCAGCACCCACATGGCAGCTAACAACTGTCCATAACTCCAGCCCCAGGGGATCTGACAACCTCTTCTTATCTCCGCGGGCATTGCACGACACGGGTGCACTTACCTACGTGCAGGCAATACATGCATACACATAAAACAAAAATAAATAAATAAATAAAAATAAAAAAGTTTAGATTCTGTGAACCAACTGAATTCCAACACCTAAATTACCTGACATGTGGACTTCTATGTTATTCCACAGCAGTGCTACCCACACCAAAAAAGGAAGACTGCATTTCAAATGTATTTACTTACAGATATAAGTCATTATAATATGGATGCAATACAAATATTATAAATATATAGATGATGGGTAGGAATGCTTTCAAGGGTTTTTAAACCACTGGTCCATTGTTTGCTAAGCTTGTCTCTAATTTTTCTCATTTTTCTTCATATTTGACCTGTACTCCCATTTCCAGTGATGTGTATATTTTTTTGCTGCTCTTTCATACTAAAAAATCCCATTTCTAGGCTATTATCTATAATTCCCAACCTTCCCCTAATAAGTGGCCACAGATTAGTCTTTAAGACTTGAATGAAAAATATTTTTCTGATAGTAAATATTTTAGGTTTTGTGGGTCAGGTGGTCTCTGTTGGAACTACTCTACTCAACTCTGTACCAGAAAAGTAGTCATAGAAAATATTTAAATAAATGGGGATGGCAGTGTTCAAATAAAATTTTATTTACAAAGTTGGGCGTGGTGGTGCACGCCTTTAATCCCAGTACTGGGGAGGCAAAGGCAGATGGATATCTGTGAGTTCAAGGCCAGCTTGGTCTACATAGTGAGTTCTAGGCCAGCTGGGGCTACAAGGAGATCTGTTTCAAAAGACCCCAATAATTATTTACAAAAACAGATGGTAATCCAGATCTGGCCCATTGAAATTAATGAAAAGCCATTGTTAAACATGTCTTGTGTGCCTGCTCTTGCACTAGGTACTTAAAAGCATGTCACTTCTTCAGTTAAAGAAGTTCAAGATTTAATCCTTTAGTTCTTTTGTTGATAAGAACTTCTGTTAACAAGTTCTTTTGCTATCTTAACTATGCTAGAAATACTTGTGGGGTCAGGGATGTAGTTTGGTGGTAGAGCATCAGCTTAGCATGTGAGAGCATCTGGGTTCAATCCTCATTCCCAAACAAAACTACTGATAGAATCCTTGACTCTATCTGTATGTAGTTCATGTCAGTGACCTGTTTGCTTTGTCTTTCCCTTAAACTAGAAGATTCTTGAGAGTAGACAGTTGTGTCTGATCATTATTATACAGACCAAAACACTTAGTATAATTTCAAGTACTCAGCACATATATATCTATTCATTAAGAACAGATTTTAATTTTTAAATGAAAAAAGAGAAAGAAATAATAAATACCAGCCATTTAATTTTACTTCAGTTATAAAAAGAAAGTCTTGATATTGATAATAAGTCATACCTGATGCATTGAAGGTTTTTACTATAGTGATTTTAGCTTTTTCTGCAAAGAAGCAATTTAAATATTAGAGCAGAATTGTCGGTTTTTTGTAAAAAAACAATTTGCCATGAGTATAGTTTTTTTTTTAATGAAGTGCCAAGAAAATCACACTGTTGACATCTGGAAGACACCATTGGTCATATCAGTAGCAGAATGAATGGGAATCTCTCATTCACAGAACATGCAGCATTGGCCTAGGGTGGGTCTGAGAGTTGGAGTCTAATGTTTACCTAGTTAGATCACACCCATTACACATTCCATTGCTTGTGTAATTCTACTTTAATTTCCAGGCACTGCTGCTAGACCAACAAATGTGAATTCATACTTCACAAAGGTAGAACTAAGTCATAAGCAGGATCTTCAGATGACAGGTTGAGAAAAACAGATGATTCAGAATACAAATCAGTGTGAATCACTACTCATGGGATCTAAAATATTGCTACTATAGTCTTATATCAAACATTCTGACATCTTTAGGGGTCAATACAATACTATCATAGTTGTACTGGCAGATAAAACTGTTCTCAGAGAAGTAAAGCCCATCCAACAACTGTTAGATAACAAGCTCACAGTACAACCAGGACTGTTCAAGTTAGGGACTCTCAGACAGCTACTAATATGTTCTGTAAAAGCAAACCTTAGGAATATCTTTCCAAAGCAATTTGGAGGCAAAGTCCCTGGTCCATCCCACAGATGATGGAGAATCAGGTTCAGAAATCCTTGCTGTAAGGATTGCCCCATTCAGGGCACAGATTTGTAAAGCAATTTTGTCTCCTAAGGCAGATGGGCAAATTCTGAAGCAAAGACTATTCTTAGAGCTTGGCGACACAATGAAGAACAACGATATTATATGGATATTTTCAGAAACCTTTGTGTGTGTTACCGATGAATTCATTTCAGTGTATGATTCATGGGCAATGGTTGGTGGTAATTATAGAGGTGGATACCATTTTGCATTATCATTAACAATCCTTTAAATATATTATTTCGTTTGACTTGCTATTTTCCTTTCCATAGTAAACAAAACACAATTGTGAAATGAACTTTTGGTTGTAGGACTTAAAACCAGAAAAATATTAAACTTCACTAATAAGAATGAAAAATAAAACCTAAGGAATTGAGAGCAAGGTTTGTTAATATGCAATGCAGTCTCAGCAAATGTATAGTGACAGCCATTTTCATTCACTGCTGGTAGGACTGTTGCTGAATATAATTTTCCTAGATAGTTATGGGGCAGCAGGTATGAAGGGCCTTAAAATAGTCATATTGCTGACCCATTATATCCAGTCCTAGGAATGTACCCTACAGAAATCAACAATAAATTCAAAGATGGCATTCAGGATGGCATCAGGATGTTCTTTGCAACAACTTCTATTAAAAATACAAACAATTTTAATGTTCAACATATGGTGTACAATGGATTATCATCAAGTCATTGATAGCAAGGGAGCCTGGGAAATACTTATAATTTAATATTAAGTCTGAAGAGAAAGATATAAAATCTATATAAATTATGACCATTTTGAAAAAGATATAGACATAGTATATATACATAAATACATGTATATATGATACCAGATGAAAATATACCAATTTATTAACAGTAATAATTTTGGTAAAGTAACATTAAAGATGATTTATATTTTCTTCTTTGTATTTCCCTATATTCTCCATTTTATGAGCTCAAATGTATTGTTATATTATACAGAAAATAACAAACGTTATTTTAAATAGAGAACTATGGCCATAATAGTTAGGAAGTTTAGGAATGTGGTAACAATAGAATGATAGCTTGGTGACACAGTCAAAAGCAAAATAAATCAATAGTGAACACAAAGGAAAGTATGCAAAGAAACAAAAGAATATTGTTTCTTTTCTACCCCAATAGATAACATGTATGAGAAACTTAAGAAGCCACAGAAGACAAGTTATGACATTTGGAAATAATGTGATATTACCTGTTTTGTTTAAAGTAGATAATACTTCTGAAGTAGCATCTGAATGAATAAAAAATAATGCAATTACTGGCATGGTTAATAAATGTGAGTCTTCCCAGAGTCCTTAAACACTTCACTTTTCCCTTCTAGAAGTTAGAGAGTTTTGCAAGAGCTAGCTGGTACTAGTGAATGCACTGTCTAACCCATCCCTTCTCCACGACCAATTCTCCAGTCCCATAAATAACTGTTGAGCACACATTCATTCTTTCAAGATGTGCTTCCTGAATGCTATTTATGTGCATAACACATAGCAGCACTTTTTAATATTTATTAGAATTAAATATACTCATTCGTATTATTTAATATTTTGTTCCATCATGGAAGAAGGGACCAAAAAATTGTAAGAGCCAGAGTTTGGAGAGGATAGGAAGGAAATACTATCTTCTGGACATGACAGGACTGCTGTACTTATAAACTCACAGCTGCTGTAGTTGCCTCCACAAGACCTGCACAAAATCAAAACAGCCAAAATTCCATCACGGATGGGGAAGAGGTTCACAGGCTCCTAGCTGAGTAGCCATTGACAGTTGATGGTTTCTAGGGGTGGGAGAGTCCATTTTCTTTTACAAATATTTATTTTTTATTTTTATTTTATGTGTATGAGTGTATTGCTTGCAAGCGTGTAAGTGCACCTGTGCTGTGCAATGCCATGGGTGTCAGATCCCTTGGAACTGGAGTTTCAGACAGTTGTTAGCTGCCATGTGGGTGCTGGGAACTGAACCCTGCTCCTCTGGAAGATTAGCCAGTGCTGTTAACTACTGAGCCATCTCTGTAGTCCCAAGAGTGTTCTTTAAGGGTGTGGCCTTGGTAGGTCCACCATGCTCTAGTGGGTAGCCCTATACCCATGAGTATATGGGGAGCATAAATTAGATTCAATGGGTTATTAAAAAGTAGAGGATATGAAGTTGGGAGGGGAGGGGTTGGGAAGGTGGGATGGATCTGGGAGGAATTAGGGGTAGGAGTAGGGTGAATATGAACAAATTATATATTATGAAATTCTCAAAGAATTAATAAAAATACTTTAAAAAGAAGAAATATTCTGTTCCCTTTCCCTCTGTGTTAGTGAGAAGTCCCTATTGGATATAAACTTTCTAACACGAATAACAACTTTAATTGTCCTGAAGATGGTTAGTACATCTTTACCAGTGATACATTCTTTTTTGTTGTTGTTGTTGTTGTTGTTGTTGTTGTTTTATCTCGTTTTGTTTTTTGAGACAGGATCTCACTATATAGCCCCAGCTGGCCTGGATCTCATTATACAGACCATCTCAGGTTGGCCTCAATCTCACAATTGCCTCTGCCTCCTAAGTGCTGGAATTAAAGGCATCCACCACTAGCCATAGTACCTTTCTTATAAATGAAATTTAAATAATTCTAGTTTAATATCAGAGTTCTTAAACATTACCAACTTTTAGGAAATTTTCACTTTGATCATATTGATATAAAATACAATTAAAAATGTTGTATTGGTATTTCTTTAAAAAGCATTCTAGAATTTATTATCATAGATGAAATTTTAGGGAAAAGGGCATAAGCCAGGCATAGTGGCACATGCCTAGAATCCTGACACTCAGGAGGCTGAGGCTGGGCCTCATGAGTTTGAGGCCAGCCTGGGATACATAGTGAGAACTCACCTCAAAAAACAAACCAGCAAACAACTAAACAAACATCATACATTATCACACTTAAAATATGTCTATATATACTACCACACACATCCACAACATAATAAAGTGCTGCCAAAGCTAAACTGGAGATAATCCTTTCATTGTACAAAGAAATTACACATAAAAATGATAACTGTTGGCTTTTCCCATTGGACCAAATATAAATTTAAACCAGATTCAATTGGTGTGAACTACATCTACGATTATTTAGCTTCTTAACTACCAATCACATGGTAGAATTTTATTTTAACTAAGAGATTCTAGAAGGCGTTGGGGTTTGACCATAGTAAGATAAAAGGCCATCTGTTCCCGAAGGGGAGGGGACAGAATGTGTTGCTCTCTACTTGTCTGGGATATAGTGAAATTCTATGTCCTTTTCTCTAAGATGATGAGAAGCCAGTTTTTCGCCCATTTCATGCAATTTGAAAATTGATAAATAGCTGGGCATGGTGGTGTATGCCTTTAATCCCAGCACTTGAGAGGCAGAGGCAGGCGGATCTCTGTGAGTTCAAGGCCAGCCTGGTCTACACAGTGAATTCCAGGACAGCTGGGGCTACAGGGAGACCCTGTCTCAAAAAGATAAAAAAAAATGATAAATATGGGCTGGAGAGATGGCTCAGTGGTTAAGAGCACTGACTATTCCTGCAGAAGACCCAAGTTCGAATCCCAGCACCCACATAGCAAGTAACAACTATCTGTAACTCCAGTTCCAGGGGATCCGACAGCCTCTTCTGTCCTCCGCAGGCATTGCACGACATGGGTGCACTTACCTACATGCAGGCAATACACGTATACATATAAAATAAAAGTAATAAAATATTTAAAATTTGATAAATATTATCTGTAAAAAGGCTGTTCTTGGACACCCTGTGCCTCCACATCCATGCTGAATCATGAAGTCACTAGATGTGCTTTTCACATTTAAACCATCACTCATGTCAAACTTGCTGGCATTGTGTTGGAGAGCAAGAGAAATAGACTACTTAAAATGCAATCAATATTTCTCTTCCTTTCTAGAACAGTTGCAGTGGTAGAGGGATATCTTACTTTCATGATCATAAGAAATTGATCAATTAACCAGAAGGGACATTCTCATACGGTAACAGGTTTTGTCTTTGTTTTTGAGTATTGAATTATATGAGATTACTCAATGGATTCAGAAATTAATTGAGAGATGGAAATCTTCAACACCATTTCTTATATTCATATTGTTATTAATTTCCACTTGCTTCAGAAAAATTCTTACAATTGAGCTTTGTAGCTTTTACCTCTTTTGCCACAAGGAGAAAAACAATACAATGGTATAATTAAAGCAAAAACAACAAATTGAACTACATCTAGGTTTAAAGTTTTTTAAAAATCTTGCCTGGAGTACCATTGTAGTAGGGGACAAGACTGACAATAGATGATTCAGCTGCAGGAGAGAAAAAAAATAAATGAACATTTTGAAACAATTCTATTTTGAGGCAGGGTCTTACTGTGAGGGCCTGACTTGATACAAAGATTAATCAAATTATAAGGAGTCAGAACTTTTGAGATAGAATTATAAAAAGTAGAAAATGTGTTATGAGTCTCATGATCATGAAGCCTGCTACTACCTTTTTGAATATAATGAGAATAAGTTAGGAACTACACCAAAATAAAATCAATGCTGTTTTCTTATTTCTTTCAGTCA
>NW_008340643.1:865179-898430 GCF_000622305.1 Nannospalax galili
ACCTAACTGATTTTCCTGGTAAGCTATTTTAAAGGATGGTTGCTTTTTAAAAAAATCAATTACGTTATAAATTTCCTGTGGAATGACTCCACTTATGCTAGGAAATCAATCTACTACACACATTTCACATGTTTAAATATTTAAAAGATCCAGTGGCTTGATGTCTACCTAAACATGAGGCAAAATGCAAACATTTTGTAACTAAAACAAATCTTACAGTAGGGAGCTTGGTTTTCAGCTGGTATGGACAAAAAATCAATTACGTTATAAATTTCCTGTGGAATGACTCCACTTATGCTAGGAAATCAATCTACTACACACATTTCACATGTTTAAATATTTAAAAGATCCAGTGGCTTGATGTCTACCTAAACATGAGGCAAAATGCAAACATTTTGTAACTAAAACAAATCTTACAGTAGGGAGCTTGGTTTTCAGCTGGTATGGACAAAATCTGGGTGTGTCAAGGCACTTGGCTGGCCTTTTTCAGACTGCTCATGCGTTGGCTAACACACACACACACTCTGTCTCTCTGTCCCACATTATTGCTTTCATATTTTGTCACTTACTATATTTATTCTTTTAAACAATTACCAAGAATATTTCTTGAGGAGTAACACTGGTCCTGAGCAATTCCTGTAAAAGTGTGGATATGGACTCCTTTGCTTTCAATGCAGAGTAAAATAATTGATCAGAGCTGTGTTTTAATGAATAACTAGTAACTCTTTTGAATGTTGATGAATGGTGACACAATTCAAAGCAGAGTCCTGAGGGCACAGCTGCCTTTCTCCCTTGACTCAACATTGGGTCCTACAATCCTGTTTGTGTAGCTCTACCACCAGGGCATCCAGAAGCCAGGCTGGGACTAGAAGCAGTGTGTATTCACAAAGCCCTGCTTACCATTCCATGTAGGAATGATTTTGAAGACATTACCACCACTGAGTTTGCTGAAAGCTATTCATTTGGAAGAAAAATATTCTAGTGTGTTGGGCCCTGCAAGATTAACAACTGGGGAACAAACTGACATGGCCAATAGAGCATGGGCTTTGATGGCTTGCAGTCTAGGGTTTGAATCTTCAGTCCATGACTTAATAACTCATACCAATGACAGTCATGTTTTCACTCTATACCAGGCATTCATAGCGTCTTATTTCATCTTTATGAATACCCTATGAAGCAGGCACCTTTGTATTTCCTAATTTACAAAGGAGGAAACTGAGGCATAGAAATGTTAAGGCACTGGCCCAAACCCCAAGTTAGCAATGGATGTAGGAGGATGGTGGCTAAATTGAAACTCCAACAGACAGACTGGTTTCAGAGAATGTGTAAATGTGATCCAATTTTCCCCTGTTGAGACTGTTTCCTCATATAGAACACGAATATAATGATTCCTATGCTGAGAGGAATGGGAAGATGTCTGAACACTCCCAGGCATGGGAAATGATTGCTATTATTTAAACAAATGAATGAAAAGCAATAGAAGTTCATTTTCATACAACTGAGGGTGGAATGCGAATTGACTCATAGCAGTTCTAGGATATATGGTATACTAGTGAGAATACAGAAGCAGGAATCAGAGAAACCATGTGCTGCTCTTGTGTGATGTGCAGCAAGAAGCTGTGAGATCTTAGACAAGCTATTCAGCAGCTCTAGGCTTTGTTCTGTCATCAGCTAAAGGATGGTGTTAAACCACTTATCTCTAAGGACACTCAGTTCCAGTTATTAGTCTCAATTTAGAGTACTGTTCTCAGTTCCTATAGGTTCTAGCTATAAATTTCTCTTTAACTCCTTTGTCTTCCCATTATAGTAAGTTCTAAGCTTTTTGAAGTCTTTGGGGAAAAATTCATTCAGTGAAGGTATTGGAGGAATACATATAAGAGAACCTCTTATCCGGTAAATATAAGAAAATTCAGCACATTTAAGTTCTTGATGCTGTTTAGACTTGTGAGCTAGAATACCACACATAACCAAAGAACTTAAGCAGCTACCATAATGAAAACTCATGATTTCTTTCCCAGTGATTTATTCTCCAGCTTTGCCAAGCAATATGGACAGATCAATATATCTGTCTTCTTGTCTGTGGTTGCTATTGGTCTTCAAGGTGTATGTTTAATGGCAATTGAATCAAGCTGTTTAGAGGAAAACTATTTTCTTGTATCTGACCATATGCCATACTGCATTGAGAACTTTTAGAGTAACATTTTCTTGAAATTTCCCAAAGTCATAAAAATAAGCCTTACCAGAAGGTGGTAATAAACTGGAATTATCAGCATTTTCTGTCAAGGAAAATGGTGATTTAGTATTAGTTAAGTTTGCTCACATATTTGTAGGAGATTAACATTTTTAATGAAAATGAATGAAAATTGAGCTGCAAATAACCACCAAAAGAGGGCAGCATGTTAATTCACCATTATTTTCAACACTGATTAGTATTTCTTTTCAGTTAGTTCTCTACAAAGACGGGTTTTTGGTGAAGCAGTTCTTCCAGTTTTTAACTCTTTTCGTGTGTGTGTGTGTGTGTGTGTGTGCGTGTGTGTGCGTGTGTGTGCGTGTGTGTGCGTGTGGCGTATAGTTTATGCAGACTTGTGGGGGGGAGGGAGTGCCTATGCATGCATATGCACTTAACCTTACCTTTTTCTTTTCTTTTTGAGACAGGGTTTCCCACTGAACCTGAAGCCCACTGTTTCAGCAAGGCGGGCAGGGCAGCAAGCTCCTAGGATCTATCTCTGACCCCCAGTGCTGGAGTTAGAAGCACATGAGACCATGCTGAGTTTTGACATATGTGATGGGGATTTGAACTCAGGTCATCTTGCTTTTACAACAAGCACCCTTATACACTGAGCCATTTCACCAGGCCCCCAAATTTTAACTACAGATGGCACTGTTTATACTATGTTATATAACAGTTTGGTGCATTTCAAACTAAGGAGATGGCTAAGAATTTAAGTTGTTGATCAATGTTCATTAAATATGTAGAAAGAAATGAGTACATCTGCGTGAATTAACTTTTACTAACTGTGCTTTCTTTAACACAGACTTTATGCTTATTATGCCATGACTCTCTTATGAGTTGGACTAGATCAGTCACCTTCTGAATGTGTAAGCTACAAGAGTTACTGAGTTTTTTTGTTTTGGAAAAATGTTCAGATCCCTTAAAAGAAAAGTAATTCGATTTTCTTCTGTTGAAGAATAATTCAGCTTGGGACTGGAGTGATGGCTCAGTGGTTAAGAGCACTTACTGCTCTTGTAGAGGTCCTGGGTTCATTTCCCAGCACCCACATTGAACAGTTCACAACTTCCTGAAACTCCAGTCCCAGAGGATCCAATGCTCTCTTCGGACCACATTAGCACCTTCATGCATATAGTGCATATACACATATACATAAAATAAAAATATCTTTTTTATTTTTAAAATATTCTATTTATTATTTTCATTTAGTGTGTATGAGTGTATTGCCTGCATGTATGTAAGTGTACCAGTGTCATGCAATGTCCACAGAGGTCAGAAGAGGGCGTCAGATTCCCAGGAACTGGAGGTACAGATGGTTGTTATCTGCCATATGGGTGTTGGGCATCAAACCCAGGTCCTCTGCAAGAGCAGTCAGTGCTCTTAACCTTAAGCCATCTCTCCAGCCCCAAAGAAATATATCTTAAAAATAATACATGCTTATTGGAGAAACTTCTGAAATAACAGATAAAAGAAGAAAATAAAACCCACATATAATTATACCACCCAGAGATAAATGACAATATTTGAGCATATATTGTTCTGTATATAAGTATATGAATATATGCGCACATATATTTATATGCATGATAATAAGGATCAAATCACATAAAGTATGTATAAGTTGGTTTTTCTTATGTTAGTATATCCTGAAAATTGTCTTGTATCATTAAACAATTTGATTGCTATCTAGCATTTCACTGATTAAATGCACCATTTAGCTATATTTTTATCTTTAAATTTGTCCTAAAATTTCCTTTTAAGGATTTTGATATGGACAATTATTCACGATTGCAACCAATCCTAGATTTTTGCATACAGGCTTGGAATTTCTTTCAGGAATTCCAAGAAATTTGATTGTCAAAATAACCTAAAAAGGCGTAGTGGCTCATGCCTTTAATCACAGAGCTAGGAAGGCAGGGGCAGTTCGATCTCTGTGAGATGGAAGCCAGCTTGGACTACATAGGGAGTTCCAGGCCAGCTGAGGCTACAAGAAGATCCTGTCTCCAAAAAATCCCCACAAAACCCCCAAACAGATAAACAAATAACCTAAAGACAACTTGAACCAATCTGTACTACTCTTTGCTGTACACAAGACTGTCACTCCTGTAAATGTTCACTCACATGAAGTAGTATCTTATAAACAAATTTTAAAAATTACAGAACAGTAATTCTTTTTAGTGTTTTTTTGAATGTATTTATTTTTATTTTATGGGGATGAGTGTTTTGCCTGCATGCATGTAAGTGCACCCATGCTATGCAATACCGGTGGAGGCCAGAAAAGGGCATGAAATTCCCTGGACCTGGAGTTACAGACAGTTGTTAGTTGCTGTGTTGGTGTTGGGAACTGAACCCAGGTCCTCTGCAAGAGTAACCAGTGCACTTAACTGACGAGCCATCTCTCCATTCCTGTTAATGGTATTTTGACATAATGGATAGGCACAAATAAATGTGTTTTGATGCTAAGGACTAAAACTCCTTCCTTGACAAGTTTGGCTGGCAGTAGACCCAATGATTTCAACCTTTCCTATGGCCAAATCTTTTGACATCACAGAAAAAGGGGCTGATTTGAGTTTCATCTCTTTCATAGGTGTTAGAGGAAATAGGCCATTTTAGAATAAGAGAAGAGCCATAGTAGAAATGGGAGTTTCCTGGGAGACCCATACAGCACATGGATAGGCAGGCTAGAGGTGTGGCCTCACAATCAGGCACTAAAACTTGATCACGTTATACATGTTGAGGATGGTGTGCTAATACACACCTGAAATCCCAGCACTTGGGAGGCTAAAATAGGAGGATGGTGAGTTCAAGGACAGCCTGGTCTACAGAGGGTTACCCTATCTGAAATCAAAAATGTAAAAACAAAAGAAAAGAAAAAAAATAGATGTTGAATTTTAGTACAGGCTAGAGCTTGCTTCTATGATGATGGTAGCTCTCACTAGGATAGTGATATACTTTGATGAAAGGAAGGAATCTAGTGAATTAAACAGCTCAGTAATGGACATTTATTCACTTTTTCTATCTCAGAACTTTCAGTATAATGTTCACATTACCCTTCCTAATCTGACATAGCAATACATGCCCCCTCCCATTGCTTTACATGTCCCTAACTACCAGCCTGGGTTTGTCTGGGGCTCTCCCCCATTCATTTCCCACTTACAATAAAGACAGGGTTGTCACTTCGAATGAGTCTTATATTTGAACTCCATGTCACTTATAGAACACAAAATATTTGCATTGTTAAAAAGTTTCATAAACAAAGAAAGGAAAAACATTTAAAGTTTTTCAGATTTTTCTTTGAAAACCTACAAAGCAAATCTTAAAGTATTACTCATTTATTTATCATGATTTAAATCCATAAATAAAATTATTGGAATCTGTCTTTGAAATTTACTTAATATGACTCTAATGACTTTTGGGGGTCTTTTTGAGGCAGGGTCTCCCTGTAGCCCCAACTAGCCTGGAACTCACTATGTAGGCCAGGCTGGCCTTGAACTTACAGAAATCTGCCTGCCTCTGCCTCCTGAGTGCTGGGACTAAAGGCGTGTGCCATCACGCCCGGCTTGACTCTGATGATTTTTAAAAACAAAGTCCATATATTCCAATTATAGTGAACATACATTTAGAATGGAAGTCAAACAGAACCAGAAGAATTGAAAACTCAAGACAATAGCCCCTTGGATGGAGAGTCTTTCCCTGTGTCACCTCCTTGGCACTTTTTTTCAATGTTATTACCACCACCTCCTAAATTCTGTCACATGGCTAAGTGTGGTCCTAGTATTGCCATGTCATTGCCTCTCCAACTCAATATATCCAAGCACTCAGCCCTCATTGCTCCATATAATTTTGAAACTTGATCTATTCTTGAACGTAATAGTATTGCTGCTAACATTGGTTAATTAACTAATTCAATACAAAATTCAATGTATCCATCTCCTGTTGCAGCTCTGACAAATTACCATAAACCTTGTGACTTACAGCATAAGTTTGTTATCATAGAGTTTTGTAGGTCAGAAATCTACTACACAACTTACCACACTAACATCAGGTTGATAATCTACATTCCTATCTGGGGGGCTCTAGCAAAGAATCCATCTCCTGCTTATTTGGGTTATCAGTCAACTATGGTTCCTTGGAGCTGTAGGATTGAGATCCTTGTATTTTTTGTTGGCTGTAGACTGAAGGCCATTCTGAATCTCACAGTCATGCTTCTTACCTCATGTCTTATTCTTCTGTTGTCAAAGTCAGCAATGATTGGAGAGGGGAGTTCTCATGTGCCTTCCCTCTGACTCACTTCCTCTGTCACTTTTTTTCACTCTCTCATGATTTGACTGGGTTTGCCCAGGTCGTCTCTGATCATCTCATGGTCATTTCACACTAATTACCTCTGCAAAGTCCTTTATGCCATTTAAGATCTAACCTTGTCTTTTAAAACTGGGAGTTTAAAAAGATTATACCTTTATGTCTATTCCTTGGCCCTCTATAGTATTCTTTGGCTACAGAAACTGACAGAGATGGCTGTCTCCTCTTTATATCTTAAAGTATTTATTGTCTGTGCCATTTACTTGACATTTTGATATGTTCTTTAACATTTCTACTATGTCTTGGGCTAGGTAAACTATAAAAAGTAAAAGCTTGTTGTTTATAATTGAGGGGCTGCATCTGCTAAGGGTCTTCCTGCTGTGTCATACATAGAAGAAAGACAAATGAAGTCACAAGAGACTGATAACCAACTCACTACAGTGAGAATGGCATTGATCATTCAAGAGGGTAAGGCCCTCATGACCTAATCACTTCTCAAAGGTTCCACCTTTCGAAAGTATTACAAAGGCAATTGAATACCAACATGAGTTTTGGATGGGGGCATTCTAACCATAGCATACTGTATGTCTTGCTTTCCCAAGCTGCCAAGTAACTTGATACTTCGTCTATTATCCTCGGCAGTCCAGGCCAGCATCGTGATGTATCTTGTAGCTATTAAAAAAACATTTTTTAAGTGACTGACAAACTCATTAAGAAATTTCTATCATAATGGAGTAAGACCCTGTGTTTGATTCCTAACACAAACAATTAATTAATTAATTAATTGAAAGGAGATCTCTATCAGTCAGGGATCAAATTAGGAACCCATGACAGTTCGACAAAGAGGAGAAAATTAACTGAGAGAAACAGTGCAAAGGTGGAGGGCTGGAACAATCCAAAGGTCAGCAATACTAGAAAGCTGTTGCCACTTCTAGAACTGGAGGAAGAAGAAGGGACATGAAATTCTAGATCTCAGGGAAGAGAGACACAAAGCAGAAGCTGAGACCACAGAGAGATGGGGGCTGTCTCATGAGACAGCAGTCATGGAGGACACCAGTCTGAGAAAGATAAACACGCCACCTTTTCTTTTCCCCCAGCATTCCATTCTCTTTTCCATCGCCACTTGTTGGCGAAACCTACCTGAATGCCAGTTGGCAAGGGCTTGATCCTTGTGAGGCAAAGCACAGGAAGGAATGACTAGAGAATGGACCTGAGCATGAGGTAAAACGACTCAGGCAGAGTTTGTGAAGACTTGAGACTCCTTCTTGGATGACTATTACTCCAAATGTGAAGTGTGGAGTAGCAGTTATGACTGCTAATCACAGCAGAAAGATCACATAACAGAGCTTACAAATGTGTGCTAAAATTTCCATTCAAATTCATATAAAAGCTATGTGAAGTCAGCAATTATGAGTCCCCATTGCCTGCAGTTAAAACCTCAATAATAGCCCCACTATTTCCTGCTCTCCTTTGTCTTATGGTCCCTCCCTTCTCCCTGTAACCACCTTCTGAACAAACTTCTTGCACATAAGTTCTTCAAGGCCATATCTAGGTGTTTCTGGAGTGTTCATGTTCCTCTCTGCTATTAAACATGGTGGTAGACATTAAGACTTTGTGCTGGACAGCTTCAGTTGTCAACTTGACACACCTGGGAAGAGAGAGCCTCAACTGAGGAAGGAACGCCCATCAGATTGGCCTGTGGGTGTTCCTGTGGAGCATTTTCTTGACTGCGGGTTGGTATAGGAGTTCCCAGCCTCTGTGGGTGGTAGCATCCCCGGGCAGGTGGGCCTATATTATATAAGAAAGCAGGCTGAGCATGGGTTTCTCCATGGTCTGTGCTTCAGTTCCTGTCTCTTGGTTCCCGCCATGAGTTCCTGCCATGGCTTCCCTAGTGATAGATTGTGACCTGGGAATTGTAAGCTAAAATAAGCCCCTCCCAAGTTTTTGTTCAGAGTGTTTTATCACAGCAATAGAAAGCTAAGTAGGACCAACTTCAAATGTGAGATGGTTGTCTTAAAGTTGACTGTGGTAATGCCAATGAGTCTTTACTTTTAACACATCAGCCCCTAAATTGGATGGGGGGAAAATAAAGGTTTCTCTTCTAGAAATGGACTTGAAAAGGATACAACTAGGCCCCCTAGCATGAATATTTTCGACCTAACTGAAACTTGTAATCCAGTGGCAGTCTTCCTCTGGATTGAGTTACTATTCCATAGAGAGATGATTGAAAAACAGGCCACCACGCCTAGGCACTCTTATATGGGAACCCTAAACAAGACAATATTTTTCTGTCATTATATTGGATTTGCAGGACTTGGAATAACAAATACTCTTTTATAGACTAAATTTTCAAATTTTACTACATGAGCAAAAAGATAAATAAAAGCATTCTTAATTTGGCACATCCAAAGCATGTTTACTTGAGCTGTGACTGTCTCACATCACACTGCTCTTACATAACATATTTATTAAAAGATTAATAATGACATCACTAGAGAAAACTTTAGCCCTTAGCTGATGGAACTTCGCAAAGAAAAAATGGTCAGGCATTCTAGGTGGGCTTTGGCCACAATGGGAAGATGGTGATCCTCTATCTTCCAGAACTGGCCTTAAGTATTTCAGTGGTTTAAGGACCATCCCTCCCTCAAGGGTCTAAGAGATAGATTTGGGGGTAGCTATACATTCCTTGAAATAAAATACAATTTTACATATGTATTCTTAGGCATTTATTTTTCTGGTAAGAGTATAGTTCCCAAAGGGAGAGTTTTTCATTAACAAGCATTTATATAGCATTGATACAGCCAGGAGCTACATAAATATTTTTACTTAGCTCTCGTAACAACCATATGAAGTAAGCCTTCCACACTATATAGTGAAGATCTTCAATAAGTCATGCCATCTGCATAGCAGGCTGTACTATGAAAATGCCAGAAGTAATACACAGTAAGTACCATTCCTGTCAGTCATTAATACACTGGGGCTCTCTCCAGTCCTCCTTTTCTCAGTGACTTGTCTAAAAATGATTTCTTCCCATTATGTGCAAGACTTTGACCTCAGTTTCGTTTATTAAAATAGTGTCTTATTTACTTTTTTATTGCCTGTATGTATGTAACCGCACCTGTATAGTGCAGTGCCCACGGAGGTCAGAAGAGGGCATCAGATTCCCCTGGAACTAGAGTTATGGATGGTTGTTAACCATCATGTGGGTCCTGGGAACTGAACCCAGGTCCTCTGCAGGAGCAGTCAGTGCTCTTAACCGCTGAGCCATCTCTCCAGCCCCAGTTCCTTTTTCCTTTAGTTATTTGCTTCCAGTTTTGAAAACATCTGTAGGATAGCTTTGGAAACATGTGAGTAGAGAGGCAGAGCGCTTCAGAAAACTATGATGACCACAGCTTAAGAACTTAGGTTTCAGGCTGGAGAGATGGATCAGCACTTAAGAGCACTGGTTGCACTCGCAGAAGACCCTGGGTTAGTTCCCAGCACCCACATGGTGTATAACAATCATCCATTAATAACAGTTCCAGGGGATCCAGTGCCCTTTTTGGACCTCTACAGGCATTGTACCATACAGGTGCACTTACATATGTACAGGTAAAATACTCATACACATAAGAAAGAACTTATGTTTCATAAGTTTTGTATAAAGTCAAGAACAGGTGAAGTTTCAATGAAGAAAATAAAATGAACATCTAATCAAGATTATTTTAGGTTGTTCATGGAATGCAGTCTCCCTTAGGCTCATGGTCTCGCTTCTAAAATATTAATATTTTTCCCAAGTCAGGCATGATAGCATATATCTGTAATCCTAGGTCCTGAGAGGCCGACATAGAAAGATCTTGCGTTTCAAACCAGTCTTGACTACATAATGAGATCCTATCTCTAAATACATAGTTAATAAAAATATTGTTTCAAATTATAACTATTATATGTGGTTATGTGGAGAAAATTATAAAGTACAGAAAAATATAATGAAAAACATTAAGATATTCATAATCTTACCTCTAAAAGATAATCCTAGATGACTGAAAGGATCTTTTTACTATCTTTGGGCCAGCTGTGGAAGTGAAATAACTGAACAGAGCCTTGGGAGATGTGAGCATCCTATTTTATTTCAAATTATTAACAGATACAAAATCGAACTCTTTGGCATTCTATATGCACACTGGTTTTATGATGTATCATCTTGGCTAGGCTAACTGTACTTCTCAGAATTCCCTTTCCTTCATGTGTCTAGTGAATATGAATTTCAAGAGAGCTTCATAGGGAGATCTAGGAAGACATGGATCATCAGCCATTGTGTAGCTCAAACAATGACAATTACCAGCGGCCTCACCCTATTACTATGAACGAACTAGACCTATAACTGCTTCACTTTCCTCTGGATATTTCATCTGCGAAACTTCTGGGTCAGATGTATACTTAAATTCGTGATGAAGCGTTATATTTCTGCAGGACATCCATACCACCAAGGTCAAGGGCAGCAAGAACCAACATGGGGCTCATTTTATTCTCATGTACTATAATTCATGCCTATGGCTTCCTTCTTGCTATTCTTGTTCTCCCATCTTACATTCACCCTCCCTTCCCACCTGCCTGCTCTAATGATGTAAATTTCCAGTAGGAAATCCCTTGTGGGGGGTTGGTGGGGGTAAAGGAGGGAGGGAAGGCAGGGTGGGGGGACAGAGGGGGACACTTTATTGTCTTACATGATTGAACCTGGCTTATACAGTTTGAAATAGGAAACTTCTGAGACAATGAGTAAATAATCTATAGCTGTGCTATCCAACATGGCAGTCACCAGCCATATGTGGCAATTTAAGTTTATATTAGCTATTTAATTAGGCAGACACTTCGTCTGTTGCTGCCATGCCCCTGTTATTGCTGCAGTGTACTAAATAAACTTGTATTTTTTTCTAAAAGCAATTTAAATTACCTAAATAATTTAAAAAACAGTCGCAGTGCCCTAGTCAAAGTTCAAATGTTCAATAGTCACATGTGACTGGTGGTCACTGTACTGGGCAGCACAGATATGCACCACTTCTATCATCACAAAAATTCCTAGCAGACAATTCTGGTCTGTAATGATAATGGTTTGTTGTTTTCACTAAATTCTTACAATGTGTCAGATGCATTTACAAGCATCTATTTCACATGTATTCAGTGACAAAACTCTTTGTGATAAGTATTGACACATTATGGAAAAGAGAACTCAAGCATAAGGTAAATACCCTGTTAAGTTCAGAGGTTAGGATTTGACCCTATAAAGTCCAGGACCTAGAACTTTTAACCTTTTGTCCCACTGTGGTCATCACAGTGACCTGGCTTGGTGCAAAGGGAGTAGGGGGCTCTGGTGGAGCTTTCTACCCTCAAACAACTCTAACTTGAACTATGGGAATCTCAGTAGTGATCACAGTAAATTATTTTTTAAATATTTTATTTATTTATTTATTTAGTTAGTTAGTTAGTTATTTTATGTGTATGAGTGTATTGCCTGCATGTATGTGAGTGCACCTGTGTCGTACAATGCCGGAGGTCAGAAGGGGGCTTTGGATTCCCCTGGAACTGGAGTTAAGGATTTTCATAGCCGCCATGTGGGTGCTGGGACTCGAACCCGGGACCTCTGCAAGAGTAGTCAGTGCTTTTAACCGCTGAGCCATCTCTCCAGCCCCATAAGAAATTCTTATAGTTTCTCTGGAGTATGTGAATCTAGGATCCCTTTTTTTTTCTTATTTTGGTTTTCTGAGACAGGATTTCACTATATAGCCCTGGCTGGCCTGGAACTTGCTATGTAGACCAGGCCAACCTTGAATTCTCAAAGATCTGCCTGCCTCTGTCTCCTGAGTGATGAGATTAAAGACATGTGCTACCACACCCAGCCCTGAACTTGGGTTCTTATATGATTTCAAGAAGGAAATCTACTCCAATTTACCCTCAATGGCAGAATGAGACATACCAATAATCCTTGCCAGAAGGGGACAGTTAGTTAGGGTGACATAAGCTGCTTTAATAAACTCTGAATCCTAACAGCCATAAAGAAATGTGTTTGTTTTCCATTTATAAAGTCCAATCAGTAAGCTAAAGCAGAGGACTGAGGGCAGAGGAGTTGTGAGGAGGTGTGTCATTCAGGGACCCAGATTGACAGGGTCACTGATTGCTTTACTGTGAATATTCCAAATTTGCTTGGACAGCAGCATCTAGGTGACAATCAGGGAAAGAGAGTGAGGGGAGTCAGATGGGAGGTTTTTAATGTATAGGCCCAGAAGTGGCACACATGACTTCTGTTCACATCTGTTGGTCAGAATTTATCACTGTTCACATGGTCACTGGTAATTAAAAAGAGGGCTGAGAAATGTGGTCTAATTTTGGAACTGAGGAAGAAACAAGCTTGGGTATTATGCCAGCTACTGTGTGCCATATCAGATTAAGAGGGTGCTATTCAGTAACTAATGCCCATTAAAATAACGGTGGGACAAGATTAATGAGAAAACTCTCACCAGCCATCATTTTATCTTTTGTCTGTAGTCATGACATTGACAAGGACGCCTCCTTTCTCTGTGAGTCACCCCCCCAGATTTGCTCCCAGCAAACATCCAGACCACCATTCTTCCAGGACCCTCGAAGATAGGATTACCATGCGACCGATAGTTCTGTAAATAACTATGTACTAGTAAAAACCACTAAGAAAGGTTAAAATTATAGATATTCCTTCCTGCTGCATGGAAAGCCTACTTAGTTGGAAAAGTTGCATTTTTGGGTTGCCTCTATTTGTAAGCCTGTTTTAACCCTTAACCTTTGCTGTTGTATTTGTAGGTGGAAGACCCTTATCAGGCCTCTAGGTCTTTGTCAATTGATGGTTTCTGTTCTGATGGCTTTTCATTTTAATGTCTTTGGCTTGTCATGGGCTTTGAAAATCTGATCTGAAACTGCAATTTTAACAATCTGTGACTCTGACTTGGTAATCCTTTCTGTATGATTAAAGTCATTAAAATGTCCATTAATTTCTGGTGGATAGACAAGCATGCCTGCTAACCAAGACTTCAATGTGACTAAGAGACTGAGTGATCCAGGAAAACTGACTTGGGTTCAGATCCTGGCTGTCTTGAGTAAGATTCTAACATTTTTCTGCTTATATTTCCTTGCCTGAAAAATGGGGTTGACTACTTTGAATTAAATTATATCACATTTACAAAGAATTTTATCATAAATACAAATCAAATGATGTAATTATTATTCATTCAGATTGTATAATTCTGCATTCTTGAATGAAGTTTACCTTTCTATAATAAAGTATTTCCCCACTGTAAAAATAATGTGGCATCAGTAATTTGTAGAGGGTAATTAAAACATAATGAAGTTTCTCTCATGATTTGCATGTATATGATTTCCATTCTAACTATAAAATATTATAATTATCTAGTCTCTAATGTTTGTTTAGTGAGAATATCTATGAGAACACCGTTTATCTAATTCAAATCAAAGAAACATCAAATGACTAGCCCAAAGTATTTTTTCATGTATTCTCATTTCTTTTTTGAGACAGGGTCTTCCTGTAGCTCCAGCTGGCCTGGAACTGGCTATGTAGATCAGGCTGGCCTTGATCTTACAGAGATCCACTTGCCTCTACCTCCTGAGTGCTGGGATTAAAGGCATGCACCATCATGCCCAGCTATATTCTAATTTTCGGAAAGCCTACTGCATTCGGGTGCTAAAGTTATAGTGGGGGAACAAAAGAGAGCCCTTGGCTTCAAACAGAACTCACACTCCTAGTGATACTGTATAACTCACTAGAAATTTTAAAATTCCACTTTGAAAATGAAAATTCCTCAATAATTCAAATGCATCCTCTCCTGCTTATTTCTCCCAAACCCCAGAATTTGTTAGATGGTACTGTGTATCCAAATCTGTGTAATGACAAAACAAATTTTATATTAATAGCAAGCAAAATTTTCTATGTAGTTGAAAGATAACACAGCTGTGTGGCCAGTTTTTGTTCATTCAATTAAGTATATTATCACAAGCCATTTAAATTTACATATTAAAGCAAGATTAATGGCTGGAGAGACAGCTCAGTGGTTAAGAGCACTGGCTGCTCTTGCAGAGGTTTGATTCCCAGCACCCATATGGTAGCTAACATCCATTTGTAACTCCAGTTCCAAGGGACTCCAGTGACCTTTTCTGACCTCCATGGGCATTGCACAACAGGGATGCACTTACATACATGCAGACAATACACTCATGCATAAAATAAAAATAATAAATAAAATATTAAAATAAAGCAAGATTGGTGTTCATTTTGTATTTTCACCCTTTCCTTCTTTAAATTAAAAATAATTCAATTCTGGGCTAGGGGCTGGAGATATGGCTCAGTGGTTAAGAACACTGGTTGTTCTTGCAGAAGACCTGGGTTCGAATCCCAGCACCCACATGGCAGCTAACAACTTTCCAACATAAAAAAATTTAAAAATTAATAAAATAAAATATAAAAATAATTCAATACTGGACTAAATATGATAGCCCCATGAAATTAATTTTCAATCTATACTCTATGAACCAAACAGGATACTGTGTAAAAGACTAAATATGACTGCTACAACATCATTGCAAAAGCATCTGTAATTCAGCTTGGTGGATTTTTATGGTGCTGTGATCTTACTAACATAATATCTCATCCAAGATCAGCATGTTTCTTGTTATTTCTTGAGATAAGGATGTACTGACTCTCAAGGTACATTTTAATAACATGCTGCCTTGGAACATCAACTTTTTTTGGTCTTTTTGAGAC
Source organism: Nannospalax galili (assembly GCF_000622305.1). NCBI lineage: Eukaryota > Metazoa > Chordata > Mammalia > Rodentia > Spalacidae > Nannospalax > Nannospalax galili. Next base: position 880,491 of record NW_008340643.1, read on the forward strand.
AGGGTCTCCCTGTAACCCCTATGGCACTTGCTATGTAGACCAGGCTAGCCTCGATCTCACAGATATATGCCTTCTTCTGCCTTCCAAGTACTGCGCCTAAAGGCGTGCACCACCATGCCTGCCCTGGAACATCAATTTAATCCCTAGTACTTTAAAACAGTGGAACTGTTGCTTTCATTCCTCAAGCTTCTTTTAATCTGTACCCAGTGCTTTGGGGGTACAAATCCATCCCAGAATGAATGAGTCATGGCAAAGTCATATAAAAACCATGTTCAACAGCCTCAGTGACTAAACATTGGGGAAGTGGTTAAGAACATAAGTTCTAGAAACCCATCATCTCTCCTTTCCAGCTGTGTGAAATTGGAAGTGATTCAAAATGTCCAACCCCAAATAAATACTTTTGGCAGACTGGTACACAGAGTTCTAGGGAGTTTCTTTCTAGATCTTGGTGATACTTCTTTCTGGGAAATCTATAAAATTAATTCATTGCTCATATGAATCTACAGCAAGGGTGCCAGCATGCAGAAGACACATGTAAACTCAGGCAGACAAAAATTCAGGCTAGAATCTTAGCTGAAGAACTATTGGCAGCTGATTACTGCTGGGTGAGGGAGAGCTGATCTTCTTTAAGGGAGTGACTCTAGACAAGATGACTAGACCTCAGTGGATAAACTTGAACTGAGGGATATCTGGGTACACTGACTTGACTCGATAGGCTTTAACATAAATGACAGAATGCATTAAATCCAGTGGGGGGGGGCTATGGGGGATGCAAATGGGGGAGAGTGTATAAAAATGATTAAGATGTTTTGTATGAAATGCACAAAAATTCAATAAAAATACTTTAAAGAAAAAATTAATTAATTGCTTAAAACTCCTGTCTTCCCATCAGCAAAGTGAGGATTAATATAAATTTCTCTACCTCAGTGAGATGACATATGCCAAGGTATTTTGTAAACCATGAAGACCTATAGAAATGTCTAATTGTTGCTGTTGCTACTGTCACTGATATTCTGTGTAAATTATAACTACTGGTTCCTACAATGAGACACCAAGACTTCAACGAGGGGCTAGGGAATGGTGGTACTGGCAGCCTGGGAGTTTACAAGTCAGAAGGAGCCACTCTAGATTTTTTTTTGAAAGCAAGATATTTGTCAGCTCCATTCTAACTTTTAAAGCATTTGAAATTTCCTCATGCTAAAAATGTAGCCTGAAAAAATATGCCTTTGCAGCTGGGGATGTAGAACAGTAATAGAACACTTGCCTAACATGTACAATACCCCAGATTCAATCCTCATCAATGCAAAAAAGAAGACTTTAAGACGTTTCCGCATTCACAACAGGAGCTTTGAATAAGAGTTGGTCTTCATATGGGACTACGGAGATGAATGGTTCTGCTAGAATCACTTGGGCCACTTTAAAGAAGCCCAGTACCCAGGCTGCATCTCTAGATCCCCATCAGAATCTCTGGGGGTAAATGCTTGTGGCAAACTTTCCTAAAACTCACCAGGAGATTCTGATGAACAGCCAGTTTGAGTGTCTGGCATGAGTAATCAGAAACCCAGACATTACACAGGAGTCTCAGAAAGACATTATATCCAAGGCAGAACCCCAATATCCCAGGATAATGAATTAGGAATCTGAGCACCTTCTTATTGGGAGTTTGAGCTCACAGAATGTCAGACTGTTAAAGAATCTCAATGGACCTTCAGTTGAGCTCATGTATACTATAGAGGATGGAAAGCACATCCTTCAATGGGAATCCTTTGCAAGGTATAGCCACCTCACTGAAGTCTATGTACGTATGGAGGGATAGCTTGCATTCTATCAGAACTCAGTAGGTTCAGATAACATGAAGATCATAGGAGCTGTGGGGAAAGATCCATGTTTTAGAATACTTCTAGGCTTTAGTCTACTATCAAAATCAATGCCAATCATCTAACCAGAGTTGAGTGAGTACTTCCTATATACTAGATGCTGTGGAGGACATCAAGGGTGAAAAGTTGTTATCCTTATGCTCATGGATCTAAATAGGTAAAAACCAAGAGAAAAAGTCAAATTCAAGATATGATAATGGCCCTTGACAATTTCAAGTAGTGCCCAGATAAATCTCTAGTGTCTGCTATGTCTTACTTTTAGAACATTTTAAAGTTTATAGACATAATTGAGTTGTAGAAATAACAGCTACAATAAAAATGAATAAAAATTACTGAGCTTCCACTGATGTCTAGAATTGCTTCATCTTTTTTATGGAGCTTCCACTATAGAGGTAGAGGAGAAAGGGATCCTTAAATTTGATGAATGAAAATAATTTTGTTGGGGACAGAGATATAACTCAGCAGTAGAACACAAATACAGCATGCACAGGGCTCTGGGATCAAGCCCCAACATCATACAAAAAAAAATGTGTCTCTTTTGCTCTAAATGGCCCCTGGTTATCTCAATGTCGGCTAAATAAATGCACAAGCTTTTGCTTGCCTCCTCTTTCTTCTGGCACTCAAGATATCATACAGACTGGAAATGGAATACAAGATAAAGAGAGCCTGGATCTGTGAATCCATCCACTGTTCAGCCTGAAGTTCTAAGTGGCCTCTCATCTTGAAGTGTTCCTCAGAGAAATGGTTAATTTTGATGGGATTTAAAATCACCATGAAAACAAACCTCTGAGCATGTCTGTGAGAGAGTTTCTAGATTAGGTTAATTGAGTTGAGAAGATCCACCCTAAATGTAGGTGACACCATATCATAGATTGGGGCCTTGGACTAAATAAAAAGGAGAGAGTTGAGCATATCTCTCAGTTTCTTGACTGTGGATGCAATTTAACCAGCTGCCTCAAGCTCTTGTTGTCATAACTTTGCCACCAAAACGTACTGTACCCTGGAAATGTGAGCCAGAATAAACCCTTCTTTTCTTAACTTGTTTTTGTTGAGTAACTTTTCACAGATATAAGAAAATCAGGCATGGTGGCCCATGCCTTTAATCCCATCACTCAGGAGGCAGAGGTAGGCCCATCTCTGTGAGTTCAAGGCCAGCCTGGTCTACATAGCGAGTTCTAGGCCAGCTGGGGCTACAGGGAGACCCTGTCTCAAAAAGACACCCCCCCAAAAAACAAACATACTCAGTGTTCAATTAGTACCCAGTACTAAAGGCTGCATCTAGTGGGCCATAGTCTTTTATCTCCAAATCCTACTTAACCTTGGAGGTTCCTGTCCCGCTTGTCCAACTCCCTTTAGATCTCACCATCAAGTGTCAGTCACATCCTTCATCTCATTTCTGTGGAGGTTGTTCATGCCATTGACTTTGCAGCCTTGTCCTCCTTCCTGGCTCTCAACACAACTACCTGCTTAGGGACATAAGGCCATTTAGTATCCCTACCCACAAAAGCTGAGAGAGACTTGATAGAGGACCATCTCTGGGCCTCTCTGTCTAATTGTACTGTTTTACCACATCTTACCTCTACACTTGTCCTATATTAACATATAGTCCCTTCAAGGAGTGCTTAAAGGAGTTCAAATGGAAAGTGGGATACAGTGTCTTCTGCTTTTAGTTCCCTTCAAACCTATTGGGAGTCTCTATAATTCCTTGTCACTATTCCACCTGCCAGGGAGAGTCAGGGCCCCGTGGAGTTAACTTCATGCTTGAGCATGGGGCAAGGATGTGGGGGAATTATGAGATTGGTTGAGCATCAGATCAATGCCATGGTGAATACTTCTAATTTTACAGACAGAGATAAAGAAAGGAGATAAAGCACTGGGTTTGATAGTAGAGGGCAATATCAAAGAAGAAAAATGGCAATATTTCAGGAATAGACAGCCCACCTCCTGTTTCACTAACAAATTCCACTGAAGGAAGAACAGACCCAGAGGGGCAAATTATCAGAGGGGAAAATGAAAGAAGGTGAATCCTTGGAGAAGGGGAATTGTAAAGTGACTTATCGCTGGAAATGCCTGCAGAACAGAAAGATTGCTAGACCCAGCCCAGAGAGAAAATTGGGATTATAGCTTATGAGATCACCAAACTGGCTCAAACGTGTAATTTTTTTCCAAATGGGGAAGACAATTCTGCAGGAATGAAATTATAACCATCTTCCACTATTATGTCATCTCATCCTCTGGAAAACAGAATAGTTGTACCTAAAAGACCTCCTTCAAAGACCAAAGAGGAAAAATGGCATTAGCCCAGCCTGGGAAAATTAGAGGCTGGAGGTGAGCAGAGTGACTTGTGAGAGTCCTTTTTGGCATCTGGTAGAATGAAAATGACTCCCATAGGTGTCTTCTAATTAGACAGCTGAGATTGTTGAGGTCTCAGGATTCTCTCTGTTGACTGGTGGCCTCACAAGAGTGTCAGACCCACCTTTCCCTGCTGACAAGAGCTTCGGTTTCCGGGGTGAAGCTACTGTGTTTGCAGCCCAGAGCCCAAGAGCTGGGGAGCCACTCCTCTCTAGTAGCTCACTGCAGGGCTCCCTCTCTTCATCCCAGGGCCTCAGCAATAGGTTCACTCTATCCTCAGACACTTACTGACAGTGCCGGTGGAGTGTGAATAGTACTGGCTACAGATTCTCATGTAAGTCTTCCTAGCTGTGTGTCTCTGAGCAAATGACTTAATTTCTTTGATACTTAATTTCTCTATCTGTAGACTAGGGTGAAAGAATACTCACTGTGAAGAGTTTTGGAGAGTGTTAAATGAGATAATGTTCATAAAGCACTAGAAGAGCATGGCCCGGAGCAGGCTCTGAGTCCTCATTAGTTTTCAAGGCATTAGTCTGTTTGCCAAGCCCGTCCCATCAAGCCTTCAGTCTCCTTTCCTGACTGGCACTGAAGATGTACCAAAAGGACCTGGAGTGCACAGGAAGTCTATGATGAACATCATCCCAGATGGCAAGTATCACCAGGAAAGGATAAAGGGAAAATGGAGTACCAGGGAGAGAGGTTTATGATCTCTGTCTCTGTCTCTGTCTCTCTCTCTCTGTCTCTCTGTCTCTCTCTTTTTCACTCTCTTCACAGAGGAAGGAGTATTTGGCTGAACTTGGAGGGGGATATGCTTCCAAACAGAGATGACCCCAACAAGCAGAGGGAAGGAGCCTTTAAGTGAGCTAGGGAAGAGAGCAAAGCCCATCATGGGGGCACTAACAAACAGGTTACCACTATGGGTACTGGGGGCACAATCCAACTGGGGAACTCCAGGAGATAATTTAGTACATTCTTCAGCAGTGTCCCTCTAAAAGACAAAGAAAAGAAAACTTTCCTTGTCATTGTTTGGACTCAAGATCTCCCCCATGTAACCCTGGCTGACCCTGAACTTGTCATCCTCCTGACTCAGCCTCTTGTATGCTAGGATTACTATGCCCAGTAAGATGGCACATTTAAACATCAGCTCCTCCTATCCCTCACTGCTTTGGGGGAGGGGTTTAACTCCCTGGCACTTTTGGCTTATTCTGTGTATAGGTCATGTATGCTCTCCTGGGCACAGATAATTGTCAGTCAGGCAATTGAAAGCTGTCAACATCAATAGGGACTGTCTACAAGTGAACTTTTGGGTGGACTAAGGGTATATAGATCAATGCATCAATAACAGCTGCTATAAGTGGCTTAGTATTTAACTAGATGAATCCACAGCTCTGGCGCAGCCCATGTATTGGACTCCTACAGCACTGACTTGCAGTGTAGGACTCCATTGTATTTGTTTTGTTCTCATGTCCCACCAACTGGAGTGTAAATTCCCTAGATCAGAAATTATGTTCTCTCAGTAGCCATAACTGCTGGACAAACAGCAGACACTCGTTACCGCACAAATGATAACCAATACTGAAGTAGCAAGTCAGTCCTCTAGGCCTTCTTTGGAGATCAAATCCGAGGCATACTGAACTAAAACAGAAAACAAAAACGCCCACCCCCGATCCAAAGCTCTTTAGTGGGAGATGTGGCTTGGAGGCATCTGGGTTGATCTAAACCAACCAACATTCAGGGATTCACAATATTAAAGATTCTATCATCATTTTGAATATACAGAAGCATGACTAAGAAGCAACTGAGAATCACACAACAGAGGGGTTAAGATGGCTGAAGGGAAGCTGGGTACGGTAGTACATAGTTGTAATCTCAGCACTTGGGAGGTGAAAGCAGGAGAATCAGGATTTCAAGGTCAGTCTCAGCTACATAGTAAGTTTGAGGCCAGCCTGGAAAGCAGTGTAGTAGAGATGATACACATACATACTTTGTGGCTAGGGGGCCTGAATTTGAATCATAATTCTGCAACCTCTTTTAACTAGTCCACCCAGGGTTGAGCTGCTTATCTCTTTTGTGCTTATTTTCTTATTTGTAAAACAAGCTAATGGCAATGTTAATTTCAAAGGGTTACTGGGTGAGTTTTAAAAGATGATCTTTTTAAGGGCTCATAGCAGTGGCTGGCACATGGTGAGTGCTATCAAAGTGATCATTAAATTGTATGAATATATACTTTATGGAGAATTCTAAGGGACTAAGGTGGTTCAGTGGTTAAGAGAGCCTTCTGCACAATCATGAGGACAGGCGTTCAGATCCCAGGACCCATGTAGCAAGTCAGGTGTCCTACAAATGCTTGTAACTCCAGCTCTGAGGGATCCAATGCCCTCTTCTAGTCTCCACACCCACATGCATGCCCATAAACACATACATACACGCACACACACACACACACACACACACCACAAATAAATAAATTCGAAAAGGAAAACAAAAGAAAGTGAAACAAAACAAAACAGAAATCCCAAAATACTTAATTCAGAAAACAGTTTTGCCTTCATGAGTTGATAGACAGACAGACAGACAGACAGACAGACAGACAGCTTTAAAACAGCTCCTCCTGTTGGGAAGATGGGAGGTGGAGGCTTGTATTTGTTAAGTGGCAAATCTTGATCATACCATAGCAAGTAGAAGGTATATGGGGGTCTAACCCCAGATCGCCTCAGCTTTCTGCTTGAACACACTATGAGCAGTAATGTGTTAGGCAGTGATTTGAGCCAGTGGTTCTATTCTTGAGCATGTATCACCTGACCTGGCTACTACACAGAATGCTGGGCTTCCTCCAAAGTTTCTTACTCAGCAGGGCGGGGAAGGAAGGGTCTAGAATCTGCATTTTTAATAAGGATAAAGGTGATGCTAATCATACCTATCTTCAGTCCACATCTTAAGAACCACTGCATTAAGAAACCAATTCACTGGTGCTATAGTTTGGATCTGGAGTGTCCCTTAAAGTCCCAAGTATTAAAGGCTTAGTCCCCAATTTCTGCTACTGGAGGGTAATGGAAATCTGCCTAGTGGGAGGGTTGAGTTCATTGTGGGTATGCTCCTGAAAGGGACTGCAGACTCCTTGTCTGCTTCCTCTTCCTCTCTCTCTTTTCATCCTACCATGAGTTGAATGGGTTTCCACTGCCACCCATCCCCTGCCATGATACACTGTCTGACAACAAACACAAAAAGTGATGGGGTGAATTGACCATGAACTGAAAGTTCTAAAAGTGCAAACCAAAATAAATCTCTCCACTTTTTAAAAAAATAATTTATTGAGAATTTTATACATGCATATAAGGTGTTTTGATCAAATCCATGCCCACTCCCTCCCCTCCAACTCCTCCCATATCTCCCCATCACTTTTTTCTGATAACTTCATGTACTCCTTCTTTAATTTTTTTTCCTATTCCATCAAAAGTTTATTTCTTATTTTTGGTATATGTCCAATATGGGTCACCAAGTGACTTAGGGACCCAAGCTAGCATCTCAACACACCTCTATCTTTCTACCTCAAACTGACATATGGTGTCATCTCTCATAGTGTATTGGCCAGACGAGGCCTCACATGTCTTCAGTAATTTTTTTTTGTAATCTTTTCCTGTTTATTTTTTTAACTTTTACAAAAACTTTATTGAGAATTTTGTACATATATATAATGTGTTTTGATCAAATCTATGCCCACTCCCTCCCCTCCAACATTTCCCCCTCTGAAGAGGTAACCCTAAAATCTTTTAAGGATTAGATACAAGCTCCCAAATACTTTTGACATTTTTGGCATTTGGAAAAGAATATGTTGCTAACAGGCCCAAGGACATTTTGACTTTTAGCCCAGAAACTGGGTACATTGTTTTGGGGTCTTTTTACCCTAACTCCCTAGCCAATTCCTAAGTTGTTACGTATTTTGATTCAGGAACAGAAAGCTGGTCCAATACAACCAGAAAGCCTGAGCCTGAGTAAGAACGACATAAACTACTCTAAGCAAAGTCTCTCAGTCTTTTTCTACTTAAGTTTGCTCCATAGCCATGCACTTTCCCTGTTTATCTGCCCTTTCTTCCTTCCTTCCTTCCTTCCTTCTTGTTCCATTGGGTTTTATTTTTGAGACAGGGTTTCAGTATATAGCCATGATTGGCTTGAAGCTCATTATAGAAGCTAGAATAGCCTTAAACTCACAGAGGTCGGCTTTCCTCTGCCTCCTGAGTGCTAGGATTAAAGGTTTGAACCACCATGCCAAGTTTTTTTGAGTTTTTAAAAAATTTTCTGGCAAGGTCTCAATAGGTAGTTCAGGCTGGTCTCAAACTCATAACCTTCCTGTTTTTTGAGTCCTGAGATTATAGGCATATTGCCACCATGCCCAGCCCATCATTTTAAAATATAATTTTTCAAAAGATTTATTTCTAATGCAAAGCTTTCATTTTTGTCTCCTCTTTTTGTGGTGGAAAAAAGCACTGAAACATGAGATGGAAACTCTGGCATCTTATGGCTCTGCTACTTGTTAATCAATAATGTCCATGGGGACATTAACTCATCAGTAGAGATGATTGATTTTTGTCCTACTAATCCCTCAGTGCTCTGGTAGTATCCTAAGGAGATTCTCTATGTGAGCAGAGTTTATACAGACATAACATGGTCACAACAGGATTTATATACCATGATAATTATCAGGAGGCATGTTCTCTTCCTCCTTATGTCTCCCATCACTTGTGTAAACAGTGGTTCTTGAAGTGTGGTCCCTAGACTGGTGATGATACATCAGTATCCATCTGGGAGCTTGCTAAATATGTCAGTTCTCAGGCCCTGCCCTAGACCTACTAATTCACAAAGTCTGGGGCAAGGCCCTGGTGACCTGTGCTTCAACAGACCCCCTGAGAAATTCTGGTGCACATTCATGTTTGAGGACCCTGGTTTGGGGATTACAAACATACAATTGAGAAAAAAACTCCTGGGTTCAAATGACATCTCTAACACTTCCCAAGAGCTAACAACCATGGGCAAGTTATCTCTATGAGCCTCAGCTTCTAGGTCTGAAGAATGGGAGAAGACTAGGATCTCCTCTTCACAGGTCTGGTTCAGAGGACTGAGTGAATGGACAAGTGGAAAGGAGGTAGAGACCTGGCACATTGTAAGTCATCAATGCAGACTAAGCATCATCATTTTTTCTTCCATTCCTTCCTTTCCTTCCTTTTGTCCTTTCCTTCTCTCTCCTTCCATCCTTCCTTTTTCTTTTGTTTATTTTTCTTTCCTTTCTTCCTTTCCATTCTTCTCCTTCCTTCCTTCTCTCTCCTTCCTTCCTTTCCTTTCTTTTTCTTTCTTTCCTTCCTTTCCATCCTACATCCCTTCCCTTCCTTTCTTTCTTTCTTTCTTCTTTCTTTCTTTCCTTCTTTCTGCACATGGCATGCATGTAGAGGTCTGAGGACAACCTTTGAGATTCTAGTTTTTTTTTTTTTTAATAAAACACCAGAGATTGAAGCCTTAATACGTCTGGCCTTTCTGCTCCCTTTCTTTTTCATCCCTTGATTAATAAGCTTCCAAAAATTCCCTATTCTGAAAAAAATTCTGCTTCATTTGGCTACATTCTCTTTAAATTTATGTATAGAAATGCCTTCAAGTAGATACTAGTCATACCAAATAAACACCAAAACAAGCCCTCACACATTTGGTCACATGATTTTGGACAATGGTACCAAGATAATTCAAAGGGAAAAGGACAGGCTTTTCAACAAATGACAGTGGGAAAATAGGATAGACTCAGGCACAAAAATTAACTGCAGTGAATCAAAGGACTTAAGCACATACAGCTAAGACCATAAAACTCTTAGAAGAAAACATAGAGAGAAATCTTCCTGGCATAGGGTGTGGCAATGATTTCTTGGATATGATACTAAGTCATAGAAAACAGAAGTAAAAATATAATATGAATTAGACCTTGTCAAAATTAAAAACTTGCATGCATGAAGAGACATTATGGAGAATGAAAATAGAAAATATTTAGAAATCATTTATCTGATAAGGGATTAATATACATAGCACACAAAGAACAGGAGTCAACAACAACAAAATGTCAACAACAACAAAACAACCCAATTTTAAAGATGAAAAGGATATAAATAGATATATCTTCAAATAAGGTATATAAAGGCCAATAAGTTTTGAAAATATGCTAACATCACTAATCATTAAGGAAATGAATGCAAATCAAAGCCATAGTGAGATGTTGCTTCATTTCTATCATCAAAACAAAAGAAAATAACAAGTGTTGTTAAGGATGTGGTGAAGCTGCAATCTTTGTTCTTTGCTTGTAAGAATGTGAAATAGACAGCCACTATGAAAAACAGTCTGGCAATGCCTCATAAAGTTAAGCACAGAATTACCATACGATCCAGCAGTTCTAATTCTAGGTATATACCACAAAGAAATCAAAGCAGCGACTCAGATATGTGTACACTCATCTTCATAGTAGCATTATTTGCAGTAGTCAAAAAGCAGAAACAACCAAAACGTCCATCAATGTATGAATGAGTAAACACAATGTGATGCATGCACATTCAATGAACTATATTCAGCCTTTCAAAGGAATAAAATTCAAATGAATAACTACAATTAGATGGTTCTTGAAAATATGCTGTATGAACCAAATCAGATACAAAGGGGTAAATATTATACATTTCTACTTATATGAGAATTTTGCCCCTGGAAGGGGCAAATTCATATAAGCAAAAAGAATAGAGATTAAATGGAGAATAAACACAGTTATTAATTAGGATGATGAAAACATTCTGCAAATGGCTAGTGGTGATGGGTGCCCCTAAAATATGATTGTACATAATGCAAACAAACTGTACACTTAAAAATGGTAACTATTGGCGCCAGCAAGATGGCTGAGTGGGTAAAGGTGCCTGCTGCCTAGCCTAATGACATGAGTTCAATCCCCAGGGCCCACACGGTAGAAGGAAAGAACCAACTCTCCAATTCACAAGTTGTCTGCTGACCTCCACATGTGTATACACACGCACATGCACACACACACACACACACACAAATATAAAAATGTAAGAATAGCAACTACTAAACATATTTTACTATAATAAAAAATTCTGAACAACAAAAATCATATATACAAAAATAGAAATAAAAGAAAGAATGATTAGCAAGACGGCTTGGTGGCTAAAGACACTTTGTTCCTCAAGTCTGATAACCTGAGTTTGATCCCCAGAACCCACATAAAAGTGGAAAGAGAACCAACTTTACAATCTTGTCCTAACTTCCACATGTAACATGGTACACATGCCACCCCCTGACATTGTGTACATGCACACACAATAATAAACAAACAAACAAATAAATAAATAAATAAATAAAGGCAAGAAGGAAAACTGATAGCTTACCTTTTAGAGATGTAACCAGATCGACATGAAGAGAAATGATGAGAAGGAATATCTTGAGCATCGGTAAACCTTCTTCAGATCTGCCAACAAGGCCACACTGCCCACAAGATAAAAACATCCTGGAATAAAATAAAGAGTACAACAGATCATGACAGCTGTCATAATCCCAACATAGTAATATCTCAAATGTCATTCCTTAGTCAAGACAACTTCCATGTTGCCTCCTTTAAATGATTATGCTTCCCAGGAATTAGCAATGCTTTGTGGGCTATGGCTATAAAAAAAACAAAACACATGTTCATTAAGGGATGATCATTCACTAAGATATATTCAAAATGATAAACACAGTAGTTCATCTGCATTTATGGGAAATACAAATACAAGCAAAGTATCAAGAGAAGAAATTAACAGCTAAAATATTTAATACATAATTATTACCACTATGTGAGGAATGGTTAAAAACTATGTTAGGAATCAAAAGGAGTCACAGAAACTTCTGAATAATCCACAGTATTTATTTCTTATAATATAAAAGGCCAGCTACACTACATTTCTTCCTTATTGCACCTTATTCTATTATCTTTGCTTATACTTTTAGTCATCAATGAAACAACATTTTCTAAACGGTGAAGTTTACAGCAGAATTGAATTTAAAAGCCTCATTTACCATTCATTTATTTATTCATTCGATCAATATTTATTGAGACTCAATATATACTAGATAAGACATCAGGGCTGAATGGGAGTGAGTGAGAAGAAATATATGTGGTAGAGGGGGCACTGGCTTGGGGAGAAATCAGCACACAGGAAACTGAAAATGCTAAGACTGTGTCTGTCCTCCTTCTGTGGAGGAGTTCAGCAACTCTATTGAAGGCAGTCAGCACTCAGGGAAGCTGAGAGAGGAAGAAGCCAGTAACATATTCATGGGTTGAAGCACAGCAAGGAAGCAGTGAGACCACTGAATACTCTCCTTCTATATAGCCAGAGGGGAAGTGACTATGACCAGGCTGTGTACTCTCAGTGAGCAGAACTCCTGACTAAGGTACCCATAAATCCAGACACCACTGCAACTCTGCAAAGGTGAAGACAGAGTGTGTACACTACATGATAAAGGCTAGAGAAAATGATTTCCAAGCTTCTGGCTCTTTCACATGGTGTGTCATTGGACAAGTAATTTCCAATGGCTAAAATTCCCATTTAGTGAATTGGGATAACTGCATCAGCCTGCTAGGAGTGCTATGATGAGTGAGCAACAGATCTCTGCTTAGCGGCTAGCACTGTGAATGCTCTATAAATGGTGGCTATACTCTTCATTCATTCATTCATTCATTCATCCATTCATCTATTCAGAAAATCCTGATTTTATACCTAGCATGTATAGTCAGGCAATGCAGGGATTAAAGTGGTGAGGTCAGAGAGAAACACAAAAACCACAGTTTACTCGGTCTCCAAATAAAGTTGGCCATCTTCAAGAATCCTGTCATTTAATTCACAGCCATATCAGGAACAGTGAGTGTTTCCTTGACATGACATAATAATGTCATAGACTATGACTTCTTCAAAAGGGGTCTTACATTTTTAAAGTTCATAAATTGTATTATATATGAACGCAATTTATTACTAAATTATAAATGTCTGATTTGTTCCATCTCTTCAACACTTTAATCTTTATACTCTTTTGTGTGTGTGTGCCAGGGTCTAACTCTGTAGCATAGGTTGGCCTGGAACTCATTAAATAGCCCAGGCTAGTCTCGAACTTGTGGTGAACCTCCTGCCTCAGTCTTCCAAGGGTGTTGGGGAACCCTGCTGCTAAGGTTGCAGTCTGCCATGTCCAGATAGCCCTAATGAGCTCAGTACTGTATGGAGGACTCCGTTTCTCAGAGGAGGCTGCCTGCTCTCTGCATGACCTTATTTGGAAAGTGCCTCCAAGCACAGATGCCTGGCCTTATTTGGAACATGACCTTTGGCATAGTTACCTACAAAAACTGCCCCCAGGTTTTTTCTATATGATAATTAGGCAATGCACTATAGCCAGATGACAGGGTCCTCCTGCCACATTCAAATAAACCATACTATGAACACCTATCAGGTGAAGCTTGGCCTACCGTCTCCACCCTATATCCCCCCCCAACCCCCACTGAACAGACGCTCTGTCTCACTGAAGCAGTTTCCCGGAAAGCTTTTTCCATCATCCTCACTGGCTGTCCTGACCCCATTAGTTGCCTCTGCTCCTTTTGTCCTCACGGATTGGTGGCCAACGGCCCACGAGGGAAGGGAGAGACACACACAAGGGCTAGGATTACAGGGGTGAGTTGGCATGCCCAGATCATAATGATATATTATTGATTTCTCAATTGACTTATTCAAATGGCAATATTAATATAGTTGCACAAAAATATATCAATGTCTCTCTGGAAGAAGGATGTTTGAATGTCTGATACAGCAATACATAATAATATTGATGGCTTTCCAGAGTGTAACATTAGCCCAAAAAACTATACATGAGAGAATGCATATTGTACTCGAGCCCATTTGTATTAAAGAAAAGTAAAGAAGTATTGAGAAAAGAAACATAAAGTAAATAAAAAATAAATGAAACTCAAAGAGGAGAGGGTAGGCCAAATTCAATATTTGAAAAGATAATGACTAATTGAGTCAAACGTGGTGAAAGACATTACTGTACAAATTCAAGAAGCCTAAAGAATCTCAATCACAATAATCACAGAAGAAGAGATCTACACTGAGATACTTCATAATGAAATTATAGAAAACCTAAAGACTTTCCAAAATGTCTTGACAATACCTAGAGAAAATAAGACCATTGAACTTCAAAGGAGCAACTGTTAGATTGACACCTTCTCAGAAGCCACAACAGAAACCAGAAGACAGTGGAATATTACCTACAATTTGCCAAAAGAAAATTCTACTCGCAATGAAAATAAAATACCTTTCAAGAATGAGGGCAAGATGATGGCATTTTCAGACAAAAACTGTAATGTTTTCCACCAAGAAATCCCTACTGAAATTAATCCTAAAACATGTATTCAGGAAGATGGCATAACTTGTGAGATGGTAGAACAAACATGCTTAAAGAAAATGGTCAGGCCCATCCGGAACACTTGTAAGATACAGGCCAAGATTTCAAAAGGAGGTACCGTTTGCCCTTGCTCTTTCAGTAAGGCTCTATCTCAAATTTCAAGAGGCTTTGTGCACACTCAGGCGTTACAACAGTTGGAGTATCCAATTTTCCTTTTACAGGCACGCACCCTTTGATCATCTATCCTTTCCTTTAGGTATCTACTCCTTGGGTCTAGGGATCTGCTCACATTCATCAGGGCTTTCTGTAGGGAAGAGGCCTGCTCAAGTTCTGGAATTAGGCTAAGAATGCATGGATAGGGAATTCCTGGATTCCTAGTACAGGATCCAGAAGCAAGAGTTGGGAGAGGAAACAGGAGGTGTGTTTCAGTTAGGCATGTCTTCTTTGTGCCAGATATCTTTTTTTAATTTTAATTTTATTTTGTGTATGAGTGTATTGCCTGCACAGTGTTTGTAAGTGGACCCGTGTCGTGCAGTGCCCGAGGAGGTCAGATCCCCTGGAACTGGAATTACAGAAGGTTGTTAGCCACCATGTGGATGCTGGGAATCGAACCTGGGTCCTCTGCAAGAGTCACTTAACCACTGAGCCATCTCTTCAGCCCGACTTCTTGTCTTTTGGAGAGTGTTACAACTAGAGAAGACCTAGTGAGGGAACCTCTAAATCATGAGACACTTCCAAAGGTCCCAGTTTCCTAGTTCTAAGGGTGGTACTATTTACTGGTAAATCCTAATGAACTTTGACTATATAAAGAATAATGTTCTAGTTTCATTCAATAGCTGTGACAAAGCACTCTGGCCAAAAGCAACATAGGGAAGGAAAAGGGTCATTTCAGGGCAGGAACTCAAACAGGAATTTGAAGCAGAAACCATGGAGGTAAACTGCTTGCTGGCTCACTCAAGCTCATACTTAGCTAGCTTTCCTATACAGCCCCAGAACATCTGTCAGGGAATGGACTCTCCACATCAATTAACAACTGAAGACAATTCCTCACAGATATGCCCACAGGCCAATCTGATCTGGAAATTCCTCAACTGAGACTCCGTTCTTAGGTTACTCTAGGCTATATCAAGTTGATTGTTAAAGCTAATTAGGACACATAATAACAACTTGCAGGAATTAGAAAAAATATGATAAAATAAAAACAGAGCAGGGGTGAGAATGTAGTTCAGTTGGTAGAGTGCTTGCTTGGTGTGCATGAAATCTTGGGTTTCATCACCAGCACCACATAAAATCAAGCATGGTTGTCTATACCTGTAATTACAGCACTTGGGAGGTAGAGGCAGGAGAATCAGAAGTTCAAGATCATCAGATCATTCTTGGCTACATACCAACAGAAAGTTTGAGGCCATACTGGACTACATGAGATACTGTCTCAAAAGAACCCTTAAAACATGTAGCAGATATATGTATATGTGTGTGCATATATATATATATATCACATATATGAAATAGATAAGATAATGTAGAGATGAAAATAATAGAATTTAAAAATTAAAGTCTGCCAGGTATGTTGGTACACACCTTTAATTTTAGCACTTGGGAGGCAACAGCAGGCAGATCTCTGTGTGTTCGAGGCCATCCTGGTGTATAGAGAGAATTTCAGGCTAGCCAGGGCTGTATCATGAGACCCTGTCTCAACAAAATTTTTTTGAGTCTGCCAAGGTCCTTGTATTTATCCTAGATTAGGCTAAAATAAAATTAGCTACTGATTAGCTTTAAGTATGGAAAAGTTGAGTCGATATATGTTTTGGGGATGAGGTATGGTTTTGCTATGTTGCCTAGGCTGGGGTCAAATGATCCTCTTGCCTCATTCTTCCACATAGGACTAGAGAGACCATGCCCAACTGTCAATATATTATAATATTGATATCAGTTATTAAAGAAGAGACATAGGAGGGATTGGGGGGTTTAGTTCAGTGGTAGAATGAGCCATGGGTTCAGTCTCCAGCATGGAAAACTGGAAGAATAGAAATGGTACAAATATCTTTCTAAGTAGTAGATGAGGGCAAAATGATTTTGTAAATATTCAATCTATCTGAAAAGACGAGAAAAGGGAGAAAAGAAACAAAGAATAGTTAGGAAAAAATGATAAATTTAAAAACAGAAACACTTAATTCAATGGTTCAGTAAATATAATATAGGAGTCCTATCCAGGGACACACACTCTGTAGTCTCTTACTATTTAAAAGTTGGCCAATCATGGCCTTTTGTGTGCCTCACACTATGTTGTATAATGAAGTGTCACTGGTGAGAGTTGAGGGGTGCTCTAGTTTTCTCTCTACCTCCCATTCTTCTATATTCCATGAGTCTTAAATGTAGAGGTCCCACAGTAGATATGTCACCAAGGGCTGGGCATCTCTTGGGTGTATAGTCTCTGTGTCTGACGGGGGATAAGGTCTGAATTTGACTAAGAACTGTTGTATGAAATGTACAAAAGCTCAATAAAATTAAAACAAAACAATATAACTTAATAAATTATTTCATTAAAATGAAAATATTATTAGGTAAAAAATACAACCTTCAACTATATATTATTTACAAAGGCACAACTAGAACTTAATGACACCGAAAGTTTGAGAGTTAAGGAATGGAAAAGCTCTATGCCAACATCCAAGGGAAAATAGTGCTGCAGATAAGGTTTAGTGGTAGAGCACTTGCATAGCATGCATGAGGCCCCGAGTTCAATCCTTAGTACTGAAAAAAAAGACTATTTTGCCAGAGATGGTGGCACGTGCCTATAATATCAGCCATTGGGAAGTGGTGGCAGAAAGATCAGTTCAAGGACAGCCTTTTCCCACAGCAAGTTTGAGGCCCTGACTCAAAAAAAAAAAATTAAAGTAAACTGGGCCTGGTGGTTCATGTCCTTAATAGCAGCACTCAGGAGGCAGAGGCAGGTGAATTTCTGTGTGTTGTTTGAAGAAAGCCTTTTATACATAGTGAGTTCACGGCCACCTAGGGCTACATTGTGAGACCCTGTATCAAACAAAACTAAACTAAACTAAACAAAACATAACAAAACAAAAAGTAAAGAAACATGTTTTTACTGCTATCAGAAAAAATAGACTTTAAAGCAAAAGCATTACCTATGAATAAGATAGTTCATCAAAATTTGACCTTATCAGTAAAAAGCACTATGTATCAAAACATATAGAATACAGCTGAAGATGCAGTAATATTTAGATTTTAAATATAT
>NW_008340643.1:898465-951832 GCF_000622305.1 Nannospalax galili
ACATAGAAAAAGGCATAAAGAAAATAATTTTAATACAACAAATGCTGCTCTCTGAAAAGACATTTCTGGTAAAATTAAGAGACAGAGAGGAAGGAAAGGGAAGAGGAACAACTAATGAAGAGAACAAACAAATGAAAATAGCAACATCATGCCAATGTGAACATAACAATATGAAAGGGTCTTAGGGAAAACTTTAGCAATTTTGAAAATTTAGACAGAAATGGGAAAATCCTTGGAAGGTGGAAATAGCAAGAAGGGATCAATAAGAGCTAGTCAACCTGAATAAGATGTATAACTGTTAAAATTTAAAAAAAAAATTCCCACCAAGAAAATTCTAGGCCCAGAAGATTTCACTAAATATTTAAGGATCAAGAATTTCAGTTTCTCAAAAATTCAAAGAAGAGGGGGAAAAAAGAACACTCTAATTTTTACAAGGGGAAAGTCACATTTTTTTTTACCACATGTGCACATCACATGCACTTAATAGCCCTTGACAGAATTCTCTGGAATGCTCACAGAAATGTGTAGTAACATTTTCAAAGCTTGTAAATTGAAGTAATCTGAGTAAATATAGGACAAAAGGAATTTTGGCAACAAAATTTTTTGAAGATAATGTCACCAGGAACTAAAGCCAGAGTTGCTGTGGTAAGAAAAACAACATTCCATATGCCAAAAGGAAAAAAAATCCACAGCCTACACATGACAGAAACTGGGTTAACTGGTAACTGGTGCAGAACATGAACTCTAGGATGACCGCATTGTGTAATATTTGCCATAGTAGAAAATAAAGTCAAAGCTGAAATATACAGCGTAAGTGCATGTATGAAGTTTTCACATCTCTAGGAGCAAATGGAAGGAAAATGATTTGTTTAGTCTACACAGGGCAAAAATATTTTCTTAATAAGTCTTAAGAGCTTTCTAATGCCTAAAAAAGCAAGCATTGTTTGGGAAAAAACCCAAGTGAATCAATATCAGACTGAAATATTGGAAGTAAATTATACACAGTAAACATTCTCATAAAAGCTTGGAAGAGTATTATTCTTCAGCTCCCTTGTAGATCTCCAAAATTTCCTATCATACTATAGATTGCCCATGTGAATTTCTGGGGGAAAGGTGAAAGCCAACTTCATCTCTCTCCCCTTGTCCTTCAAGGTTCCCCCGCCCAATGCTCAGAATATTTATATTCAATACACACAAACAAACAAACATGGGGTTAAAAGAGAATGTGTGGTGGAACCATCTGCCTTCCTTTGCATCCAAGTTCTACTTCTTATAAATGTAACTTTGGGCTATTCTTTAATGTCTCCTAATCTTAAGGCTAAAGAAATGGAGGTGATAGTAAGGTTGACTTCACAGGGTTCTATAGGGAGCACATGTGGAAATATAATGAGTATCTTCACATAATCAAAAGTATTAGTTGTGATTATAAGTATAGTTTGTAGTGGATAGTGTATATATGTAGTGTATATAGTTTATAGCGTATAGTTTATAGGCAACTTTATATTGTGCTCTAATGCTGAGCATGAACATATCATGGATGAATTTCTTGCATCCATTCATCTAGCTTACAAATTCTTGCTGAAGTTCTCTTATATGCAAGGTATTATGCTAGGGCCTTGAGAGTCTCCAATAAACAAGACATATCTTTCTTGCCTTTAAGAGTTTACAGCCACTACTTAGATTCAATGGCTACTGGTATGGCCAAATAAATAAATGATGTTTTTCAAACCTGAGAAACTGAAAAGACAGTTTCTCTTCTTCGTTGATGAGATTCAAGTTGACTTAAACAAAGTAAAAAAAAAAAAAAACAAGGCACCAGAACACAATATGCTCCCTGTTGAGGCTTGGACACTACCTCACCCTCATCCCTACAGCAGACACTCATAAAAGATTTTTAAATGGATTTGATATAAAATCTGCTACAAAATAATTCTATGAATATGTAGAGGAGAGAAATGGGAGGAAACGGTGATGGCTAGTTTTAACTGTCAACTTAACACAATCTAGAATCCCTTGGAAAGAAAGTCTCAAGTTGGCCTGTAAGCTTGTCTGTGGAGGATTATCTTGATTATGGTAATTGAGCTAAGACACACCCACCATGGGTGACATCATTCCGTAGGCAAGGAATCCTGAACTGTACAGAAGTAGAGAAGGCAAGCTGAGCAATAGCATGCATACATTAGTTTCTCTCTGCTTCACTACGGTTGTACTGTGACCAGCTGTCTGTAGCTCCTGCAACTATGATGGACTGTGACCTAAAATTGTGAGCTAAAATAAACCCTTTCTTCCTTAAATTACTTTTGTCAAGGTATTTTATCACAGCAACAGAAATGAAACTAGGGTAGAGACTCTCATCAAAACCATCCTCCAGGTGTTGACCAGCCCTGGAGCTGGAGGCAGTAGTTACATAGAGCACAAGGCTTAGTCCTTTGGGAGATCATACTGGAGAGGAAGGCAGATACTTGGAAAAGCCAACCCCGCAGCTCTCCCATCAATATTCTGGGCCCTCCTTGCTTTTATTATCACACGATGCCAACTCCTGCTTTAAGTCACAGTTTAGGTATTTACTAGTTGTGTGACTCTATTCAGGAAATCTTAATTGTAACAATAACTTACTAGTACCTATTGTAAATATATATGTTATTTAACCTATAAATAATCATAGGACTATCTTCATTTACATTTACTATAAAAATATTTATATAGTCTATAAAATTTTGATAATTTATATCAATGAAATGTTAGAAATAACTACGATTTGAGTCTTAAAAGAAAGAGGAAGTAATGATGCCAGGGTTGTTAGCAGAGGACTTGCCCCGACCCTGGGGCTTGATTCCTAGTACTGCACAAAAGAAAGGGGAAAGGAAAAGGAAAAGGAAAGAAGCAAGGAAACACAGGAAAGGAAAGAAGGAATAGAAGTGAAAAAAAGAAAGAAGGTAAATAAAGAAAAGGAAAGCAGAAGTATGAAAGTCAACAATGGCTTTAGAATTTCTATCTAGAAGGGAGCTAAGCAGAAATCTGGTTGGGAGGCATTTTGAAAGTTGCATGAGTAAAATGCTTTAAATGATTGGGAAAGCACATCAGTGTCTGTTTCAAAACATGACAAGAGTTGTTGAAGCTAGGAAATCAAGTCCAGGGAGCAAGAAAAGGGAAAACAGTGAGACGATATTCCAATAATTCTATGTAAATAATCAGTCTCCCTCTTCAACTTTCATTGCACAAATAATTTCAAAATTTGTTCCCATGCCAAAATCAGCACCCTTTCCTGAAAGTCTATTATAAAGCAACTGGGTTACTAAAATTAAAGGGTCAACGAGGGTCTTTCTATAAAAAGAAGAAAATGTCTAATGCAAATAGAGTTCCAAGTGGGGGTAAAGAGTTACAAATCAAGCAAACAGGAACAAATATAGTTATGATGTGCATAGGAATTTGGAATGAATGAGTCAGAGGAATATGAAGAAAAAGACCTAATCAATTACAATCATCAATCATCTTGACAATATTATCACATAGATCTAGTCTTACTTACCTGACAGGAAGGTCAGGAAAGAGTGGGAGAATCTCTGTATACAACTGAAAATGAGAACAAGAACAGAAAATTAGACCAAAGATAAGTAAGCCTTCTTGGTACCAGAAGGCTTCAGACTACACATCAACGCTGGAAGTTGGCAGTGGAGTTATAGAAGAAATGGACAATACAAGTCCTGCTACTAAGGGATAGATGAGAAATGCCACAAACAACACAGAAGCCAGTTTGGGGACTGGCCTTGTCCATGTTTTAGAAGGATACATTAGTACTCAGTCCAAGCTTAAATCAACAACATTATCGGGGAACTGGATGGTGTGATGGTTTAGTGTTGATTGTCAAGTTGATGGAGTCTGGAATCACCTAGGAGACAAACCTCTGGGCACAACTCTGAGGGATTATTTTCACTGGGTTAGTCTCTGGGCAAGCTTGTGAAGGATTATCTTGATTAGATTAAATGAGGCGAGAAGATCCACCCTAAATGTGGGCAGCATCATTCCCTTGGATTGAGTCCTGGACTGCATAAAAAGGAGAAAAGTAGCTGAGAATGACTATTCATTGTTCTCTTCTGGTTGCAGATGGTATTTAACCATCTGCTTTAAACCCATGCTTCCTTGACTTCACTGCCATAATATACCATATCCTTGAACTGTGTGCGAAAATAAACCCCCCCTTCCTTAAGTTGCTTTTGTCACGGTATTTTATCACAGCAACAGGAAAAGTAACTAATACAGATGGTGAAGTGATCAGAGAATATTTGAGGTGGGATAGACTCTTTCAGAAACAATGATTAATTAAATATAACGTCATGTTCTGTGCCTTAATTCCCCTAGAACCTAAACTCCTTCATATCAAGAATTGGGTTAGTTATGTCTCAAGTGTCTCCAAAACCAGAGGCAGATTATTTTCTCTATAGAAGGTTGAATACTGGGGCTGGAGAGATGGCTCAGCAGTAGAGAGCACTGGCTGCCCCTGCAGAGGACCCAGGTTCGATTCCCAGCACTCACATGGTGGATAACAAACATCAGTAACTACAGTTCCAGGGGATCTGATGCCCTCTTCTGATCACTTTGGACATTGCACGACACAGGTACACTCACATGCATGCAGACAATACACTCATACACATAAAAATAAAAATAATAAATAAAATATTTAAAAAATAAAGTTGACTCTACTACTAAGTTTGGTTGTGAGCTGAAAAGGTGAATAGGGTTCATTCATAATGGCATGAGTGAGAGAAAGAGCAAATGCATGCTGGGGAAAGGAAACATGGAGTTACTTAAGGCACCACCTGATTTGTATCTTTTAGAATATTCCATCACACTTTACTTTGGTATGGTCACTAGCTCAAAGATGGCAGTCACTTCACATTAATGGTATAATCTCATGTGAAACAGAAACACAACAACTTTCAATTCAACATTTGCAAAAGAAAACAAACACACAAAAATCCAGTCTATTGGGTTGTCTTAGAGCCAACTGATCTACTTCTGTCTTCTGTCAACAGATTCTTATAATGGAAGTTAATGCTCAAGGAGGAATCCAGATATGAATGCAAAGAAGAAATAAGTAATCATAGTGAGAGTCTATTGATCATCACTTGTTCTTTAAAGAGGAAGCATACATTTCTTAATGAATTAAAACCCAGCATGCCAAAACTCTATGAAGCAATGTTTAAAGAAGACAAAAAAAGTCAAACATGTTCTGCCCTAGGATGGGGGGATTACAAACACATGTCCCAAATCTCAATGTGTATTGGATATATGATTATCACCAAAATATGAAAATAATCAAATGGAAACAAATCAACTGTGACTTGAGTATGGAAATAATATCATTGGACATATGTGAAAATTATTTTCGATGTAGGAATCTCTGATAGTATTTTTGATGAAATTTCACAACTCAAGCACATTGCCTCTTCCAAAACCTTATTGATGCCCATAATAAAGCACACAATAGTTCCTGGTAATTCAACTTATTAGTGAATAACAGGAGGCTCTGTTTGCTTCTTTGGAACATTTTCAGGTAGAAAAGTAGGACAAGCAACAATGACATTTGTTTTTCCCAGTGGATGAAGAAACTTAAAAACCTTACCAAGAATATCCGAAGCTGGAGAACATGTGGAGAAATAAACACTGCATACGTCATTAGTGGAAATGTAAAATTTGAGATTTGGAAGTTTGAATTGTGTGTACTTTATTTTTAAGACACTATCTTAAAGATTTTAAATACATAGAAGTTTTAATTACAGAGATTGTCTGTATAGGAATACTGACAAATATACCTAAAATATCAACAAAACACTGTTATGGCAGTCTTACATGAGGTGAGGGGGAAATTCTCAATGCCTACCAGTAGATGAATAATAGCTAAATGATTCTACTCCCACATTATGTGATATGATGCAATGCCTAAAACTGTAAGTTGATTTAGATGTACAGACATATAGAGACTAATACATTTAACTCAAAGGAAAAAAGCAAGAACTTATTATATCTCATGTATACATGAGAACATATTAAGAAACAATCAAAGCTGCCTATGTGTATGTTTTTTAATATGGTGACATGAATGAATTCATATAAAAAAATCTCAGAAGAAAACTTAACATGCCTCTACAGATAGTGTTACATAGAGATTGAAGCCAAATTTTACTCTACAGAACACACCTATGTCTTCATATATTATTTATATAAGTAAGACTGTTTCTTCCAGTAAAGAAAAGCAGAAATAAAAAAGGGCCAAACAGCTCCAAAATCCAGCTCTGGGGTTGGATAAATGGGAGAGAATACTGTCACTTTCTCTGTTCATTATCACCTCTTCCCATACTATTCTAACCCAATGAGACAGGAGCAATTTGGGGCACAAAGACTTCTGTTCTTAGAAGAAACCAGCTTCCCTTCCACAAAGTAGGAATTCACTTGAGCAAGTTATGGAAAATAATGGCAAAAGCAATTATGCGAATTTGGCTAATGGATATTGAGGCCTAAACTTAACCAAAATGCTGTCCATCCTTCAGACTATAGACCCCTCCTTGCCCTGATGGGCACCACATCCCCTTCAACCCTCATCTCCCAGAGAAACTAAACAGGAAGCAAGATCCCATCAGCACCAGCACTTCAGTAACAAAACATAGTGGCTGCCAACGTGTGGGGATCTTACATCACTGAAAGGAAAGGACAAGTCACAAAAGGAGCCCTATCAACTTATGTAAATGACATGGCATGGAACAGAGAAGTTTCTCAGAGAAGAACAGCAAACTCACCAATTGCTAGGATTAACTGAAACCTCCCACCATTGCAGAGTACCCCAAACCATGACATCAGATGGCTGGGGATGCATCCAACTTCCTCTATCAGGCTGGCTGAAACCCAGGGTAAGACCAGTATAACAAAAGTAATAAATAAATAAGGCAAGTTGACTTTACAAATGGTTTGGGTGGGACGAACGCTCTCCTCTCTCTCTCTCTCTCTCTCTCTCTCTCTCTCTCTCTCTCTCTGTGTACTTAGAGGCCTGTTCCAGTACAGAAGGAAACTTTCAGAGAAGCTGCCTCCAAGAATCAGAATTAACACCCTGGGAGGCTGGTCCCAAGGCCATGCATCTTGCGGTAAACTGCACAGGTAACAGCAGCCCCAAGCAGCTGCCCCACTGCCTGCTGGGGTAACGTGACCCTGGTTTAAGAATTAACAAGGCAAAATAAAACTATGACATACAGCACTGTGGAGGCTCAGTGCTTCCTTAGAATATAATGATTAATTAGTGACCCAGACTGAGGCCCAGAGACTGGCTCACGATCTCTACCAATGACACTAACACCATGGAAGAAAGGACTAGAGGGCAAAGGTCCCTGGTAAATCAGCAATGGAGCCGGAAATCTGAGTAGAGAACTTTTCCCACACTAGTAGGGAAACAAATTGCATAAATGGAGATGATGATGAAGGTGGAGCTTGAGCAACACGTACAGGATCAGACCACAGTTTAAGTTGATCATCAATGGCGTTGAGGAACAAACAAGAGTTAAAAGTGGTTCCAGAAGCTTATAGCTGCTTAATTAATATTCCAAGCCTACCAAATAGGACCCTTGTCTGTACAGACTGGTTTGTTCAGTTTTGGATGCAACCCATTCAAAAGGGATTAGATTGTGATTTGGTTCTTGAAAAATTCTAAATATAATTCATTCAATAAGCACGTACCAAGTACCAAATGCGTACAGGTATACCCTAAGCAAGTTGTACCATACTCAAGGGCTCCTGGCCAAGGGGACCTGTGGAGTCTGAATCCAGAACACTAGACTTTCATGTAAACTAGCTGCGGTAGTAACAAGAGCACTGAGAAAGGGCCCCTAACCCAGTGTGGGGAAGCGGATCCAGGGAAATTACCTCAGAGAGGTAATGGTCAGACTACTTCCTAAAGAATGCACAACTTCCATGATGTGAAGACATGGGGAAGATCATTCCAAAGAGAAGGAATATCTTAAACGTAGACACAGCCAAACAACTTAAAAGGGAAGAATGTCTTAGTATTCATCACTATTAAATAATAGAAGAGACCAAGAAAGTTTTTGGAATTACTTTCTGAGCCATCTCAAAAAGATGACCTTTTAGCCAATGGGGTGAGGCTATATGCTGAGATAGAAGGATCCAGCAGGGAAGTGACTTGTAAACTTCTTGCAACCAGTACCACCATGCTATTTTTCTGTAACAGTGAAAGCTTTCTTTTCTTTCCTGGCCCCTCTTCCTCTTTTCCCTTTTATTCACCCTCATTCTACATTTTCTCTCTTTTCTTCTCCTCCCCTTATCTAGCTTGAAGCTTGACAAATGTATTCCAGGTGGGTAAAATGTGACAGGCTGCCTCTGCTCAAGTCATACAAGAGAGGTAAAGAAGATAAGACTGCGTGTGCAGCTCAGTGATAGAGCCCTTGCCTGGTATGGAGAGTCCCTGGTACCATCCCTAGCACTGGAAAAAAAGAAAAAAAGAGAAGAGGAGGGGAGGGGAAGGGAGGAGAGGGGAGGGGAGGGGAGGAGAGGAGAGGAGAGGAGAGGAAGGGAGGCTTGGAGTTATAACTCAGTTGGTAAAGTACTTGCCTAGCATGTAGCAAGTCCTGGGTTTGATCCCTATCTCTCCAACATGAAACAAGGCATGGTGGCACACATCTGTAACACTAGCATTCAAGAGGTAGAATTTGGAGGATCAGGAATTCAAAGTTACCTTCACCTATATTGGCTAGTTTGAGTTTTTGTGTGTTTGCTTCATGTGTATGACTGTCTTGCCCACATGTAAGTGCACTCATATGTATAATGCTCAGAGGCCAGAAGAGGGCGATAGATACCCTGGAACTGGAATTTCAGACAGTGTTATCTGTTAGCCACCACATGGGTGCTGGGAACTGAACCTGGGTCCTCTGCAAGAGCAGCCAGTGCTCTTACTGGCTCTCCAGGTTCCCGTTAGCTAGTCTGAGATCAGCCTGGTCTACGTGAGACCCTCTCTCAAGGGAGGGAGGGAAGGAAAAAGAATAAAAGAAGATCACACAGTAAGATGCTCACCTTCAAATTGCTCCTTGCCCTCCAGGTCTAATGGTCTGCATGAAGCTACTATTGCCTTTCAGACAATAAGGCAACACTAAAAGGTATTTCAAAACAGATCGTGACTCTCCTTATAGTATAAACAATTGTCACTTTAAAAGTAAATATGTCTGCAAAGACTTACCAATTAACCATTTTATAAAAGCATAACCTTTCACACAAAGAAGACTTATACTTGATTTTTTAAGTGCAAGTCTTACGTTAAGCTGTAGCCACACAAAATTAACTTCAAATGAACTTTCATCCACTTAGATGAAAACATTTCACCAGGAAAACTGAATGTAGATAATTACCTTCAATCAATCCCAATTGTCATGACTGGCATGTCCTAATTAACTCCAAACTTCTTTTTCCACTGTCAAACAATAATGAACATTTCCCTCTATATTTAAACTATGTTTTGATGCTTTGTTTCCAGCAACAAGAGAAAATATGACCAAACGATACACAGACAAAGAAAGAACAAGCAATTGTATACATACAGTGGATCCAACAAATAACTAAAAACGGCATACAGATAAACGTTTTCTTCATTTAGTATATCTCTGTCACACTTTTGACACTTGAGCTGGAAATTTGACACATTAGGCAATGTGTTAAAATTTTTGTTTCCAAATACATTTGCCATGTGAGATGTATTAAACACTTAACTGCTCCTTAGTTCGATTCTAGGGAATAAAAGATCAGGACATTCTTACCCCAAAAGTTTATGCTCCTGCTGGAAATGAGTAAAAATTTACATTATCATCTGGCCCTATCTGACAGTTGAAACTGTGGAAGGTAGGAACTTGGTAGCACTAATATTGTTTTTTAATGCAATGAGGACTTCGATCTCAACTTCAAGATTGCTGTGTCTTTGCTGGGAAAAGAAATGGCTAGCCTTTCCCTACTGTGGTAGACTGCAAAACTTGCCATTAATTCTTCCCATCCCAGTATGCCTGTCCACCTGCAATGTGACTTTTCAGCCCCTTTGTCAAAACATGGAGTCTGTTTCTCCACCCCTTCAGCGAGGGCTGGCCTTGTGCTTGCTTTGCCCCATGGGGCCTTACAAGTGGGATGCAAACAGAAGCATTGAAACAAGTCTGAGCTAGCCTGCCAGATGATGAAAGCCACATGCCCAGTCACCCTATTGCTCTGACAAGTGGCCAACCCCCAGGAACAGTCATGCAGCTGACTGGCAGCTAACTGCAGATGCATGAGCGAGTCCAACTGTGACCAGAAGAAGGACTGTTCCGCTGAACTCAGCCAAAAGTATGCAGTCCAAAACTAAACAAACGAAATGGCCATTGCTAGAGGCTGCCAAGTTTGGGGTTTGTTATGGTCTAAATGTGAAATGTCTACCATGTGCTCCAGTGTTTAAACACTTGATCTCCAGTTGGTGGCGCTGTTTTGGGACATTGTGGAACCTCTAGGAGATGGGGACTACCTGGAGGAAATGGGTTGCTGGTGAAGTGGCATGGGGAGAAGGATGGGCTTTGAGCATTATAGTCCAACTCCATTCCCACTCCAGTTTCTTTGCTTCCTATTCTGCCTAGATGTGAGGAGGTGAAAAGTTTCAGCTACACACACCTACAGCCATGGAGCCACCTTCTGCAATGTCGTCCTCTCTATGATGGTCTGTATCCTTTCAAACTATGAGCCAAAATAAGTCCTTCTTCCCTCGAGTTTCTTCTTGCCAGATATTTGTCCACAGAAAGGGGAAAATTAACCAGTATAGGCTGCTTTGTTACACAGAAAAGACTAACTTGTACATCTTTTCTTGCTCCTTTTTCTGCATTATTTCCTTTCTTCTCCATTCACTTTTCTTTTCTTTCACCATCCTCCCTCTCCTTTTCTTACTTCCTTCTTTTCCTTCTGCAAGTACTACAAGGAACTGATCACAATAGTGGCCTGGGCTACCTCTAGTTCAAAGCAAGCTTCATTTTCTTCTAAAACATTTCCTCAGTGCTATGGTTTGACTATGGTTAGCATGTATCCCTCCAGGGATCATGTGTTGGAAACTTGGTACTCAGTTTGATAATGTTAAAAGGTGGTGAGACCTTTAAGAGTTGGTGCCTCATGGGATCCTTAAGTCCTCAGAAGGGATCTAGGTTGTTCTTGAGGAACCTGTGAGTTAGGTCTGGTGAGGAATTCATTATAAAACAACAATCCCAGTTTCTTTGTCTTGCTGTTGAATTATGTAATCTCTCCACTGCATATGCTCCTCTGCAGTTGTGATGCCATCTGCTATGAGACGATGTAGCCAGAGGTCCTTGACCAGTGCTGGTACTATATGATTTGGAGTTTCAGTCTACCAAACTGGGAGCTAAAGCAACTTTCTTTATAGCTACACAGCCTCAAGTGTTTGACTATAGTAACAGAAAATAGGTTAATATACTCTGGAATGCTTCAGACCTTACATGATATGGAGATCCTGAAATGAGATGACTCTGGGGACAGCAGACTAGAGGGTAGAAGTGTGACAGAGTAGGCTATCTCAGGGAATTTTCTGGTGATAATCTCCCCAAAAGAATCATTTGTCACTGTGACCTGTTAAATATGTTTCCGCCTTTCCATTTACTTTCCTTTACTCCTAACCACACAGTATAATAAGAAAATGCACTTGTGCCGGGCATGGTGGTGCATACCTTTAATCCCAGGACTCAGGAGGCAGGGGCAGGTGGATCTCTGCGAGATCGAGGCCAGCCTGGTCTACATAGTGAGTTCCAGGCCAGCTGAGGCTACAGGGAGACCCTGTCTCAAAAAGACCAAAAACCAAAACCAAACAAACAAAAAAGAAAATACACTTGCATGTCAGACACCCAAGGGTTAAGGAACATATCTAAGAAAGCCCCTCCCATCCCTCATGTGGCTACCCAGTCTAAGAGAGCAGAAAATATATTTATAACTACAGGAAACAATGCACTGTAAGTGGTAAAATGCTTAGATTTCTATTTGTTTACTAACCCAATAAAAGAAAATCAATAAGATCGTCTTGCTAATGACATCAAACCACTCAGAACAACTCAGAAGCCAGAAAAGGGTCATTTCTTAAAATGATTTTCTTCCCTCTGCCACATTTACAGTCTGTGGTTTATTGCTACTCCAATTTGCTTTTTTCCCCCTCCTGAATGATGTTTTCTCAGACTTTTTGGAAGCTTACTTTTCCCTGGTGTCTTGGAACTCACCATTTGTTTGGGGTTATGACATTAATGTTTAGAAAGGTCAAATTAGATGCCAGGGCTGGATAAATATCTACTTTCTTTTGATGATACTTTGAATGGGACCCTTTTCTCCCTTAGAATTCCCTGAAGGAGTTCTCTTCTTCTCTAGGTGAATTTTCTTCCAAACCGACCACCAAAATGTCAGGTGAACAGACGTGTTCAAGGACTGTAAACAGGGAGTATACTCTCTGGAACACATTTCCAGAACTGTCCTTGAGTTCTCCATGCAGTGTTCTAGAAGATCAGAGGAAGGCTTCATTGCTTCAAGTATCTTCTAATATCTCCCCCTTCCTGTGTCTATAGACCTATACTGTTTATAGAACCTCCCTTTTGAAAAGAAATTACTTTTCTTTATGGCTTTTGATTTGTATTTTGGTTTTCTGAGCAAAGCTCTTGCTATATAGCCAAGACTGGGCTGGAATTTACTATGTAGCCCATGCTGGCCTCAAATTCATGATCCTTCTGCCTCAGCCTCTCAAGTGTTGGGATTACAGGTGTGCACCACAACATCTAGTTCATCTGTTTGTAATAATAATCTATTCCAGTTACACAATGATTTGTAGTAGACAAAATGTTTGTGTATACATTACCTTACTGGACTCCCACATGTTTACAGACTAGCTGCAAGGCATATTCATAGTCCTGTGCTAGGGCTTGGGGTTACGTTGGAGAGCAAGGTAAGTGGGACCCTCAGAGTACTTACTGTCTAGTGGAGAAACAAAAATACAATTAAAGACTAACACCAAAAAATACAATACTGCAACTGTGATAGGGTTACAAAGAAAACCATTTGGAACTCTGGGTGAAGACAGTGGTATTTGACCTAAGGGGTCATGGAAGTCTTGAAAGGTAAATGGCAAGAAATTTTCCAGTACAGAGCGTGGGAAAGACCATAGCAAGTGAAAGAAGTGGTATGTATAAAGGCAGTGTGGTGGGAGCGAGCACCACCCACAGAAGGATGGAAGAGAAGACCAGAGCGGCAAGACACTGATGCACAGTGGGAGAAAAAAACTGAAAGATGATACTGAGGAGGCAGGAAAGGCCCAGCTCCCATGTGGGGTGGGACTTAGTGGCTAAGATAAAGATTCATGGCTTTTTCTGCAGAGTGATGGGAAGTCAATGAAGGATTTTACACAGTGGGTGATCTGTTCAGATTCTCATTTTGACAGATTATTCTAGCTGTTGCATGGAAAATGGACTGGAGAAGGATAGAGCAGAAGTGGGAGTCCAGTTGGGGATTTCTTCACTCCATTCTCAAACACTGTTCTGAAGGTGTAAGCAATTCACTACAATAAAACCAGACTTAAGAGGTATAATCAAGAAAATGGAGACTCCAGATTTGTTTATGTGGTATACACATCTAAAATATCATGGAACCCAAGTTCAGTAAAGCATGGAGATTCAAAGTAATTATACAATTAAGTATTCTATCTGCACTAAGGGTCATGAACCTTTCCAATAAAGGGTCAGATAATAAATATTTCCAGTTTTGTGAACTGTAGGATTTCCACTGCACCTTGCCATTGTAGGATAAAACCATCACAATATGTAAATGAATGGATGTGGCTATGCACCAATTAAACATTAATTTACAGAAACAGGTGACTTTTCATGATTTGACCCATGGGAAATTGCTTTCCCTGCTCTATACCAATGAGGACATGATTATGGTATTAAAGGTAAAAGAAAATGACAGCTTGGATGAAGGTGGTAGTGGTGATGTGCTATCAGGAGGGAGGGGGCTAGAACTTGGGTCAGAGTTGGATGCTGTGATGGCTAATTTCAATTGCCAAGTTAATTATCTTAAAAACACCTTGGGGTATTTAGGCTTACCATTGGGTGTGTTGGTGAGAGCTCTTCCTGAGAGGATTGAAGAGGAAAGACCCATCCTGAATATGGGTGGTTTTATCCCGGCTGGGTCTCAGACTGAATAAAAAAGAGGAAAAGGAGAAAGCCCATTGACCGCTGACATTTCCTTTTCTCTGCTTCCTGATGGCCCAAAAGTGAGCAAGGTCTCACCACCACTGCTGAGCAGCTCCTGCCACCAGACTTCCCTCATCATAAGGGACTCTATCTTCTGAACAATGAGCCAAAATGAACCTTTCTCCTTTAAGTTCTGTGTCTGATATTTTGATCACAGCAATGATAAAAGTAACTAATAGATGTTAAGAATGGGCTGGGTTGTGGTGGCACATGCCTTTAATCCTCGCATTTTGACCCAGGCCAGCTAGGAATATGGGAAGACCCTATCTCAAACAGAACCAAACAGAACAAAATGAGAGATCTCTGGTCACTGCCTAGACTTCATCTGACCCAAAGGACGCTCAGAGGAATCAAGTGGCAG
Organism: Nannospalax galili; assembly: GCF_000622305.1. Taxonomy (NCBI): domain Eukaryota; kingdom Metazoa; phylum Chordata; class Mammalia; order Rodentia; family Spalacidae; genus Nannospalax; species Nannospalax galili. The sequence goes on from NW_008340643.1 coordinate 913,127, forward strand.
GGTATGCACTGATACCTATTCCAACTGAGTTTCCATCATAGCCCTGACCCACCCCACCATCAACCCAATCCATGGCCCCTACCCAGCCCCCAAGTGTCCCAGCGATCCACAGTAGCCAAGGTACAAGGTACACGGTGCAGGCTACACTGGATACTGCTTCAAAATACTCTTGGCCTTCATAATTACAATTTCTCCACAGCTAACGTCACGTTCCAGCTTTCCCCCTTTATACCAGTCCACATGAAACAACTAGAAAATGAAGCAAGTATCAACAGTCTGAAACTGGCACAGTCATCAGTCAATGTCTAATTTGATGGGGGTACAAAATACAGTAGGAGTGAGAGGAGAGAGAAGTCACTGCTATTTCACTCAGCTCACCAGCAACCAGGAAACTCTCCTAACTATGGCCCTGCCATCTTTGTTTATTTTTCTGCCTCCTTCATCAAGGACACTCTTTCCTAAAGCATCAACACTACCTGCCCCTTTTGCTTACAACGCATTCAAATGATCTGATGTGGCTCCACCGGAAGTGGAGTTATTTTTAATACTGGATGGTGTAAGGTAGGGCGGGGAAAGCCAGAACGGGAAGCCTCCAGCAGTGGAAACTCCTCTATCACCAGGGAACTTGGCTGTAGCATCAAGCTCTGGCCCCACACCAAAGCAGGGCCATCCATTTTCTTCTTTTTTTAGTACTATCCTCTTTGACCCACCCAGCTCTGAGAGTTTTTCAGTGTGTTTTTCCAGGAGACCTGGCAAACAGCAACTTGTCAGGTTCAATGGGTCTCATTGACAGCCTGAAGGGAGTCCTCTGAAGATTGCAAAACTGGACACGCAAACAGACCATAAAATTCCTACCACCCACAAGCGTCTGGACGCTGTCTTTTCTCATATGACCCCCAGCACTGATGCAGCATGGGTGGCTTTGCAGCACTTTTTAAAGCCATTTTTCCAAAACTGGGGTGTTCCAACTGGTATGAGACTATTACTTTTTCCCTTGCAGTAAAAGACCGACTCCCCAGATATTTTGAAAAAACAGGAGCTGATGGCGTGTGTTTGAGTTACTCGCCAAGCAAATCACTCATCATCTGACCCCAAAGTCTGTAGGAATTTTGAGGTACGCTGAGCCTAACTGTTCCGGGGCCTGTAACTTACTTGAATACATTGCAGGGGAGAGCAGAGTGACATTTGTGTGGCAGCTAAAGTATAAATGCCATGCTTATCTAGCAAACATCACAGCACAGACACTGTTCTCTAGAGGCAGCTCGCCGTAGCGCTTCTGACCTGATCAACAATCCATACCCTTTGCTACTCAGCATACAAAATGATAAAAACATTTTATTGGCAAAACTAGAACCAGAATGAGAGGGAAAGAAAACATTGTTCTGATAGTAGTAGATGTTAGTCTCAGAAACAGATGAGAAATTTTATAATAAAACAAAATGCAACGTGAATATGAAACAAAATATTTCCGTTGTCTTCTAAGTTATCTTTGGAAAGGGTGAGGTTGAAAAGCTGGGGTCCAGCTCAATGGTAGCGCATTTGCCTGGCATGTGCAAGGCACAGCGCTGAGAGAAAAAAAAAATTTCTAGGGTGGTGGCACAATCCCAACTGTCAAAAATTTGAGGCAGAAGGATTGCTGGAAGCTCAAGGCCAGCCTGGGGTACATAGTGAGACTCTACCTCAAAAAGTCCCCCTAGAAGCTCGAGAGATGGCTCAGTGTTTAAGAGCCCTTACTGCTCTTGCAGAGATCCTGGTTCAGTTCCCAGCACTCACATCAGGTGGTTCATAACTGCCTGTAACTCTAGTTCCAGATCTCTTACCCTCTCAACTGGCCTCAGCTAGCACTGCCAAACAGACAAAAGGTACACATAAATAAAAGTACTTTTAAAACCTACTTAAAATAACAGGACAAAACAAATAAAGCCATGGAGAAAAATGGGAAAGTCAAGGGATAACTAGTGGAGTTTTCGAGAAAAGATTGCTTAGTACCTTCCTAAGTCCTTGTGAATGTCACCAAGTATCAACCACAGCAAAGAAAGCTTTCTGTGCCCCACATGAAGTGGATGACAAAGCATTTAAAGGGGCCTATGTCCCTGAATTTCAATTCTGACTCTGCTTCTTGTTGCCCTTAAAACCTCAGGCAAATGATTCAGCTTCTCATCTACAAAATATGCCTCAGTTTCTTCATCTACGAAATGGGTATAATTGAAACAATATCTGTTTCCTGGCTATTAAGACACACACACACACACACACACACACACACACACACACGTCAATACATGTAAAACACATGAGATAATCCCTGGTACTCAGTAAATGTTCCATATAGTAATTAGAATTAGAAGTATTTCAGTTAGGAAGAGGTTAAGAACACTACTACCTCATATGAAAATGGTTCTGTCTGAATAAGATGTAATATGTTCATATAAGTAAAAAAAAACTTACAATATCACAAAATGTCTGCTTTTAAAACTGCATTTCCATACACAATATAAGCTTCCCCTTGTTATTTTATAATAATAATGCCTAATTATTATGATTCGCATTGTTGTTATTGTGGTGCTGGGGCTTGAACCCAGGGCCTCACTGCATGTAAAGCATGGGTCTACCAATGGACTGTATTCCCAATCCGATGCCCAATCATTGGTAAAATTGTCAAAGCCTGTTCATATATACTACTATAGGAAAACAAAAAGACAGAAGGATGCAACAAGATATTTTTGTTGAGTCATGACAATAATAATGAAAATTTCATTTGAGCCTACCACGAGTTATAGTGGTTACTGATATTTATACTGCCTCTATGCTTCAGATTCCTTACTTGTAAAATGGGGATCATCGCAATTTATGTCCTCAAATCTAATGAGAGTAGGGAGCCAGTCAGTAAAAGAAAGTGCTCATCCCAGCATTTTTTTTGTATAGTCCACAGTTATTGGTGTCATCATCATTGCCTGCTTAGGTGTAGCAGACATTCTGCTAACTGTTCCATACCCATCCATAGCCTGTGGGTAGAACTGTGCTTCTTGGGGGCTGGATAGATGGCTCAGCGGTTAATAGCACTAGCTGTTCTTGTGGAAAACCCGAGTTCGAATCCCAGCACCCACATGGCAGCTAACAACCATCTGTAACTCCAGTTCCAGGGGATCCAATGCCCTCTTCTGACCTCTGTGGGCACTGCACAACATGGGTGCATTTACATCTATTCAGGCAATACACTCATAGACATAAAGCAAAAATAAAATAAAAAGAGTTGTGCTTCTCCAGAAAAGACTATGTCTACAGTATTCATGGCTCTTCTACCCTATTCCCTCCTTGGCCAGCCCACCTCATGCAGTCGTTTGCCAACATCCCTCCCCATACCCCTCTCTTCACCCCAGCCCCATGGCAACAGAACACCTAATCTCTGCAGTTGACCCTTTAGTGTGAAAGCACTCTCTCAAAAGGCATTTGTACTTTAAAGCAACTCACATGGTTGAAATCAATAATTCTGTCTTGTTAGAGGGATTTGGGACCTGAGAGAGGATTCATTCTCTCACACTGCTGGGGACTTCAAGTGGGTCATCCTTACCCTGAACCTGATGATAACTGGACACTGCCATTGCATGGAGGGTGAGTGCTCTGGCCTGCTTGGACATGTCCCCAGTCAACAAATATTTATTAAGTAAATACCATGTGCCAGGCAGGATGTGAGGCACTAAAGAACACAGTGGTGAGCAAGAGAGACACAACTGTGCTTTCCCTGGAACATTCATACTGGCAGGTATTCACACAAATCCAAATGTAAATGGTGAGATTTGAAGCTGTGACAAGCTTGCAACACACAAGGGGGTCAGATTTTATTCTTAAAGGAGACTGTGACACAAATAGCAAATTGCTCATTATTATAAAGTTAGCAAATAAAAAGTGTGATACATATGATCATTTCTATTAAGACCCACGGTGCCAGTGTGCCGGAAAACCTTAGCTCCAAACTGGAGGATGTTCCATTTCACGAGGTTGCTCTTCTCTATTCCCCTCACCCTCTTTTCTTCTAGAGTCTAGATGAGGCGAAGCTGGTGCATTATTTCTGTCACACTAAGTTTCAGATACAAATATGGAAAAAAAAATTTTATCTTAAACAACCAAAATTACAATGCAGGCTGACTATCCCTTATCTGACTAGAAGTGCATCAGGTTTTGAAATATTTCCATTTATGTATGTATAGATTTTTACCTATTGAGCATCCCTGGTCCAAAGGAATCTGAAATTCAAAATGCTGCAAAGCCTAAAACATTTTGAACCTCATATAATCCTTCGGATTTTGGAGCCATTTTGAACTTTAGATATTCAGATTAAAGCTGCTCGGTATGTGAGCACATTAAGAAGTGGCTCTTTGCTTGTTTATAGCTATAAATTTGACTGTAAAATGCACCCCCTCCAAAACAGGGGGAAACTACTTTCTTCTTTTTATACATTAAGACCCAAACTCTGGTGGTAAATTTGTTTCATTGTTTTTTTTTTTCCTGAATTTTCAAAATCGTAGTGATAAAAGATTACTACTGAAAAAATAAATCTTACAGGCAAAACATTTTATTGTTTTTTTTCTATGCAAAATAACAGTACAATGAATATGTACCTTAAGAATATTATCAGGGCTGCCTTGGGTGAATCAGAACACAGCACCCTTTGATATAGCAGGTTACATCATAGACAAACAAACTGCCTTATCAGACAAAGAAAGTGAGGAAGGTCCAGACAGATTAAATAAGTTGCCTGAGATCAGAATTGGGAGCAGCACATTTTAATGTGCATTTAAATTTGGGCATCTGAGCTTCAGAGCCAACATTCCTGACACCTGCACAGTGATGCCTTCTTGTGTTTCCTATGCCAGGAAGGTCTGCTGGGTAAAACCTGGGGAGTAGGAGATCAGGCAGGAAAAAGTAAGAGTTTTTGGAGTTAGACACTATCATTCTATAACGCCGATAACCCTGAACAGGCATGTTAACCGAGACAAACCTCAGTTGCACCACCTGTAAAACACCACCATTGCAGCACAGACAAGAGTGTTTGTGACAATACTTTGGAAACTAAAAAGCGTATCACAAATAATAGTTCTCCACATCTCTGGGAAATGTCATTTCCTCTACAAAGGGTCAAACAGTATTCCCTATCAAAGGCCCAGTAGCTTTGTGCTTCAGATGGCATACACTGTGTCCACTGAACTCCAAAGCACCAGAGACAATCCAGAAATGAATAAGTCTGGCTGTGTACCAATGAAACCAATAACAGAAACAGGTGGAGTTCCCCCAGCCATAGTTTGCCAACCTCTGGTCTAGGGAAATGCTCTTTGAAAGTGCAACCTCTGAGCATTCCCCAGGCCTCATTCCTGATTCACTTTCCTACCTAGACAGAATTTCCCCATCACCCAATACACTGTATATTTTGTGTGTTTGTTATCTGTTTCCTCCATGTCGCTGAGACAGAGCTTTTGTCTCCTCAGTTCACTGCTGAATTCTCAGTGCTTGGAAGGGTGCCTGACATATAGTAAGGATTTTATATATAAATGTGTCAAAAGAATTCAGGGATGACTGACTAGGGAGACTAAAGCTGGAGATCTTGGGAGAGGAAAGCAAATTCAGGCCAAGCAAATCATGATTTAAAAGGACACAGGGAAAATAATACTATCTGAAGCCTAGGAGAAATTCTGCTTCAAAGGAACACACATTCAACTTTGTCATTCCTTGCATGGTAAGGGAGAAGGATTGTTTCCAAAGCCAGGTCAGCTTGTGATCATATGGAAGAACTAAAGTTTTGAAAGTTTTCCAAAGTAGCCAGTTAAACACTAAATTAATGATTGAGTTGACTCGGTTTTCATTAAGAGAACAGCTTTAGGTTTGTTCCAGATCATCCTACCGTAACATAACTCTCTCTCAATCTCTGTGTGTGCACATGCAACCCCTGCTCTCCCCCACGCTGGCAAATGTGGGCTTAGCTATTCACTGGGAGTGTTTCGGGGTTAAAACCAAAGACAAAGAAATGAGCCAGAGCTACATCTAGCAGTGAGGTTGATTCTGACAAAGAGGATGTTGAATGACACAACAGTCACAGAACACAGCAAAAAAAAAAAGATACTGTGATGGGTAGCTTTGCCAACTTTACACAACCTGGAATCACTTGAGAAGAGAATCTCAATGAGGGATGGTCTACCGTGTGTTGGCCTGTGGGCATGTCTATGGGGGATTGCCCTAACTATCTGATGTGGGAACACCCAGCCCACTGTGGGTGGCACCATTTCCTAAGCAGGCTATCCTGAACTATGTAAGAGCAGAGAAACTGAACTGGGCACAAGCAAGCAAGCAAGCAAGCGAACATGCACAAATTCATTTCTCTCTGTTCTGGCTTGTGGATGTGATGTGACTAGTCATTTTAAGTTCCTGCTGCCTTGACTTCCTTGCTATGATGGACTGTAACCTGAAATTTTGAGCTAAAACAAGCCCTTTCTCCCCTAAGTTGCTTTTTGCCAGAGTATTTTATTTCAGCCACAGAAATGAAACTGGGACAGATACCAGTCTAAAGCTTTCCATGCCGTGGATGGAGGGAGAAGGGGCTCATGAAGTCCTGCCCTTAACTGAGAAGCTATTGGTAGTTGATGGCTGTTGGGGGAAGGAGAATCAGTTTTCTTCTGGGATGTGGCCCTGGTAAGTGGCCCATGCTCTAGTGGATGGCCCTATACCGATGCATATACTGGTAGCACTAACTGGACTCAGTGGGTTAAAAAGAAAGAGCACATGAAGTTGGGCACTAGAGGTGGTGGGGTGGCTCTGATAGGAGTTGGAAGGTAGGAAAATTCACCATCCTCCTTTCTCAGTCTCCCCAATGCTGGGATTACAGGAATATGCCATCAGACCTAACTACCTTCATACAATTTTGGGTCTGTGCTTAAAAAGAGAGGATTTATTCCTTTTTCTTTTTTATTCACAATCCAAGTTATTTTATCCATTAGAAAAATTAGCATAGGTGTTAGAGAGATGGCTCAGCAATTAAGAGCACTGGCTGTTCTTGCAGAGGACCCAGGTGCGATTCCCAGCACCCATATGGGAGCTAACAACAGTCCATAACTCCAGTTCCAGAGGATCCAACATCCTCTTCTAACCTCTGTAGATTTTGCATGACACGGGTACAATTACACACGTGCAGGGAATATACTCATACACATAAAATAAAACAATAAATAAAATATTTAAAATTAGTACATTGAAAAATGGGTTTCATTATGGTCTTTTCATACATAATGTTCTTTTGTTGATCCTCCTCTCCAACCTCCTTCTCTGGTCCCTTTGCCCTCCTCCTGCTGGTACCCTTCCTCAGCAACCCCCCTCCCAACTAGGCCCTTTCTGCTTTCATGTCACATGTATTTTCTTATCCTCTTTATCCTTTTCCTTCTCATCCTTTAATAGCTCTTTTCTTCTCTCATGGTTCAATTTCTAGTTTCATGACTTATAGCTTGCCCATATATACGTGTGTGTGTGTGTGTGTGTGTGTGTGTGTGTGTGTGTGTGTTAAAATCTAGGATCTTCGTACGAGAAAATGCTGTGACTGGAATTCCATATGCACCTTCCCCGGCAGATACTGACCCAGCACTGACCCAACCTCAACGGGCTCCCTGACAGCAAAAGCCACATAGGTAACTGAGTCAGGTGCTTGATGGAGACACCATGCTCTGATTGCCTCTGATTGCCTAAGTTGACTGCTTACAAGTGGCTGATCCCAGCAAAAGCACCTACAAGCCATGGCTCACTTTACTTCAGGATGATGCTAGCAAGAGAAGTACCAAAGCAAATTACCCACCAAGACTCACAATCATAGTTAATATGAAATCATCTCACATATAACTAATCTTTGACATTTCAACAAGTACTTTAGGCTTCAGCAGCACTTGACATCATTACACAAACATATGATATGATTACACATAATTTACTGGTTGAGGAAGAATTCTAGGTGATAGAAAACTGGATCAGTCATTGAGAAGTTGAACTTTCACCTCTCTTTTTGCATAGTCAGTATAATGCCTTTGTTAAAAGAAAATGTCCCTCAAATCACTCATATATCTATCCAGTTATTTTATTGCAAGGGTTCCTCTGCAGGAACTGATAAGGAAACATCTGTAAGGCCTTACCATGGTTAAGCAGACAGCAGAAAATTGAGCCCCTTTGAGTACCCTGTATGTCCTCTAGGTGGGGCCCAGTCCCAACTTGTAAGTACCTAATGACTTCACACTTTGGGAACTCTAATCTGCTCCAGGGCAGGGGGCGTCTGTTCCAGGGCAGGGAGCTGGGGATGCCAACCCACACCATCCAGGTTCTGTGTCCACTTTTTAAACAACACATTAAACCAAGAAAATGAATCTCAAGCTGAGGACTTTTCAGGCTCCAGTCAGATAAATAGGTGAGATGCTGGGATCGGGTGGGAGACTACAGAGCTGGTCCCAATGCTAGGGACTGAATTGTGTCTCCCATCATTCATATGCTGAAACTCTGAATATTCCCAATGTGACTGTATTTGGAGATAGGGGATTAGGAGGTGATTAAGGTTAAATGAGGTCATATGGGTGGGGACCTACTCCAATAGAACTGTGGCTTTATAAGAAGTGGAAAAGAACTTATTTGCCTCTATCTCTCCCTCCCTTTCTTTCTCCCTCCCTTCCCCCATCCTTCCCTTCCTTTTTCCCGATTCTCATCTTCTCTCCCTCTTTCTATTTTTCCCCCAAGTGAGAACACTGTAAGAAAGTAATTATCTGCATGCCAGGAAGCGAGATCTCATTGGACGCTACTCTGGCTCCTTGATCTTGAACTTCAGGCCCCAGATCTACAAGAAATAAATTTATTATTTGATCCATTTAGTATATGATATTTTATTCTGATAGCTAACTAAGAAAGTCCTAATCTATGATTTCCAAAATTACAGAGAAAGGGAAACTGGAGAGATGGCTCAACAGTTAAGAGCACAGGCTACTCTTGCAGAGGACCTGAGTTCAGTTTCCAGCACACACATGGTGGCTAACAACTGTCCATAACTCCAGCTCCAGAGGATCTGACGCCCTCTTCTGACATCCATAAGCATTGCATGACATGGGTGCACTTACATACATGCAGGCAATACACACATATACATAAAATAAAAAAATATATTTTTTTTAAAAATTACAGAGAAGCTAGCCCTGTCAATGTAATCTGTTCTCTAAACACCCAGTCCAAAAAGCTGAGAGTCTCTAGTTAGAAGGTCCCAAGAAACTGAGCGATAGCTACTTAATCTACAGGGCAGTATACACTGGAAGAAGTTCACATCATCATTGTGAGAAATTCAGTCCAGAGTGCCAAGTCAGGGCAACAACCCTATCTTGTGTGAGTTCCAAACCTGGGAGGAATCATAGGAAGGGGAATTTCCAGTTCAAGTTCTTGGGGAAGGGGGAGGAAGGTTCATCCTATCACATATCTGACCATAGGGAAAGGACAGGGCCCAGGCAGCAACAAAATTCCCCCAAATGCACTGAAAGCCAAATGTCAAAGTTCAGGTCCACTCTTGGCCTTGAGAGTAAGGGGAAGGAGGAGCAGTGGCCACTGATGCAAAGCTTGGAAAAACAGGTGTGGGTACAGTTTGGAAATTTAATGTCATGAATCTCTCCACTTAGTAAAGTGAAGGTCCAAGAAAGGCTCCTCATCCCAAGGAGCTGGGTGGACCGTCAACAAGAGGTAAAATCAAAGAGGGAAGCTTCTGGAGAGTATGGAACTAGGGGGCAGCCAGGACATGGCAGAAATCAGAGTTACATTGCCCTGGGGTGAGGACAGAAAAACAGAACCTGTTTTGCTGGGGAGCCCAGAAAACCAACCTTGTGGCCATGATCCCCTAAAGGCCCAGCAACATGAAAGCATTTTCTCTATCACTGGCCTCATTTTCAGCCATCTGAATGTTGGGTATCATACTAACATAACAAAATAGCTGCTGGTGAACCCTTTCTTAGAGCTTGCTTTTTGAAATAATACTCCATTAAAATGAACAAAAGCACTTCCTGAAAGTAGGTCTTGCAGAACCCTTCCTTAACTTTGCGACCCTCCAGCTGTTAACTTGAAGGCTTGGATTAGAGAGCAAGTGGTTTATTTAGTATGTGATCCCAGGAAACACTGATGGAGAATGGGAGAGTGGGACAGGGGCAGGGAGGCAGATGAAACGGGATATTATCAAGTACGTTACCACTGGGGGGCACTGGAAAATACTCTGGGGAAGTCTGGAAGTTATGCTACCTGAAGTCAAGGGCTATCTTTACACACCTAGAGTAAGGGGAGGTTTTATGTCTGCCCCAACTTCTTTATGTGGGTACGTGTGTGTGTGTGTGTGTGTGTGTGTGTGTGTGTGTGTGTGTGTGTGTGTTGTGGTGTGAGTCTGCGCCAACTTTTTTATGTGTGTGTGTGTGTGTGTGTGTGTGTGTGTGTGTGTGTGTGTGTGTGTGTGTGTTGTGGTTTGGAGGATGTCTGAGGAATCTAGTGGTTTCTCTTCAGGTGTTTGATACATTTGAGGAGAAATCAGGTGCGGAGGTTTTGAAAGAAGTAGCTATGTGGTTAAATGTTTAAAGTGCACAAGGCTTCATCTGCTGTGGTAATTCACACAACACATAGCCTTGTTCCTCATCTCAGAGAGGCTCTTGGCTAGGAATATTTATCATCATAAATGGGCAAAGGGCCAATAGCAGCCCCATGGACTCTCTGGTTGGGCTTGCTACTTGAAGCATGGTCCCCTATCAACAGCACCTGCATCCCCTAGGAACTGAAACACAGAGATCTTGGAGCCCAGCTCAGAGCAGCTGAATTGTCATCTGCACTTTAACAAGATTCCCGGGTGATTATTGTGCACATTGCAATTTGAAAAGTGTCACTGTAAATGATAGTATTTGCTAATTGTTTTCTCTGCATAGCAAGTACATATAGAGAAGATGTCTCAGATCAAAAACAAAAAATGGAGTAGTTTTGTTCAGTTTCAGCTTGTGGAAAAGAACAGACTTGTTGGACAAAAGGGAAACGTGTCAATATTCTGACCTAGGTATAATCACAAAATAAAGCATGTTTTAATTTCTCCAAATCTTTTTATACCTCTGGGACAGTTGTTCTTGAACGTTAGCATCCTTCTTCCCTTGTTTTACCTTTATTCTTTTCTTTGGAAAACAGGAATTGTGCCTAGTTGGCTTGTATCAGCCTAAAGACATTCAGGTGGTAAATCTGTGCCTCAGTATCTGCAGAACACATTCAACAGGACTGAGGGTATTTTGTATTTCAAAATAAGTAAGAATATGGAAATACAGACACCAGAGAGAGTTTGTAGCAAAAGAAAAACAGACCAAAATTCTCAAGACATTTTAAAATAATGCCTTGATATAGGTAGTTAGTAAAGGAATAAACAGGCACAGAACCAGACTGTTTGAATGAAAACCCTAATGCTAAAACTTAATTTATGATAAAAAGCTGTAAGCCATATACGGATATAGATGTATCAGTTATGTCCAAAGACATCTACTAACCCTAACTGAATTCACAGAACAAAATAACTGTCAGCTGTGAAAAATATTGAAAGCATTTTTTTGGTACTCTCCTGGTAGTAATGCACACACGTGTTCAACCAAAGACATGCAAGCATGTACCTCACAGTGCTAGTTCTAAAAGGCAGTAAGTGGAAACCAACCAAAGGCCTATCATCAGCAGAAAGGATGAGCTGTGGAAGTCAGGGGATGTAGCACCTGAAGTCAGTGTGGATGGGCCAACCACAACTGCAGCAACATCATGCAGGTGGAAGAAGTCAGAGCTCCACTCTGGTGCCATGTATATGAAATTTAAGAACAAACACTCTTTGGTATTTGAGGCAGGACACTGGTACTTGCTAAAGGGACATAAAGAGGACTTCTGGAGGCTGTCCACATTAACGATCCAAACGCTGGCAAGAAGGATGTGGCCCATTTGTGAAATTTCTCCAATGTGTATGATTTGTACTTTCATAAAGTTTAATTTTAAAATATATGCATGAAGACTCCATCCACTTTTATAGATAAGGCAAAAAATAACAGGCCTCTAAAGAATGTCTATCAAACACTACTTGACATACTTGTCTAATTCATAAGAATGGGAGATAGAAAATGACTAATGGTGATGTATGAGTGATAAATATTATCTAAATGAATAATGGCACACAGCTCTTCAGGCATGTATAAACTGTGAATGCAACAAACATTTGGCCCATACTGGGTCAAAGGTAATGGTTTCTTCAAATACCCCCAAACATGTGATACAGTCTGTCAAAAAGTTAATCATCTAGACAATAAAATCATCAGTTGAGCTCATTTGTACTTACTTTCTGGAAGTTTTTACATAGATAGTCCTGTATAAAAGTTCAAAAGAATATAAAATAAAAAGCTAAGCTAAGGGCTTGGAAAAAAATTCAGCAATTGAGCCAAGCACAAATCTCTGGGTTTGATCCCCAGCACCAGGAAACAAAAGCAAAATACATTGTTAATCTTCAAATCATGAGTAAAAATAAAACCACTTTAGTATAACACCCCCCCAACTTTCTTCTCTTTCTTCCCATGTCTTTGGTTCATGAATTTCAGGACAGAGTCAAGTACCTAAAGAGGTGTGTGTGTGTGTGTGTGTGTGTGTGTGTGTGTGTGTGTGTGTGCGTGTGTGTGTGTACGTGTTTCCTTTCCCCAGATTCCAATCATGCATACACACAACTTATCACTTGTGTTATTCCAAAGCTCATGCTAAAATGAACAATGATAATAGAAAGAAAGGTGAAGAACATCAATTCTTTTGTTGTCCCCTTCTTCCTACCTCAGCATCCACATTCAGCTTCCAGAATGGAACATTTTGATAACTTACATGCTGGAAGGCTGGTGACATGGTTGCAGGTAGGGGCCCTTACTGCTGAGCTGACCCTGATAATTTGAGTTCAATCCCTGGACCCCACATGGTTGAGGGAGAGAGCTGACTCCGAAAGGTTGTCCTTTGGCCCACCACATGCCTGCTGTGGCACATGCACCATTACCCCACAAATAAAAATAAATGAAACAAACAAAAAGAAAACACATTATTGAATACCAAGGACAACATCAATTTTTAAAACTCTGAGAACAAGCCTTATATTTAGGAGGACCAGGAAAGTCCCTCGCTGAAAAATATTAACACTGGTGATCTCTGGAATTCTAGCATTGCTTTTTTTCTCGGTAAAATATAATTTTCCTTTGCCTAGAAACCTTAATCATGATACTATCACATGTGAATTCATTAAATCCCTGTCCTCACTAGAATCTTCTAGACTAAGCCCATACACATGGGGTACAATGAGAAAAGGAGAACATTTAAACTGGGTGTGGTAATGCACACTTGTTATCCTAGCACTAGAGAGGCAAAAGCCAGAGGAATAGTAAGTAGAGAGGTGGGGAGGGGAGCGGACAGAGAGAGAATGAATTTACTTAGCATTATCATTCATATACTGAAAATCACTTCATACAGTTTAAATGTATGATTCATTTACCAAGTATTTCATGAATGCCTGCTATATACCAAATACTATTGTGAACACTAAGGATAAAGAACAATAAAAATAAAAATCAACAAGGAAACTAATGGACAGTAAAGTTCAGTACTGACAATTAAAGTAAGGTAAGATCTAGGGTGACTTTGTGGCTATTTTATGTTAGCTCATCAAAGAGGTGTTATTAAACTAATATCTGAATGATGAACCAGCCATAGAAAGATGGTGGGAGCTATAACGAGAACATTCTGAGGAGAATAGTTGGTACAAACGGTCAAAAACAAGCTTGATGTGCTGACAGAATCAGAAGGAGTATGAAAGGAGGAAGGAAGGAAGGAGAGACGGAGGGAGGGAGGGAGGGAGGGAGGGAGGGGATTCTTGACATGGCAGGACAGTAGTAAAAGAATGGCATGTTCCAATTAGGGCTTCTGAGATCTTCTAGCTGTTGTGTGGATATTGGATTACAAGAAGTCACTAAAATTACCTAAGAAACAAGTAGTGGTGGGTTAAAGTATGTTGGAGAGGTAGGAATAGAGAAGTAAAACACTTGGGATTTACTTTGGAAGCAAAATTGATAAGATTTGCTGATGAGATTGACATGGGACATGAACTTTATGGGTGTGAAGTTTAAACAACTGAGTGGATGGTAGTTTCACAGACTGAGGTGAATTTCACTAGGAAAGAACAGATTCTCCATGATGGTAGTAGAGAATATATATTTTGCATTGGAAATGATGTTTGATGTGCCTGTTTGATATCTATGCAGAGTAAATATTGGTTGGAAGGATAGGCCGTGCTTTGGGGTATTGGCACCTATAGAAAGGTATAGGATTGGATGGGTTCATCTCAAGAGACTGTGTAGAAAGAGAAGAAAGTCCCCACATCTTAACAATCTTATAGAGTTGTCAACCTCTGTGACTTGAGCAGAGGAAGACGGAACAGAAATAAAGACTTAGATTGAAAGTAGAAAAACCAAGAGAATGTAGACTGATGATGAACAGAAGAAGAAAGTGTTTTTTTCAAAAAGAAAAGGAAGGTATGACTATGTATGAAATGCTTTTCAAAGTCAAGCATGGCAAACTGGGAACATGACAGCTGTATTTGGCAATGTGGCACTCTTCAGGACCTGAGAAGGCTCTAAGAACCTTGATTAGATTGAACAAGGGAAGAATGAGGAGCAATAGGGTATTAGCATCCTTTGAAGAAGTTCCTCTGAGAAGTGACCAGATGGAGGGAGAAGTGGAACCATGGGAGAAAGTAGATGTTACAGAGTAGATATTAAAACATGAGTCTAGACTGATGGGAATGATCCAGAAAAGGAAGGAGTTCATTAAAGAGAGAAGAAAACAGAAGAAAGATTTAGTCCAAGAGCTGGGGATGTAGCTCAGAGGCAGAATACTTTCCTAGCATGCTCAAGGCTCTGGGTTCAATTTCCTGTACTAGAAAAAATAATCCCATCACAATTGAGCAGCCAAATAATTATGTTAATAAATTATAAACCATTGCAAAAACAAGGAATTAATGAGCTTCTATCAATAATAAATAAATGAATATATAAGTAAATAAATAAGGGAGACATCATGGCTCTTGCCCAGACTAACTAGAGTTAGAAAAATCATTATTTTCAAACATCACATTAAAGATTGATCAGGAAAAAAAATCATCACTTCATGATGCTAAAGCTAGAGAGAAATATTAACAGAATATTTGTGTCTTCCCAAAGCTTGTTGATTTAGAAGAAAAAAGACAGTAACTGTAACTACCCAGTGAGGAAATAAAACAACACCATCGCCAGGTAATCAAAATTATCATCACCAACAAGGAGAAGATGGACATCATAGGCCTTTAAGATGCTATACTCCAAGGATACATCATCTGTGCAATATTCTAGTCTCAAATTCATAACCTAACCCTGATGACAAGAAACATCAGACAAGCACAAGTGGTAGGTATTCTATCTTAATAAAGGAAGGCCGGTGAGATGGCTCAGAGGGTAAAGGGACCTGTTCCCAGACCTGATGACCTGAGTTCCCTGACCTCCATATGCATGCCATGGCGTGTGTGTGTGTGTGTGTGTGTGTGTGTGTGTGTGTGTGTGCTGGGCTGGGCTCAGTTCTCGGTACTGCATAAATTAGGTCTGGTGGTAGCACACATTTGCAATCCCAGCACTTAGGAAGTGAAGTCAGGCGGATGAAAAGTTCAAGGTCATCTTTATCTAGGTAGAGGTGGAGGTCAGCCTGGGATTCAGGAGTCCCATAAGCAAGCAAACAAATGGATAAATAAGGGGTTGGCCTCTGTATTCATCTCAGATGTTAATGTCCTTTAAAAGACACACACACACACACACACACACACACGAGAGAGAGAGAGAGAGAGGCAAAAGCTGCAAAAATATTCCAGAATAAAAGAATCTAAGAAACATGACAAAGAAAAGGTGCTGTAAAGGATATTTATCAGGGTTAGTGTCAAAACTGGAATAAAAATGGTAGATTAGATAACAGTATCTTATCAATAGTAAACTTACTGAATTGATAACAGTTATATGGTAACATAAAAGAACATTCTTATTGTTAGGAAACTCACGCTGAAGTATTTAGGAGTAAAGTCTCATGAAATTTGTAACTTATTTTCCAGTGGTTCAGAAAAATATGTGCAGGGGTAAGAACGCAACTGATAAGGTAAAATGTTAACATGAGATGACTCTGAATAAATGGTACATAGGTATTTTGTCCTTTAAATTTGTAAAGTTAAAAATTATTTCTAAGGAGGAAGTTAAAAGAAAAGAATATGTCCTTGGGAAGACAAAGAGAGCCAGAGGTCCAGAACTCAGAAAAGACATAGCTCTGACACAATGGGAACAACTTATACACAGTTTCACAGAAAAAGAAGGGAATACTGCATTTGAAATGTGGGCATGTTGAGAGTTTGGTTTGGTCGGTGAAAATATGAGGAGATTCCTGTCTAATGAGCTCAAGTCAAGTGCCGAGGAAGTAAACGAAAGTGGAAAACAGCTCTTGAGGAGAATTGGAAAGCAGGCGCACTACATGCTGGGCCAGAATAATGGGACTGCTGAAGATCCATGGAAGTTTATTAAGGTCAAACATTGGCCTCAGATGTTGCTATTTAGTTTTTAAACTCCTCACTCACTTGATTCTAACAGGAAGCCAGCATTCAGAAACACTGTGCTAAGGCAAAATTTCTCTACCTCAGTATTACCGACACTTGGGCAGGGATTATTCTTGGGAAGTGGGAAGTATCTTGTGCATGACACCAGTCATGGCCTCTACCTCCGAGATGCCAGCTATGACAGCAACAACAAAAAATGTCTCAAGGCTTTACCAGAAATTCCCCCAAGTTGAGAATCACTATGCAAAAAAAAAAAAAAAAAGCAAAAGCCAGAAATATACAGATTAAAGAGTGGGAATTGTGTACACTCCTTATTCTGCTGGGAGCATTAAGCACACAGGCTCTGAAATCAAAATTAGATTCACTACTTCTCTTTTGTATGACCTTAGACAAGGTACTTAACTTCTCCGTACCTCAGTTTCTTCTTCTGTAAAGTAACAATATACTTGCCTCAGGAGGTTGGGAAGATTAAATGAGCTTATACATGAAAAGCAGAAAGCGCACCCACTCAGCAAATATCAGCTGTTAGGTACCATTGTATTGCCATAGAATTAGAACTGTAGTAGATACCGAAGAAGCGTCTGCTGGTCAATGAAGTGTTTTCACTAAAATATACTCAATGCTTAACCTAAAGAAAATTCCACATTGTACTTTATGTGAAAAGTAGAGCACGGTGAATTTCTCTTAGGACCAGTATCTGCTTTCTTCCAGATTCTAGGCATGTTTATTCAGTCGTTCAGTGCATATTTTATGAGCATCTCTTATGCCTCAATAATATTCTAGATCCTGACAACTCTGAGAAAAATATACGAAACCTGCTCTTCTGGAACTTATAAATCCTGCTTCTCCAGTGGTAGTTGGGTTACTGTTTATAATGAGAGTTACAAAGCACCGTAATGAAGTCAGGGAACAGGTTATGTGACTGACTGGTAAGATGGCGCTCCAGGAAGGGAACACAGCAGATGCAAAAACTGGCAGTTAGGAAAATATGTGGTTTAGATGAGGAACAGCATGTGTGTGATGTGTGTTTGGAGAAGTGCAAGAAGAAAAGCGATTACAAGAAGCTACAAAGGCCATCTGGGGATCCATACTAAGTGTGGTAGAAAGTCATGAGAAGGTTTTGAGAGTGAAATTATGACTGCCTTTATTAGCTAATCTGTGGAGTCAAAATGGTTGTTGGAATTAGAGGCTAATGGTCATTAAAGAAAAATGGGTAGTTATCTCTGGATATTATGAACCAACTCACTTTGTATCATGGCATGAGTTGGTAGAAAATGAACTTGTTATGGATAAAACCCAGCAGAACTCAATGGACATCTTTAAAATTTTTCTTTTATTATTATCATTATTATTATTATAATTATTATTATTGTGTGTGAATGCATGCATGTGCATGCACCACGACACACATGTGGAGGTCAGTAGACAATTTTCTGGTGCAGATTGTCTCCTTCTACTGTGGATTCTAGGACTCAAATTCTTGTCATCAGGCTTGCATGACATGTGCCTTTATGTGCTGAACCATCTCTCTGGTCCAGAAAAGCTTTCTAAAGTGGTATATTAAAAACTATGAGTCATGAAATCATATGAAAGGATGGTCAATCCAACTTAGAAAGTCACCATCATGTTGGAATGTATGGGAGAGAGTAAAATATCAGAGTACAGCGCACAATATTTTGTGAGATTTCGTTTCACTTATATACATGTATGTTTTTACAGGGTTGAAATATAAAAATGCATTTTTCATTGGGAATGTTAGACAAGGGATTCTGATAAATACTACAAAAGCTGTCATATTTATACATGAGTAGGGTTAAATTGGCCCTTTATTTCCTCCCTCACTGTCCCCAGCATCCCTCCATGGGAACATTATGAAAATTCTCCATAGGCAGTTTCTTCATAATCTGTCTAAATAAAGCCATTCACTGTAATTCTATACTAAATTCTCTAAGGAGACAAAAATTAAACCCTAAAGCTAGAAAAGGCTCACTGGCCATAAACCCATTAAGTTTTCAGGAAATAAAATAATTCCAAGCAGAACAAGAAAATATTAAACTTCAGACTTTCAGCAATCTAAAATATAGAGAAGTAGTCTAGAGATAAGCATAAATACCAGAGCTCTATAGCAAAAGGAACATTTAATGGTACATGGTTAAAAACATTCCCACCCAAATCAGAAACTACTACCCAACATTCTTTTAGAAGGAAGCCTAGTCACCAAGACAAAATGAACGAAAACCATTGGAGGAAGATCTTTTTACTACTGCCATTCAAAGACAATTTAATGGTTTACCTTGAAAATCCATAACGAGGGAGATGGAGAGATTGCCCAGTGGTTAAGAGTATGTACTGCTCTTCCAGAGGACCCAAGTTTGATTCTCAGCACTTATGTCAGGCGGCCAACAACGACCTTTAACTCTAACTCCAGAGGATTCAACACCTCTGACCTCCACAGGCACTTGCACACACGTGCACATGCATACACATAATTAAAAATAAAATAAAAATTTTTAAAAAGAAAATCTATAGTAAGCAACTGAAAAACTACAAAGTGAATAAAAGTTCAGTAAGATAGATCTATAAAAATTTAAATAGCCTTCCTACTCAACAGTGTAGTAATTAGGGGATGAAACAGGAAAATGGGGTACAAGTTCTAAAAACAGCCTTTTAGAAGGAAGCCTAGTCACCAAGACAAAATGAACGAAAACCATTGGAGGAAGATCTTTTTACTACTGCCATTCAAAGACAATTTAATGGTTTACCTTGAAAATCCATAACGAGGGAGATGGAGAGATTGCCCAGTGGTTAAGAGTATGTACTGCTCTTCCAGAGGACCCAAGTTTGATTCTCAGCACTTATGTCAGGCGGCCAACAACGACCTTTAACTCTAACTCCAGAGGATTCAACACCTCTGACCTCCACAGGCACTTGCACACACGTGCACATGCATACACATAATTAAAAATAAAATAAAAATTTTTAAAAAGAAAATCTATAGTAAGCAACTGAAAAACTACAAAGTGAATAAAAGTTCAGTAAGATAGATCTATAAAAATTTAAATAGCCTTCCTACTCAACAGTGTAGTAATTAGGGGATGAAACAGGAAAATGGGGTACAAGTTCTAAAAACAGCTAAAGTTACACACCAAAAAACAATCTAGAAATTCACCTAAAGCATGTATAAGATGGTTGGGGGTGCTGTACAGTTGGTACAGTGTTGCCTAGCATGTGAGAAGCCCTGGGTTCTGTCATCAGCATTGTTACAAACCTGGGATGTAATGACTTATGCCTGTAATCTCAGCACTTAGGAGGTGGAAGTAGGAAGTTCAGAAGTTCGAGGTCATACTTGGCTCTATAGTGAGTTTGAAGTTGAAGCAATCCTGGGATACAGGAGTTTCTGTCTCCGAAAAAAAATGCATACGATCTACAGTGTAGTATTAAGATAGTCACAGTCACTCAGATAAATGGAACACACTGGAGACATCGAAACAGACCCACACATACAGTCTACTTGTAGCAAAGGAGTCAAGGAGATACAAAGGGAGGGGAGTAGAGTCTTTTTAACAAATGGTGGTGATATCTCTATGTCGAAAGCAAACTTTTACTCTTAACTCACATAAAAAGTAGCCTAAAATGCATAGTTGTAGACATATATAAGTGAACTTGGGGCAGACAAATATTTATTATGCTGATTATAAAAAATACTATCCATTGAAGAAAAATATTGATGAATTAGACTTTCGTTGAAATTAAAAACTTGTGCTTTTCAAAGTAGCATCATTCAGAAAATTAAACAGTAGGCCACAAACTTAATGAAGCTATTTTGCCATACATATATCTGACAGAGAACTTGTATCTTATTATTTGAAGAACTCATGATTCAATAAACAATCACTCTGGGGGAAGAAAAAGAAGAGACTCTTCACAGAATACATACCAATGACCAAAGAGCAGGGCAGAGCAAACTAAAACCACAAGGACATGTCATTACAAACCCATGAGAATGGTTAAAGTAGATAATAATAACAATAATGCAAGCATATAAATGGAAGTAGTTTTTCAATATTCTACTCATAGGCATTACTTGTGAACTGTGATGTATTATGTATGTATGTTAGCTTAGAGTAATGACTAAGGAAGACACAAGTGATGTACTCAAAACATAAATAAAATAAGATGGAATGATGTGAATGTGTAACTGAAAGCAGAAACAACAACAGCAGCAACCACAAAAAATGGGAGCAACAATAAGTCCTTATTTTTAATGACTCTAGATAATAATGGTTTCAATGTATGACTAGAAGGCAAACATCAGCAAAAGGGAAAAAAATAAACCAGCAATACTAAGTGATGATGATAAAGGAGACTTCTTATACATTGCTGGCAGGAATTCAAAATGGGACACCCAGGGCTGGGATGTAAGTCAGCAGCAGAACACCTGATTAGCATGTGTAAATCCCTGGTTCAATCCCAAACACTCTAAAATAAACAAAAACACATATAACTACTTTGGAAGAATTAAGCAGTTTGTTTGTCGGGGGGTTTTTTGTGGGGTTTTCATCTTCCCCCTGTAGCCCCAGCTGGCCTGGAACTTGCTATGTAGATCAGGCTGGCCTCGATCTCACAGAGATCCACCTACCTCTGCCTCCTAAATGCTGGGATTAAAGGTGTATGCCACCACACCAGGCCCAGTTATTGTTATTGTTGTTTTTCATAAAGTTAACTTACCATGCAAAACAATAATCCTACTTCTAGATATTAAATCAAGTGCAAAAAGCTATATGTAAATGTTTATATTTGTTTTATTCCCAATCAGCTAGAGTTGTATAGTGGATAAACTATGGAATATTACTTAGCAATAAAAGGACAAATAACAGGAATACACAACAACATAGATAAATTTCAAATATGTTAGGTAACAGAGGCTAGATTTAGAAGACTACAATAGTATATGATTTCTTTTTTAGAACAGCCTAGAGAAGAACATTTATAGGGAAAGAAAATAAATTGGTGATTTTCAGGGTAGTGGGAGAGGTTCGATACAAAGAGTCAGTAAGGAAGTTTTCGGAGTGATGGTGTGATGGAGCTCTGTGTTTTGATATGGTAGTAGGTATGTAACTATATGTGTTTATCAAATATTACACTTAAAAGGGTGAGTTTTAGTGTAAATAAATTTTACTTCCAAAAAAATAATAATAACCATGAAGTAGACTCAAGAATTAAATAGATTTGTAAAGTGCAAGTGTTCATCGGAATCTTTTAAGGAATTTATTTTATGATTATTTCCCCCAAATGTTTCAACTACACTACCTCCCACCTTACCCTCAAAGTAAGTTCGACACAGTTTAAAGATCCACATGTTTTTGAAACCACAAACATTTTGAATGAACATTTGTTTTCTATCTTGAGACAGGTACCTTTCTCAGTGAGGCGTAAAAGCCCACTCCCAGGTTTTTATTGAAGTCAGAAACTCTGTATTTGTAACTATTAACATTGCAAAACAACTCTCCACTCCCAAGTTTTAAAGTTAATGGTGTTCTTCACGATTTATGAAAGCATCAATAACATATGTCATGATATCCCCCCTCTGAGTTCCCAGAATGACTGAATTTGCCATGGAAAATCAGCTTCTTTGCTGGCTCTCCCTAACACCTGAGCAAACTGACTTTGCCATTTCTGGAAGGCGCCTCAAGGTACCAAAAACAGCAGCTTTCCTTTCCCTGCCAAACCCACCAATGAAATTCCATTTCTCAGACTTTTTCTCCCTCTGCTGAACAGACTCATATCCATAATTAGAGTTGCATTATTTTTTCTTTTCTGTATTTCCAACATTATTTTTTCCTCCAGAAAAGCACACACACCTGGAATCTGAGGAAGTTTGGGGTAAGAATTATTCACAGACAAAACACAGATGCTGGCCCTGCATTTCTTCAATGTTTTCCAGTAGCTACTTGCTCTATCCCCCTTTTAATGAAAGTCACCTTGCAGAGAGACTGGAGAATGATAAAAGCAGAAGGGAATCTGATCAGGGCTAGTATGGTGCTGAGGCCCTGTAAAACAATACCCCTGAATAGCCACAAAATTTGGCTGCTTTTTATTTTTCAGCTTTGCATTTGAGCCATGCAAGCAGCCAAATGAAGCAATGTTCGGCTCCTTCTAGATTGTGCCTAAGCAAAATTTTATGAGACACTAAAAACTCCTCAAATACTTTGGAAATAACACACACCTTTTTGGTTAATTTTACACTAAACTTAATTGTATTATGTACTAATAATTGGCCTCTTTTTTTAATAAAACCTTTTTTCCCCCTTCTTTATTTGAGACAGGGTCGTGTTGTTTGAGACAGAGCCTGGTGTAGCCCAAGCTGGCTTCAAAGTCACTATGTAGCCAAAGATGACCTTGAACTCCTGATTGATTCATCTCCACTTCCCAAGAGTTGGGATTACAGGTGTGCCCCACCAAGTCTAGCCATAATTATGCTCTTAATGTACTGTTAATCATTAGTATTAATAAAACAAGTTCTGTCAGAGCATATATGACTGGGGCTCTACACTCATAAGCTTACTTAAGATAGCCAAGACAAGTGTCTAGATTAATAAACCTTTGTTCAACATCACTCACCAGATTGAATCCTAATCAAAGATATGGTACTTTTTCTACCTAAAGTTACAAGACAGGATAAAGTATACAATTTGTGGAGCCCAGTGCAAAATAAAAACGTGAAGTTCTTTGTTTAAAAATTGTGAAGAATTATTGCAGCATTAAACCAAGTGCAGGTTGCAAGTGCATGAAGCCTGCTGGTTCCACTATCAATCCATGTCTTTGGCTAGAAAGTTGGTAAGAAAAGTAAAACATTTCACTATTAAAGGAGTAGCAATCGTTTAATCTTCTTCCATGTGTGTCTCAGTTAGAGATAGATTTGGGAAGTCTTAGGACTTTGTGTTGTCTCCTGATGGCTCACTTTCCCTAAGCTTTTCAGCCTGTTGGACCAAAAGTAGTTCCATAGAGCCCGCCATATAGTGTGGTCCATGAGGCAGCAGTAGCATTTGGGAACTTGGATAGAAATGCAGGCTCTTGGGTCCCACCCCAGACCTACTGAATCAGAACTCATTGTAACAAGTTCCCCAAGGGATGCATAGGTATGTGCCAGTCCAGACTAGACGTGTCATCGCTGAAGCAGCCACAGAAGACTTCAGTCTCCCGCTTCAGAAACTTATGCTAAGGTCAGCTCTCTTTTCCACCCTCACTTTGTATATGGCTCTGGAGTTTTGAAACACAGGCTCCTGTGGAAACATGCTCACCCGGAGACCACTAGCCTCTTCCCTGATGATGATCACTTTCTGGCTCTGGGATGCAGGTCCATCCCATAGTCACCTGATCCTGGTCCCACCTGATGGTGCTTCGCCCAGCTGTCCAGGGTCCAAGGCGGGTCCGTTCTCTTCCGGCACCTCCGCACCCACTTACTTGCCCGGTGTGGTAGACCGAGTCCCGGGGAGTCGCGTGTTGAAGACCTCGAGAATAGGTTGATGGATCCTTTGCCCAGAGGGATGGGGAGGGTCTAAGATCTTTAAAGCTTTGTGACTCTCACATTCCCCCTCCCGGAATCGCGTTGCTAGAGCCCCCATTCCCACCGCACGTACTTGCCCACTGTGGAACCCGCCGGACTGGGCTCCAAGTTTGCCTCTGCCTTTCGGGACCGCCAGGAGCCCAGGCTCAGAGCCGCGAGCCAGGCAAGTAACACTGTCACCCTTTGGGACCTCACTCTGTAACGGAGCCCGCCGCGCCCATTATCGCTTCACTCGCCTTGGTCTTGGGAGCCCGAGGGAGTCAGATCCTCTTTCTCAGCACCACACGGCTTACCTGCGGGTCCAGGCGAGCGGCTGACTGCTGACGCCCTCGGGCCCTCCTTTTCCCCTTTTCCGTAGGGCCCCGTCCCTCCTCCTCCCTCCAGCGGGCTGGGCACCGCCCCCGCCGCTCCGGGACCGCTCGTCCGCCCGCCCGCCTGCTCTGCAGCTACCCGGCCCCCGCTGGCGCTCAGCAGTGGCTGGGCTAGGCACCAAGGTGGGGAGTGGGCGGGGCGCCGACACGGTAGCCCCAGTTCCCGGGAGCTTCTGCATCAGTTGCTGGGGAGACCCTCGAATGCTAGGTGGCCAGCCCGGCTTACTTACCCACTCCAGCCTCCACACCCAAAGGCTCACCTTTAGGGGTCGCCCTGATTCCCCAAAGGCCTGTCCTGCCACTTTGAGCGCCATGCGCCTGTAATAGGTGGGAACCCTTGTCCTTTCTGAGAGTATTCCTGAATGCAGAAACAAGACCACTTCAGAGGGGCGGGGTGAGGATTGAAGACCCTGGTAAAAGAGAAACGTCCTGGGAAAGGACTGGGCTTAGTGGTTTCTGAAAAAAAAAAAAAACCACGTAATTCATTAAGCATCTAGAAACTAGGGTCATTAACCCTCTCTGCGCAGTAGGGACAACAGTGGATGCCAGGGATGAGGGATGAGGTGGCATTATAAGAAATTTCCCTGGCTCTATCTACCTTTTCCTACTGTCAGCCTCTCTATCCTCTGTATGTTCATAAAAACTAGATCTGGGGGTTGGAAAGATGGCTCAGAAGAGCACTGGCTGCTCTTGCAGAAGAACCCAGCACCCTCATGGCAGCTAACAACTGTCCCTAACTCCAGCTCCAGGGAATCTGACACCTTCCTCTGACCTCGGTGGGCATTGTACTGCACGGGTGCACTTACACACATGCATGCAATACATTCATATACGTTAAATAAAAGCAATAAAGTATTTCTTAAAAACTAGATCTGGGTAACACTTAGAGATCATCTAAGCAACTTGGCAAAGTACCCATTATGCAGACAGGATACTGGAACCTGGGTTCTACAATAAGAATCTCATAGAGATCAGGAAAAAGTAAGCCCTCTGAATTTCCTTTCTGATTTCTTTTATTTAAATAAAACCTGTAGTTGCAAAATGCTTTATAACTTTAAAAGCACAGTTCTATTTTCTTAAAACCTCTAAGAGAATTAGCGTTTTTTTTTTCTTTTGGACCAAAATTGGATTCTGAATGACATTGACGACTCTGAAGATGTTATGATTACAAAGGGCAGATCCACAGAGCACATCCAGGCTGACTGCCATTTTAGCTACATGGAGGGTTCAGATATATATTCTGCATGACAGGATGGGTTGAATTTGTTTTGCAAACACCAATTTATTAACACTCACAACATTCTAGCAGGATAAATAAATGGGCAATGTTTTCAGAGAGACTTTTGACTGGATTAAGGGAGAATGGATGGAGGTCAGCAAGCTCACTCAGGTTATATAACTTAGGAGTGACTAGGCGAAAAATGAGTGTATTTTTTAAATGAGTGTATTTAATATAATCACAGATTGGATGCTATTCCGAAGGGTTAAACTGGTTCTGTTTGCATTAACTTACGTGTTTGCCTTATTACAAAACAGACTTCATAGTGTATAGAACCACAAGAATTTTCATACAAAGCTAGCGGGAATGTAAATTGCTTCTAACACTACGGAACTCTGGCAGAATGTATCACAGCTGAGTACCACACGACCTTGTGATGAGCAATTCCCCTTCTAGATGAGTGTGTATGTTTACCAGAGGCCATGAACTAGGATGGCACACCACTGTATCTGTAATAATTAGAAAAAGCCCAGATGCTCATCTGCCATAGAAGTCCAGTCTGGTAGAAAGAGCCTATAATCCCAGTTCCTCTGGATGCTGAGGCAGTAGGATGGCAAATTCAAGGGCAACCTCAGCAACTTAGTGAGACTCTGTCTCAAAAGAAAAAAAAGGCTGGGGATGGGGCTCAGTGGTCTGAGTACTTGCCTCAAAGGTACAAGGCTTAGTTTCAATTTCCATCACTGAAAAAAAGGGGGCTAAAATATGCTGGTGGTATTGTCACAAAATGGAATGCCGGGCTGCCAATTAGGATGCATGAACCACTATCACTGTCACTATGTCACTTTGTGACAGGTCAATCTCATAAACTGAGTGAAGGAAGCAGACAGCCGCACATGCTGATTCTGTTTCTATAAAGGATAAAACAGACACCACTATTCTATTTGATCAAGAGTCAGACTAGTGTCACTGGTGGAGTTTCCAGTGGGGAACTAAGAAGGGTTTACAGAGTTCAGGTAATGACCTTGACCTGGGTACTTGTTACATGAATCTGTTTATTACGTTTGTGAAAACTCATGAACTGCTCACCTATGGTATGAGCATTTTATGGGTACAGATCACACTTCAATTAAATGTTATAATATGGCTATCTCATATTAAAAATGGCTTGCATTGCTAAAATGAAGACACCAGAATAAGTACGCTTTTCCTTTAAACAAATTGTTATAAAAAAGCACTTTAAGGAAACATGTCTAAAAAACAAATGTGAGTCAGTCCTTACCCTAAAATTAAAAATTCATATTTTGATACACTTCCAGCCACTCGCATTCTTCTTGACTCACAGATCAACATAATGCTGACATCAGTGCCCCTAAAAAAGAGGAAAGAGGCTGAGCCCCGACCCCTCCAGCCAGAGGGCTCTCTGCCTGTTACAGGAAGGAGCTCTGTTCACTGGCCTCCTACTCAGGTACTGTCTGGTGACATGAAAGAAGATGATGTGTGGTCAAGATTTGTGGTTAAATATTTATCCAAAGCCTGTGGGCTGATGCCCCAATAAATGGTAAGTGGGTGAGTTTGGCCTTTACCCAACAGCACCTTTGAACTGGTGGCACAGTTTGATCACTGGACAGAGGACAATTAGAAAGCACAGCAGAGACTGAATAGAAATCCTGTGTGTCAGCTTTTGATCAAGAGGTGGCAGAAGACAGCAGTCACCTGTGCCCCTTAGAACTTTAAATGCAATTGATCTGTGGCTGAACCATCCACAAACATACCACATGATGTTCTAAAACAGATTCACTATTTCTCAAAGGCAGGCGAGCATGACAGGAACATGGGAGTATACACAAATAAAGACAGTTGGCTGAGGAGCTAGAATATGAACAATCATAATAAGCAACTAACATTGTCAGATCTTTTCATACTCTATACTTTATTTCACTCAGGGCAACTCACCATGAAATTATAGCTAAAGAGGCCGAGGCAAAAGAAGCACTGAGTAGTTTCTTTCAACATCCATTTCTAGTAAGTGACAGAGCCCAGACTGTAATCAGTGGAGTGCAACTCTTGAACCCCTGTTCTCTTAACACTTGTATAGGAAAGGGAACAATGGCATAGCAAAATTCTTAATACAGAATCAGGAAATTGATGGTTGGGTGTCTACCAGTTTAGCCACTACTAATCTGTGTTTTCACTTAAATAATCTGAGCCTAAGTTCCTCATAAAATGCATAGGAGGAAATGAGGACAATCGGAACTACAGTAGTGCCAAAGGTTGGTTGGTTCAGGTGATTTAGAAGCCCTCTTAATCTTTATCAGTAGTCCTATATCACAAGTAAAAAGGTGCCTAATAAAAACTATACTATGCAAATAAAATAAGAAAAGCCCTCTAGTCAACAGGTTTTAATTTGTCATATGTTTATAATCAGATGAATATGCCTAGAGCTCTGCTTTATACAAATTTTATTGCAACAGTGCTCAATAGTCTCTTCTGACTTAAGTCATTCATTCATTCATTCTTGCATGCCTGTAATCCCAGTGTTTGAGAGGCTAAGGAAGGAGGACTGTGAGTTCTAGACCAGCCTAGGTTACATGGCAAAACACTCCCCCATATCTCCCCCATATATACCAGTTTAGTCTGGGAGCTTATGCTCAGATTATTTAAGTGAAAATACAAATTAGATAGTATCTAAACACACAAACACACACACACACACACACACACACACACGCCTGGTGTGTTGGTGCATGTCTGTAGTTCTAACACTTGGGAGGTGGAGGCAGAAGGATTGGGAGTTCAAGCTATCCTTGGCCACATAGTCGATTTGAGACCAGCTTGGGCTACTACATAAGACACTGTCAAAAACACCAAAAACCCCTAAATCAAAAACCAAAAACAAAAAAGGAAAACAAACAAACTAAACCCTGTAAACAAAACAAACATTTATTTTAAACCTGTAATTATCAGTGAGGACAATGTAAGTTATGCTGTAGTAATAAACAGCATTCAAAATCTCAATGGTTAATGCAACAAAGGTTTATTTTTTATAGTATGTATTCATCATAGAAATGGGAACGGCATATATTGTAAGCACCCAGAGTTTGTGGGGACAAAGCATTCTAGACAAGTATCTTAGGCGTCCAGCCTAAAAGATGTGCGGCTCTTCCACTCCTAGCTATCAAATGAGGTATTTACATAGTTGTACTTAGGCACAGAGGTTCAGGAGATATGGCCTTATGACAGACCCAAGAAAAGAAGAGTTGGAGATACTTGGAGAGCAGCACTGATGATTACCGTACCCCCTGAGTGCCAGATCTTGGGCAGAGAAAGATGGGCAAGAAGTAATCTTGGTCATCCAGATGCTCACCCCCAGTCAAATCATAGCAATCTCATCTCTAGTTACAGAATTCTCTCCCTGTGGTGCAGGCTTCCGTGGATCTAGGTGAGAAATCAGTCACTGCCAACTTGAGTGAAGTCACCGTATGATACAGCAACATTTTTCTCCAGAACATTGTGTTAAATGCATTGGTGGTGAGCCGATTGCACAATGGAGGAGATAAATAAATCACGTATTCTCCTGGGAGGCAAGAAAGCCCTCTTTTGTTAAAAAAAATACTGAATGAAGACAGTTGGACATGCCGTCATTCTATTCAATGAAAGTTACAAATGGCAGTTTAATGAAAAATGAAACCAGACTTTGACCTCAACTAAGATGAGGATGGTGGGACCAACCCTTTCTGAGAATGTGTTTCAGTTTGGAACAGGCTGAATGTGGCCATAGGCCAACACAAATAACCAGAAAATCTAGAGGAAGCAAAAGACAACCCAGTCAATCTGCATGCTGGAATTAGCTGGCAAAACTCACCACCACCCAAACTGGTGATGAGCAATCCCAGAACCGTGGAGTTTGGTGTGAAGTAGGAGGAGGAGCCTTTCAGGTTCTTGAGAAAGGAGACAACTTACAGGGGTCAGGCTACACCCAGCTCAGTGCTAATATAAAAGCTCCAAGCAGCATTGGCCCTTTTGGTTCCTGTGGGGGAATCCAAGATGTCCTGGCCACTCAATTTTAAATAGATCTGTTGCTTTCCTTGCCTTTGAGGAAATCTGGACAGACTCCCCTCACCCGTACTATCCTGGTTTGCCTTGTCTATCCATTTTCCAATGGAGGAAGACTATCCAAACTATACAAAATACACAACTGTATCCTGTTTCTGTTTCTCCTCATCCCTTCCCCCACTAACTGTACTGCCCATCAGTGGCTCTTGCCTGCAACAAATGTTACTGTGATGATCCTATTTCCCTCATTGCTTTTTCCTTAATTCATTGACATTCTTCTAGAGGAAAGAGCTATAACTCATCTCTCTTTTGTTACTTATTTAAGTGATATTTAAATCAATACTGAGTCCTAGAGAGTTAGCTTAGTCTTCCAATTTTATAGACCAATGCTTTTGTTAGGTATTTTGTTGTCTGACTGTCCTAGCTTTAGTCACAGGGACCTTTTCAGTTTGGCAGCCAGTTTTCCAATCAGAAACTCACTACATAAAGTGATGCTCCATTTCATTTGTACTATGTTGTGATTTCCAAATTGTAGTAATTATTTTACCTGGGTCTTTCTAGTGTTTTCAAAGTTGTTAACTACACCATTACACATCCTAAAATATTTTTGGTATGCTTATACTGTACCTTAGTCTCATCTGTAGTTACAGCAGTTTTGACTATACATATCAGAAACCAAAAATCCAACTGGCTTAACTATAAGGAAACAGTTTGGGGGAACAGGAAGATCACAGACACAGTTCAAAGGTCTTGTTTCAGCTCTACCTTCCTCCTGCTTTCCTTCATGGTTGTATGCTGAAGGTTAACAGCAAAGAAGGCGCCATACTATCTTGGTTGTGTCATCAAAAGAGGTAGAGGAAAGGGCAAGAGAGGGAAGAAAAGGGCTCTACTGTGGAGTAAACAGCCTTCCTTTCAGTCCATTGAGGACCTCTGGATCAATGATAGCTGCCAGGGCAAGGCTGGACATGATTGCCTTAAACCTTGGTTCAGGAACCAGTCAATATTAAGCAGGATGTTAGTACCATGGTTGATGAGGACCATAGGTCCTCAAATGTAACCCTGAATCAGAATTACAAGGAGAGCTTATTAAAATATAGCTAGTTTTTGTTTTGTTTTGAGATAGGGTCTCATGTAGCAGTTTGGCTTTGAACTTGCTATGTAGCAAGGATGACTCTGCACTTGATCCTCCTGCGGTCTCCAAATACTGGGATTATAGGCATAAACCATTTACCACTGGTCCTGCCTTTTCTTTTCCTTTTTTGAGATAGAATCTCACTGCATAGTTTATGCTAGCCTCTCACTCTGGGCAGTCTTTTCTCCTCTCCCTAGCACTGTGATTACAGGCGTGCACCAACACGTCCCACTTAAAATGCAGGGTCTTGCCAGGCATGGTGGCTCAACATTTGTTATTCCAACATTTGGGAAGCTGAGACGGGAATTGTTTCAAGTTCAAGACCAGCCTGGGCTACATAGTAAGTTCCAAGCTAATTTGGACTGCAGAGTGAGATTCTGTCTGAAAGAAACAATGATAACAAAAATAACAACACCCCTCCCACCAGGTTGTACTGAATATGGTGGCTCACATCTATAATCCCAGCTCAGCAGGGAGACTGAGGCATGAGAACTACAAATTCGAGGATATCTTGGGCTATGTAACAAAATCCTGCCTCAAGATAGGAGATGGGGTCTAAATATGATTAAGACATACTGTATGAAATACACAAAAATTCAATAAAAATCTATATTGAAGAAAAAAACACAACAATGAAGAAAATAAAATATAGATAACTGGATTCCAGCCCCAGAGTTCTTAATTCAGCATTCACCAATTGGGCCTCAGTATTTGCAATGTACATTTCTATTTTTGAAAATATTTTAAAGTTTGTTCTTTGACAATTTCATGAACATGTATAATGCATCTTGAACATATTCACTCCTCACTCCCCCCTCCTTCCCAGACCTCCCTTAATATGTCTCCCTCCCGCCTTCATGTCTTCTTTATTTTGGTTTTTTATAACTCACTGCTGCTTGTATGCAGATGGGTGTGGGGCAGACACTGGAACATGGGCAACCTACCAGCAGCCACACCCGTGAAGAAAATTGACTCTCCTTTCCCCAGCTGCCATCCTTGGCTAGTGATGATGCCTCCTGAGCCTCTCTCCCATCCATGATGGAATGTTCACTCGCTGGATCTTGTGTAGGTCTTGTGCAGGTAAACACAACTGCTGTGAGTTCATGAGTACAACAGCCATGTTGTGCCCAGAAGATGGCATTTCACAGCACTACTCACCATCCTTTGGCTCTTAGTTCTTTCTGTCCTCCCTTCCAAGATGTTTCCTGAACCTTGTGGGGAAAGGAATTGATACTGGTGTCCCATTTAAGGCTGAGCACTCAATGGTCACTTATTTTCAGCTGTTTGACCAGCTATGAGACTGCATTGACTGATGCTCGTTGCACAAAGAAAGTTCACTGACCAAGGTTGACAGTAGCACTGATCTATGGGTAAAATTATAAACAACATTTCTGAATTGTTCCATAGTGATGTTGTTGTCATCAGTCTGGGACCCACACTGAGAAACCCATTGGGTACATTCCTCATACTAACTTCAGTGGCAGATGATCCCATCATCATGAGACTTAGTGTACCCTAAGGCCCACGGGCTCTCTGTAGGAGGAGCAAATGAAAGAACAAGAGAAAAACTCTGAGTATGAGAGGAATGGGATAAGTGTTGATGATTGCTATAGTCCAAGTGTCTGTGTCCCTTCAAACTTCATATTTTGAAACTCAATCCACAATATGGTGACTAATAGAGGTGAGGGCTTTGGGTGATGATTAGCTCACAATTTTAGATCTTATGTAAATAAAATCAGTGCTCTTATTTAAAAGACTCTGGAGACTCCCCTTACCCATTCCACCATGTGAAGAGACAGTCAGAAGATAGCTGTTTATGAACCAGGACACAGGGCCTCGCTAAACACTGAATCTCTTGGTACCTTGGCCTTAGAGTTTCCAGCCTTCAGAATTGCAAGAAATTAATTTGTCATTTAGAAGTGCCCAATCTAAGATTTCATATCACAGCAGCATCCAACAGGTGTCTATAAGACTAGCTCTCTTCAAACTTTGATGAATCACCTAGGAGTCTTGTTAAGGCTAGGGATATAGCTCAGTGATAGAGCACCTGTCTAAACACCCACAGGCCATGGGTTCAATTCCAAATGCTGGGGAGGGAGCTTGTTAAGATGCAGATTTTATTCCAGTATAATTGGTGTTTGGACTTGAGAATCTATATTTTTGCTATGTGATGCTAGTGCTCCTGGTCCATGCACCCTACTCTTCTGGGATTTAGACTTTCACATCCCATAGATATGTGGGGCAACAACTTCTTAACAGATTCCTTGGTCTCTATTGTGAATAGTCCAACTGACCTAAATCGCCCTAAGGCATTCCCTTTCAACTGCAGTATCCAACCAAGAGTCTTTGGCTTGGCATTCAAAGCCCTGTGAGAATCTGTCCCCAACCTAGTCCAGTGTGTAAATCCTCACTTCTACTCAGAATCCCCATATACTCTACCTAGAATGTGCCTAGCCATTTCCTATTGCTTTGTGTTTGATATATCCCATCCTTCAAAAACCCATTTTTTTTAATTGTACACTTTCCTCAAGGGTAAGCTCAAAGATCCACTTCTTTTCTTTTTTAATGCCCCCACTCCATTCTCTACCATTATTGATTCTGCATGTATGTCAACTCCAGGATACCAGGAAGCAATCATAGGTCCTTTTCTCCCCCAAATTTCTGTAGCCCTCATTGTCTGTATTTTTGCTCAACACCCATAATAAAGGCCCTTGAATGTGAGGTCTTGTTATAGTATAGGTCTTCAGCTAGAGCCCAAGTACCTAGAGTGCAAGACCTGCAGCTTGTTTTGCTCCTATGGTTTTCATTTTGGTGTCTTGGTATAGAAGGTATATTTAACAAACAATATCAAACTAGAGTATAGTGACAACCCTAAAATCCAGTGACGTAACTGCACAAAGGTGCATCTTTCCTGACATGAACCCTGTGGCAGGACAGGATAACCTTTCCTAACACAAAGGGAAGCCACCAGGAACTTCTGCTTCCAACATGGCTAAAGTAGGGAAAAGTAGAAACACTTGATCTTTTAAATACCTTGGACCAGAAGGAAGACATATCACTTCTGCTCATAATCAATTGGTCAATGTTAGTCCCATTCTTCCATCTTCACTGTAAGAAAAGCTGGAAAGTAGAGAACATAGAATATTTGATATCTACTATACCATGGATCCCACTATACCTATAGATCCATAGGTTCTTGATTGATAGTTCAATTCTCTTTCTCAGAGCCTTTTCCAGCTGCAGTAGATGTTTATTAAGAGTGGGTGACAAAGACCAGAGTAGATGTCAGTGATATTGTCCATGACCACCCAATTTATATTCTCAAACTCCTTCCCTCACCACCGTCAGCTTGCTCTCTCTACTCTTTCCCTGATTTATCTTTCTTCATATCATGAATTTCCAACTAACATATATAACCTATTTGCTTTGTTTATTGTATGGCACCTCAGAAAACAGAAACTGTCGGCTAGCTTTAGTTATCAACTTGACACACCGGGGTAGAGGGAGCCTCAACTGGGGAATTTCCTCCATTGAACCGGTCTGCAGCGGTGCCTGTGGGCATTTTCTTGATTGTTCGAGTGATGTGGGGGACCCAGCCCACTGTGGGCAGTGCCAGCCCTGGTCAGGTGGTCCTGTGTTGTACAAGAAAGCAGATGGAGCATAGGCTGGGCATGCCAATAAGCAGCGTTCCTCCATGGCCTGTGCTTCAGCGCCTGCCTCCAGGTTCCTTCCCTGAGTTCTTACCTTGGGCTCCCTCAGCGATGGACTGTGACCCAGGAGATGTAAGGCAAATAAACCCTTTCCTTCCCAAGTCAGTAGTGGTCAGAGTGTTTTGGCACAGAAATTGAAGATAAACTAGAACAGAAGCTAAGTTCCATGAGGAATAGACTTTTAAAAACTATTTTTGTTGTTGCCATATCCCCAGTGTCTAGATGTATACGTGACATATAGCTGACAATAACTAACTGATAAATGAAGCCAGGCTTGGTGGCAAAACCTGTAAGTCCAGTACTTGGGAGGACGGAGCAGAAGGTCATCCTTGGATACAGGTGAATTGGAGCCAGCCTTGGTTACATGAGAACCAGACTCAAAATATAATAGGATAGGATAGGAATAATTGGTGAATGATCAAACTTGTGAACTGTGAATTCATAAGAGATGAGACATTGCTTCATTTTATTGTTTTGGTTTTTTCAACCAAGTGCCTTCTTGGATGGCATTGGCCTTGCTTTAATACATGTCTCAAGGGAAAATCAAATGTTAACTACCCAAAACATGTACTCTTTAAAAGTGATCTTTTTCTCTGTTCATTACTATGTTCATCTGTATACTCAAGAGTAAGAGGAGACTAATGGGAAAGTGTAAGAAATACTGTTCCAAGGACTCTCCTCTTTCAAGTTTAGCTCTAGATAGACTATGTCTCTGGAGCAGACTGGGCAAGTCATCAGAAAGCAGGCTACTAAACAGTTTCCAGGGACACTGTTGCTCTCTCCACCTGAAAAAGAACACTCAAAAGTGCAAGTTACTCTCCAAGTCACCAGATTAGGTGCCCAGTTTCCCTCCGAGGAGCTGCTGCCCTGGCAAGAACAACAATCAAAATCTCTTTCTTGTAACACAAGAGGTGACACTCAGGAATGACTTCAGTCCCCTACTTTGTGCTTTGTTCTCCTATTCCTGCACTTCACAAAGTGAAATGTGATAGTAGCATAATTTCTGTAGCTTTTCTAAGAAATTCCTCTTTGCTAGCACATAAAAAGGACTCTCCTGGATTCCTGCCATTGGCCATGGAGCTTTAACACATTGTTGTTGGCTCAGCTGGGGAGCCAAGATGAGTAAAATATTCTCTAAACTCCTGTGGAAACATACAGCAAGTGTTTCCAACCATACTGTATTATTTGACCTAAAATATTTTCCCCCCTTTTATTTGCCAACCCCTGTGTTAACTTCTTACAAAACTGAAGTGGTCCTCCTTTCTCAACACCACAGCTCTTTAGTTACTAAAAAGATCTAGGACCATCACTAAGTATCTCTGTGACCTTCAGTAAGTTAACTTTCTTTTCTGGGCCTCTAGTTTCATGTTTTAAGGAAAAGAGGCACTAGAACAATATTTCTCCAACAACTTTAATGAGGATCAAAAGCATAAAGAGGGTTTGTTAAGCCTAAGGGGATGTGTCCTACCCATAGGCTTTCAGATTCAGTAGGTTTGGGGTGGGATCTCAGGGTTTACACCTCAAATAGACTTCCAAGTAATACTGAGGCTCCTGGTTTCAGACACTCCACTTAGAGCCTTGTATTAAATGAAGCCAGAAGTTCTTATAGCATGTTCATTCTATGACCAGTTTGAGTCAGGGCTCTTCGGGTACAGGGTGACAGAAACTTGACTCAAACTAGCTTAAGTAAGAAAGAGAATTTATCAGCTCTCATGTCTGGAAATGACATAGGTGGATGGATTCTGAATACAGGAATTCAAATTCTATTTCTGGATTTGTTTTCACTTTCTCTCTCTCTCTCTCTCTCTCTCTCTCTCTCTCTCTCTCTCATGTTCTTTCCCCTGCCCACCAGTGTCCAAGTGCCCAGTGTCCTTCTTTATAAAGGCTTCTTCCATGCTAAGGAGAATAAGGCCCAGCTATAGATACTTCCAGTTTATATTAGCCCAAATGATAATATCAGAGAAGAGCAATCTCACTTCCTGGTTCAGTATACATTAATTAATCACAGGGACAGACTCTGATTCTGATCTGCCTGGCCTGGAGTATTATATAGTAAGGAAGAAGGAGTATCAGTACTGGCTAAGCTGAGATACTATACTTTCTCTGGAGTTGGTCCTGAGTATTATGATGGGAAACATTCTTCTCTGAGAAGATACCACTGAATCAGTCATTTAATGGACAGTGTAAAATTTTCTTAGTGAATCCAGAGATCTTCAAAATTAGTGATCTTATGCATTCCTGTGGTAGATGTGCATTTGTGAAGATTTCGAGGAAATTTGACTGCATCAACCCAAAGAACAGTTTTCTACTCTTCACTCCCCGCCACCCCGCCCCACTCCAGGTATAAATATTATGCTAAAACTCAGTATATCCACCACCTCTTAACATTCTTCTGGGATTACAAGGCTCACTCTGATCTGCTTTGTCTCTGTAAACACAGTTATATAACTTTTCCCCACCAGAATAATCTAAATTAGTTTCAATTTAAATCCTCCTTAGTGTTTTTCAGTGAATGTGCCATATGGTTTTGTGAGTTGATAATTTCATAAAGATTACATTCTTCTTTTTTTAAAGGAAAAATAAGCTTTTCTCCCCAACCACAACCTGCAATAGAGTGGCTTTTCATAAGAGTGCTCAGTCGGGAGACCTGGATTCTTTCTGTTTTTGTTTAGCACATATTAATTGTACACAGTAATGGGTTTCGTTATAACTTTTTTTGCATCTACATAATGTGTTTTGATCATATTCACCCCAATTATCCTTTTGTCCTCTTCCAACTCTTGCTGATTCTATTGCTCTTCCCATATAGCCCACCTTCTATTTTCGTGTCCTTTTGCTTTTCTGACCAATAAGTTTGATTAGAGATGCTTCTAGCAGCATGGGTGAGGGGTTGTTTACAGGAGGAGCATGGGCAACCTACCAGTGGCTACATTACTGAAGAAAATTTCTCTACCTCCTCCAACAACAATTAAATGCATATAGGTACTTAGGGAGACTTGGGGCCTCTTGAGCACATTTCCCTTTCAGGATAGGATGTTGAGAGGGCCCAGTCATAAGCAGGAGACTTGTGTTCGTTATCATAAGCATTTAGTCTTTGGGCACTTCCTTTTCCTTATTTGTTAAAGGACAGGTTTGTGGCAGTCAGACTTGGTTGACCAAGGTAACTTAATCTAAACACTGATACTTAGGTCCATCCTCAGAGAATCTGTTTTCTATGCTGGGGGTATCTGTATTTTAAAGATCTCTGGGTAATTAGAACCACTGATTAGATAAGTGCAACTTAAACACAATGTTAGATGCAGAATACTGCCCCAGTGCTCTAGATTTCCCTATTTGTAAAATAGAGGTATTAGTGCATAGAGTTATTGTGAGAATGAAATGGGATGATATGATCCATCGGGAACTTTGCTATTCAGAGTATGGTTTACAACTCAGTCTTAACTGAATCTTCAGGTGCTTGCTATAAATGCAAAATTTGCATTTTAATAAAACCTCCATATGATTTTCTGAAGAAAATCTTTATAGGGCTGGAAAGACGGCTCAGCAATTAAGAGCATGTGCCACTCTTGTGGAGGACCCAAGTTTGGTTCCTAGCATCTACATAGGATAGTTCACAATCGCCTGTGACTCCAGATCCAGGGGATTTAAACCCTTTTCTGACCTCCACAGGCAACTGTCTTCATGTGCATCTACCCATACAGAGATACACACACATGCGCATAATTTAAAAAATAAAAAATAAACTTAAAAATTTATGTGTTTATAGACTATATGAATAGATTAAGAAAAAAAACCCATCTTTTTGTTGTCTGCAAGAAACTCATCTCACTTTCAAGGACAGACACTATCTCAAAGTGAAAGGATTGAAAAAAATATACCAAGCAAATAGTATTAAGAAAAAAGCAGGCGTTACAACTCTGATATCTGACAAAATAGACTTTAAACTAAAACTAATCAGAAGAGATAAAGA
>NW_008340643.1:952959-953347 GCF_000622305.1 Nannospalax galili
AAGAAGATCTGCATCCAATACTACTTAATTTATTCAAAAAAATAAAAACAGAGGGAAAATTTCCAAATTCCTTCTATGAAGCCAGCATCACTCTCATGCCAAAGCCTGGTAAAGATACGACCAAAAAAGAAAAATATAGACCCATATCCTTAATGAACATAGATGCAAAAATTCTCAACAAAATGCTTGCAAACCGCATACAGACACACATCAAAAAGATCATCCATCATGATCAAGTCGACTTTATTCCAGAGATGCAGGGATGGTTCAATATATGTAAGTCAATAAATGTCATAAATCATTTAAATGGGCTCAAAGACAAGAACCACATGGTCATCTCAATAGATGCAGAGAAGGCCTTTGACAAAATTCAACATCCATTTATGCT
>NW_008340643.1:955844-968184 GCF_000622305.1 Nannospalax galili
GATATAAAATGTATTTATCAAATCTGTCATCATTATGCCAAAAAATCTGAATTACTGTAACATTTTGTATATTGTTAAAACTGTAACTTTAATTGTAAAAAAAAATTTTAAATTAAAAAAAATTTTGTGTTTAAATTTATTTTTAATGGGTATACAGAATAATGGTTCTATTATAACATCTTCACATATGTGTAACACATACTTTGCTCACATTCATTCCCTTACCCCTCCTAATAGTCTCCTTTCTACTTTCACACTCCAGTTGGCACATTACAACTTGATCATTTGTATTAGGATTTAACAGACTTCTTAGCACATAATAAATATTAAATTGATGTAGTCATTACTAACTGAATTTATATTAACAAATTTCAAGGTAAATCATTATATTTTTATCCCTATTATCAAATGACTTCTAGACTTGGCATTAATACTTTATTCTTTGGATTTTTCTTTTGCTAAAATAATATATTATTCCCAAAGTTACTCATTATTAAAGGTCTGAACTACAAACATGTTTAATGATAAGTGAAAATGCACAATAGCCAAGTTTTTTGTTGTTGGTGGGTTTTTCTTTGTGTGTGTGTATGTGTGTGTGTGTGTGTTTCAGTAAATTAAATAGAATTTCTTTATTTCTTGTTAGTGATATATTGAGTATACAAAATAATGGACTTTACTGACATTTTTAAAAAATATTTTATTTATTATTCTTATTTTATATATATGAGTGTGTTGCCTGCATGTATGTTAGTGCACTCATGTTGTGCAATACCCAAGGAAACCAGAAAAGGGTGTCAGATCCCCCGGAGCTGGAGTCACAGATTGTTGTTAAATGCCATGTGGGTGTGGGGAGCTGAACCCAGGGCCTCTGCAAGAGCAACCAGTGCTCTTAACCACTCATCCATCTCTCCAGCCCCCATTGATATGTTTTAATATTTTGATTTATTTATTTTTATTTTATGTGTATGAGTGTTTTGCCTGAATGTATGTAAGTGCACCTGTGTCATGCAATGTCTATGGAGACCAGAAGAGGGAATTGGATTCCATGGAACTGGAATTACATATGGTTGTTAACTGCCATATGTAGTTCCATGTGGGTGCTGAGACCTGAACCCAAGTCCTCTGCAAGAGCTGCCAGTGCTCTTAACTACTGAGCCATCTCTCCAGCCCCTTCACTAACATCATTATAGATGTATATAATGTATTTTGACCATATTCATCCCATTCACTCTCTTGTTCCGCCTTAAATAGAATCTATTTCTCCATTGTCAGTCTTTAGTACCCTCTACAGCTGTGTAATTCTTTTTAAACTTAGAGAAAGAAAAAATGTATTTTATTTCACTAGAATTTTTATCAAAAAACTACCACCACAATTGACATATTTTGTTTAGTAGCAAAGTTCATTAAAATACTGAGAATATCATTATTAGTTTATATTTTTGCTCGTTTTTGTTTCTAATGGAACTGTCGTACCTGCAATTTGAAGAAAATTATATGTAAATGAAACCTGTTAACAAAAGAACCCACAGTGAGGTAAAAAAGAACAGATGCTTGTGTTTTCAAGAAATTCACAGAACCCTAAACTCCCGGCTCATTGAATGTAACATTTGCCACCTGAGAATTCACCAAATCTGTCTTGTTTTATGAACTACCAATAAGGTTGTTCTCTGATTAGTCTAACAATTTATTTTACCTTTTTTCCCTTTGGCCTAGAATATTGTCATCTTTAATTTTTTAAAATATTTTATTATTATTTTTATTTTATGTGTATGAGTGTAATGCCTTTATGTAAGTAGGTACACACTTGTTGCTGCCCACTGAGGTCAGAAGAGGGCATCCAAGCCCCTGGAGTTGGAACTATAGGTGGTTGTTAGCTGCCACGTGGGTGCTGGGGATTGAAGCTGGGTCCTCTGGAAGAGCAGTCAGTGCTCTTAACTGCTGAGCCATTTCTCCAGGCCCTTGTTAGCTTTCTTTATTAACCAGTAATTTTCAGACATAAACTCACCCAGCAAGAGCAGTCAGACCCTGCGATGCAGAGATCTTTATGTTCTGTGGGAAGAAGAGGTATCTTTTTATGCTGTATTAAATTTTCTACATTCTGAAATAGTCAAAGTCCTTGACCCCATCATGAAGATTTAAAATTGCTGATACCTAAGAGAGTTAATATCAACTCTCTGTTCAGCTGTCAGATGATGGAAGACTTGACCAGCACCCACAGGAAAGAATAGGAAAGATCCCAGCTATGAACTCCTTTCTTCATCCCCCTTTATAAGGGCAGAAGTTATCTTGGTATTTACTTATGAAAGTTAAGGATATAGCATGTCCTTAGTGTACTTCAGAACCATATGAGTCTAGCACGGTCACTCGTGCCTGTAATCCCAGAACACAAAGGCTGAGGTAGGAGGATAGTCAGGCGTTTGAGGCCAGACTGGGCTACAAAGTGAATTCCAGGTCAGCCTTGGCTTTGAGACTGTGCCTCAAAAACAAATAAACAAGAAAAAGCACCTGACCCTTTGATGTTTTGCTAACTCAAGTGTGGTCTTACAGCCCGCATGGACTCCAGACCCTGGAAGTTAGAAATAAACAATCTCAGGTCCTAGTCCAGCCTTACTGCACCAAAATCTGTATTTTAATAAGATCCCCAAATGATTCATACGCACATGAAAATGTGAGAAATGCTATTGTAGATACTTTACACAATATCTTATTATTTCATACTTTTTAAAGAAATTAAGTTAGAGCTGGGCACATGGTGACACATGCCTTTAATTCCAGCACTCAGGAGGCAGAGGCAGGTAGATTGCTGTGAGATCAAGGCCAGCCTGGTCTATATAGTGAGTTCCAGGGCATCAAGGGCTATATAGACTCTGTCTCAAAAAACAGAAATTGACTAAAGACAATATTGACACACTATCTTGGCATTTTTTCTCCCTTCGATATGTAACCAAGGGTCAAACTCAGGACCATCTGCGTGCTAGGTAAGAATTCTACCAATAAGCCATATCCCTAGCCCCTTAAATTGCTTCTTAAAACTTCCAAAACGTAACTTTTTCATTTTTCCCCATTTTAGAGGAAATATTCTTCACTAAGGTCCTTTTTAAAATTTTCTCATTTTTAGTCATACATTTTATTCATCATTCCAGAAAGTGATTCTGTGAAATGAGAGGACTAGAAGACATAAGGCTGTTCCTGGGAGCCCCCAGGGACAATGTGTAAAACCTTGGGTTACACCCCTTCTGAAGCAATACACTTTTCTCTGTCAATGTGAAGTTCCTTTGTGTCCTCAAGGATGGCTTTTGTACAAAGAAAATATTATTCAGAGGCTAATTTTGTTCTTGGAAATAATATTCAATTCAAATATATTAACAAAATTTAAAGCTGAGATCTTCCTCAAACTTTTAAGTTCAACTAGTAAGTTCTATTGTTTTCCTTATAATTATGGTTAGGTTTTATCAAAATTTTACAGGGACTTTTATAATTAGGTGACTTAAATTAATTTAAGCCACATTTACATACTCTACATAATTGATCTCTGAAGTACATCCATTGTTTCCTAACAACTTCCTCAAGAATGTCTCTGATTCTAATAAATTGAATAAATTAGACGTCTAATAAGTTCTTTCAAATGTTCTAATATTGTTAACAAGCATGAAAAACTGGTTATTGCAAGTCTATTAATTACCCACATATACATTTTATATTAGAAGCATAAGGCTATTCTGTTAGATAATCAAATAGTTAAAATTAGATATTTAAAACAATTAAAGACGGAGGCTGGAGAGATGACTCAGTGGTAAAGAGCACTGACTGCTCTTGCAGAGAACCTAGGTTGGATTCTGAGCACCCACGTGATGACTAACAACCATCTGTAACTCCAGTTCCAGGGGACCCGACGCCCTCTTTTGACCTCCACAGGCATTGCATGACATGGGTGCACTTACATATATGCAGGCAATAGACTCATACACATAAAATAAAAATAATAAATAAAATATTAAGAAAGCACACCAAGAATTCCCACACATAACACAAAATATTAATTTGATATAGTTACTTATCTCTACACTTAATTGTATTTAATCTTCTTAGTGTTAAAGTAGTGGTTCAGAGCAAGGTGTGCCTTTGCCTCTCAGGGCACATCCAGTGCTGTCTGGAGACATTTTTGGTTGTCACATCCAAGGACGGGGGAGGAATACTCCTAGTATCCAATGGGTAGAGGCTGGGGATACTACTAAACATCTCACAGTGCACAGATGTTGGAGTGAAAGAACATTTCCCTT
Organism: Nannospalax galili; assembly: GCF_000622305.1. Taxonomy (NCBI): domain Eukaryota; kingdom Metazoa; phylum Chordata; class Mammalia; order Rodentia; family Spalacidae; genus Nannospalax; species Nannospalax galili. Next base: position 960,125 of record NW_008340643.1, read on the forward strand.
CCTCTCTATTTGCTGGAATAAACTAACAAAGATTAAATAGGAGAAAAAGCATACAAATTTATTAATGTGCAAAAGGGGGAGAAATCACAGCACAGGGGGAAAAAAATCACAGGAAGCTAATCACCCACTACCTACCTCAACAATATTCAGAAACATATATAAAGGCAACAAGTGAGGATTACAGGCAAATTTTAGAGCCAGAGCAAATGATTTTTACAGGAATTTGATGGGTTTAGTCAACATATAATGGCCTGAAACAAAATCTATTTGGTCCCCAGAACAGATGATGGCTATAAGTGATTCTCTCTAAAATACTAAATATGGCTAAAGTAGAAGACAAGGGTGTATGTCTCATGGACTACATTAAAAAGCTACTAGAACTAATAAGTTCAGAAAGGTTATGAATAAGAGATTAGGAGATTTTTACCTGATTATGAAATTAGCTGTGGGTTTTTCATAGTTGCTTATCCTCAGATGAAGAACAATCCCTTCATTCTTAATTAGTTGATCATTTTTTAATCATAAAAAGGTGTTGGAATTTTTTCTAGATTTGCAATGAGCAATCAGAAAATTCAAATTTAAAAATAGGCCAGATATGGTTGTGCATGCCTATAATTCCAGCAGTTGGGAGGTGAAAGCAGGAGCATCAAGAGTTCAAGGTCATGCTCAGCTACATACCAAGTTCAAGGCCAGTCTAGGCTACGTGGGACCTTGTATCAACATCCCCCTACCCAAATTACATTTATAGTAGTAACAAAATAAAGTTGAAGGTAGAAATGTAAAGCATATACTTTGAGAACAATAAATATTATCAAAAGAAATTCAGTAAATGATCAGACAATCATGTCAATGGCTGGATGAATTAATGTAAAGACAGCAATTACCCTGAAATTAACATGCAGATTTAAATGCTATCCTTACCAAAATCTAGACTTTACAAAAATTGATCCTAAGGAATGCAAGTGATCCATTACACACCGCTCCAAGAATAACCTTAAAAGAACAAATCTGAACTAAAACTTGCCAGTTTCAAAACTTACTGCATTAGCCAACACAATCTGGTACTGGTATAAGAACAGGCAACAAATTGGTGGAAGGTATTGACAAGCAGGAAATAAATCCCCATAGTTATGGTCATTTGATTTTTAGGAAGAGTGCCAAATAATTCCGTAGGCAAGAATAGTCTCTTAAAGATGGTACTGCATACAAGAGCCAGAGGTGATAGACAACTAAAAGGAAACTGTTTTCCAGACAGCAGGGCTGTTTCACATATGAACTCTCAGCAATTGTGACAATATGCACAAGACATATGCAAGCTCAAGCCAGACAAAGTCACAGCATAGAATTGAGGGGAAGTGAGCAAGAAGACCCAACCTTAGATTAAGAGCGATTGGCAATTGATAGCAGCTGGGAGAGGGAGAATCAGTTTTCTTTAAGGGTGTGATGCCTTGTAGGTTGACTAGGCTCCAGGGGATGGACCCATACACCAGAGCATTTGGGAAAACAAATAATACTTGATAGGTCTGGAATCCTATATTAAACTTCATCCACCCAGGGCTCAGGAACCATTCTGGAAGAGGGGGTGGAAAGATGCCAGGGGAAGAGGTGCATGATCATATGAAAATAGACTCCTACAGACTCCTGGGACCTACGGCATTGGTGTCAGCATGCACAAGTCCCATGGAAATTCAAGCAGACAAAAACCCAGTATAGAACTGGGGAAATGGGGACAAGTCCCAATCTTAGCAGAAGAACTATTGGCTGCTGATTACTGCTAGGTGAAGAAGAGCTGATCTTCTTAAAGGGAGGGACTGTAGATTGACTAGACCTCAGTGGATGAACTTGCACTAAGGGACATATGGAGACACTACCTTGACTCAATAGGCCTCAACACAAATGACAGAATGCATGAAACCTAGTGGGGGTGCTATGGAATAGCACCGATAGGGGTATAAAGATAATTAGGATATTCTGTATGAAATACACAAAAATTCAATTTAAAAATAGAGGACAGGAAATTGGGGGAATAGTAAGATTGGGGTGGAGAAGGGGGAGGGAGTCTCAATATGATCAAAAATACATTGCATGAAGTTTTCAGAGAATCAGTAAAAATATTTTTAAAAAGAAAAAAATTGTGCTGGGACAACAGGATATCCACAAGCAAAAAAATTAATCTGGATTCTTACTTTATGTTATAAACCAACATTATCTGCAAATGCATCAAAGAACTAAATGTAGAAATTAAAATTATAAAACTCTTAGAAGAAAACAGTTAAATCTCATTTATGTATTTGGGAGAGTGTATTGTGTGAGTGCACTCGTGCCCCCCCCCCCACACACAGTGTGCATATAGAGATAAGAAGACAACTTAGGGGTGTCAATTCTCTCCTTCCACCATGTAAGTTACAGGGATCAAACTTAAGTCATCAGGCTTGATGGCAAGAGCCTTTACCTTCTGAGTCATCTTGCCAGCCCAAATCTTCCTAGTCTCAAATTAGGTAATGGTTTCTTAAGTATAATACCAAGAAGCACAAACAAAAACAATAAAATAATAAATAAATTGGACTTCATTGAATTAAAAAATTGTACTTCAAAGGATATAAAAATAAAAAGATAACACAGTGAAAGCAAATAGTTGCAGAACATGTATCATAAAAGGGACTTATATGCTGAAAATAAAAAGAACTCTTATAGTGCATTAATAAAAAGATAACCTAATTTTAAAATGAACAAAGGATCTGGATAAACATCTTTCCAGAGAACAATCAATAAGTAGAAGATTTTCTCACAATCATTAATCAGTCATTAAGGAAGAGCAAATCAATCCCACAGTGATGTACCTTTTCACACCCACTAGGATGGCTGTAATTAGAAGGAGAGAGAATAACAACTGTTGGTGAGGTTATGAAAAACCTGACATTCTCATACATTACAGGCAGGTAAGATACCACAGCTGTGTGGGAATCACTTTGGCGATTCCTCAGGCTTCACATACAGTTGCCATCCAATCCAGCAATTTTATGCTTTGGTAGATACTGAAAAGTATGTAAGCATATATCCACATGAAAACGTACACATAAAAATTCATGGGAGCATTATTCATAAATAGCCAAATAGTAGAAACAGTCCAAATATTCATCAACTGATGAGTGAATAAACAAAACCTAATATATCCATACAATTTGTCTATAAATGGGAAAAAGTGATCAAAAAATTAAATGGTAAAGCCACTCGTGGTAGTTTTTAAAGATTATTTCTACTGAATAGCAAAATATTTGTCGTGTGTGTGTGTCTGTGTGTCTGTGTGTGTATACACTCTGCATTCAGTCTATATGTTCAAATTATAACACTCAAGAACTTCAACACTCTTAAGAGCCAGTGCTTCAAATATTGTACTGATTTTGAAAAATACCGTTCAGATTTCCCATTTTCCAAAAGACAAAGGAATTTTTAAAGTTTCTATGTCTTCTTAGATGTTTACTCAGGAATAAGCCCTTATGGGTTTGTTTGTTGGTTGTTTGGTTGGTTGGTTGGGGATTTTGTTTGAGACAGGGTCTCATGCAGCCTAGGCTGGTCTCAAACACACTATGTAGCTGAGGATGACTTTGAATTCTTAATCTTCCTACCTCTACCTCCAGAGCACTGGAATTATTGGCATGTGTCACCATGCCAGGCTTATTCAGTGCTGGGATTGAATGCAGGAATTTGTGCATGCTAGGTAAGCACTCTACCAACTGTATTATATCCCCAACTTAGAAATAAGCACTTGTAATTATATAGAAGGGAAAAAATAATGTTAAAAAAGAAGACCGATACAAAGGGGTAGATGAAGCTAAAAATTTTTCTGCCTTTCCTGCATCAGACTCTTATTTTCCATTCTTCTGGTACTTTTAAGAATGGTTTCTGGGACTGAGAGATGGCTCAGCATTTAAGAGCACTGGCTGTTCTTCCAAAGGGTCCCAGTCTGGTTTCCAGTATGCAGATGGAAGCTAACAAAGGATCATGACTCCAGTTCCAGGGGATCCAACATTCTCTTCTGGCCTCCACGAATATTGTTCACATGTGGTACACCTTCATACATGCAGGCAAAGCACTCATACACATAGAATAAAAATAAATAAATCAAAAAAACTATTTTTTAAAAAATTGTTTCTTCCCCGCTCCTTTTTTTTTCTGTGTAAACTTTCTCTTCATTTTTGTTTCCTTTCATAAACTATCTTTGCATTGGCCCTTGGGACAAAGACATTCAGTGATGGGCAAAAAGTATTTGTTGGCTTTTTGGCATTGGCAATTGATTTAACAAAAGTTCATTTACCTACTTACAGGTTTCCAGGTTCCATGCTAGGTTTAGAAACATAAAACCTGTGATAGTTCTCCACATGCTTCAAGAAACGCATAATTTAGCATCGTTTTCTCAACCATTTTTTCATGATTAACCCTTGAAGGAAACTTTTCTCTACCCCCACCCCAATTTGAATTCCATAGATACACTGCTTATCTGCTATGTATTTGTGGTCCTTAGGATGTCACCGAATAAACAGGATCAGAAAAGAAACGCCCCACAACATATCTAGGTAAAAACAGTAAATGTACAGAACAAAGAGGGAATACTGAAAGCAGCAAAAGAAAAACAAGTCACATACAAAGGAAAGCCCATCAGAATTACAGCTGACTTATCAATGCAAACTATGAAAGCCAAAAGAGCCTGGACCAAGGTATTTCCAGTTCTAAATGACAATAGATTTCAGCCCAGAATACTTTACCCAGCAAAAATGTCTATTATAGTTGACAGGGAAAGAAAAATCTTCCTTGACATGAATAGCCTGAAAGAATACATGTCCACAAAACGAGCCCTTCAAAGAATACTTGAAGCAATACAGAGAGTGGAGAGATAAACAGCTAAACCCCAGGGTCAATGAAAGAAAATAAAATAAAGGTATATATAAAACACAAAATTAGACAGAGAACACAAACAGCAATCAAAATGATGGCAACATCTTTCAATAGTAACTTTAAATATCAATGGACTGAGCTCCCCAGTCAAAAGATAAGCTAATTGAATGGACTAGAAACAAAATCCATCTTTTTCTTGTCTGTAAGAAACCCATCTCACCTTCAAGGACAGGCCCTACCTTAAGGTGAAAGGATGAGAAAGAATATTCCAAGCAAATGGCACTAAAAAACAAGCAGGGATTGCAATTCTAATATCTGACAAAATAGACTTCAAAGTAAAACTAATCAGAAGACATAAGGAGGGTCACTTCATTCTGATCAAAGGAACAGTTAATCAAGAAGATATTACAATCTTTAACATATATTCACCAAACTCTGGTGCACCCAAATTCATAAAAACAACATTGCAGGACATTAAGATGCAGATTAACCCCAACTCAGTAATAGTAGGGGACTTCAATACCGCACTGTCTCCATTAGACAGGTCAATTGGACAAAGAATATACAGAGAGACGTCTGAATTAAATGATACCATACATCAAATGGACCTAACAGACATCTTTCAAATATTCCACCCAAGCACCAAAGAACACATGTTCTACTTAGCACGCCATGGAACTTTTTCAAAAATTGACCACTGGGCCACAAAACGAATCTCAACAAATACAAACAAAATGAAATAATTCCATGCAGTCTATCGAACCATAATGCAATACAGCTCAAAATCAACAATGGACAAAGCCCTAGTCACTACATAAACTTATGGTGATTGAACAACACACTCCTAAACAATGAGTGGTCCAAAGAAGAAATTAAGAAAGAAATAAAAGAATCCTTGGAATTCAATGAAAAGGACAACACAGCACAACACAACACAACCTCTGGGACACTTTAAAAGCAATCCTAAGAGGGAAGTTTATAGCTCTAAGTGCCCACATTAAAAAATTAGAACGAGCCCAAATAAATGACCTAACACTGCAACTCAAGCTGCTGGAAAGGCGAGAACAAATGAAACCCAAACCCAGCAGAAGAGAAGAAATAATAAAAGTCAGAGCAGAAATTAATGAAATAGAAACAAAGAAAACAATACAAAGAATCAATGACTCTAAGAGCTGGTTCTTTGAAAAGCTAAACAACACAGACAGACCCTTAGCCCAGTTAACCAAAAGAAAGAATAGCATGGTACTGGTGCAAAAATAGACACATAGATCATTGGAACATCACTGAAGATCCAAATCCAAGTACACGCAATTTCAGCCACCTGATATTTGACAAAGGTGCCAAGAACACACAGTGGAGGAAAGCCAGCATCTTCAACAAATGGTTCTGGCAAAACTGGATCTCCACCTGTAGAAGAATGAAACTAGATCCTTATCTTTCACCTTGCACAGAAGTCAACTCTAAATGGATCAAAGGCCTCAATGTGAAACTGGAAACCTTGAAACTATTAGAAGAAAATATTGGTAGTAACTTACAAGATATAGGTGTAAGAAAGCATTTTCTAAATTGGACAGAAGTTGCTCTAGAATTAAGGTCAGCAATCAACAAGTGGGACCTCATTAAACTAAAAAAGCTTCTGTACACAAAAGAAAAAATCAGAAAAGTGAAGAGAAAACCCACAGAATGGGAAAAATCTTCACGAGTGACACATCTTATAGAGGTTTAACGTCCAGAATATATAAAGAACTCAAAAAAATGCCTTTACTTCCCTGGGTTGCACAGCCTCCTGTGTCCTGGTCCCAGCACCTTCCCTGGGTAAGTCCAGCACAACCAGCAACCAATGCGCCTTGACGCCCCCAGCTTCTTTCACCCTCCGAGATCCCCTGCCAAATCTCTCCTCCTAGGCTGGGTACAGGCCCATTTCTTGTCTTGGCATCCCAGACACCGGGGCCAACCTGTTGGTCCAGAGCCACCACTGCTTCCTGATCCTCTGCAACCTGACCAACCCATTTCCTCCCTACCACCCCCAGGAACCCTCTGGGCCTGGTCCAGCCCTCACCTCCCTTTACTTCCCTGGGCTGCACAGCCTTCAGTGTCCTGGTACCAGCACCTTCCATGGGTAAGTTCAGCGAGCCTTGACTCCCCCAGTCTCTTTCACCCTCCCAGCTCCCCCAAACAGTCTCTCCTCCTAGGCTGGGTACAGGCCCATTTCTTGTCTTGGCACCCCAGACACTGGGGGCTAACTTTTCATCCCAGAGCCGCCACTGCTTCTTGATCCTTTGCATAGGAACCAATCTAGTTCCTCCCTGTGGGACCCCAGGAACCCTCTAGGCCTGGTCCCACCCTCACCTCCCTTTGCTTCCTGGGCTGCACAGCCTCCATCTTCCTGAGACCAGCATCTATCCTGGGCCCATCTCCTGGCCAGCACAGCCCCCAAATTCTTGAGGGCAGCATCTTTCCTGGAGGGACCCATACTTTAGGAGAAAGACTGATATCATCTGAGCCTCACCTCACCTGGGCCTCTTTGGAATTCCTGAAGACAAAAGCAATTAGGCCACTCCAATATAAAATCAAAAGAGAGAACCTGAAGCCTAGACAAACCAGCTTTTCATGCCCTACAAGTAAACCACAAAGGCACATAAAGTTTATAAAAAGAAGCAGATCTAAACTCAAAAAAGGAAGGCTTGAGTCTCACACAAAAATCAGAAACTATGAAGGAAATTCACATGTCAAAGTCACAAAGAAAAAATAACATGAAAAACCAAAATAATAGATCCCCACCAAGTACCAATGGTCCTTTAGAGGAGTACAATGAGAACTCCCTAGAGATAACACAAGACATGGAACTCAAAAGAACAACTATAAACAAAATGAAAGAATTCAGTAAATTTAAACAACACACAAACAAAGAAATCAAAGAACTGAAGGAAGATAGGGATAAACTGCTGAATGAATTCAGAAAAGAGTTAGAAATATTGAAGAATACTCAGGCCGAAATGAAACTGATATCATCTGAGCCTCACCTCACCTGGGCCTCTTTGGAATTCCTGAAGACAAAAGCAATTAGGCCACTCCAATATAAAATCAAAAGAGAGAACCTGAAGCCTAGACAAACCAGCTTTTCATGCCCTACAAGTAAACCACAAAGGCACATAAAGTTTATAAAA
>NW_008340643.1:968674-972787 GCF_000622305.1 Nannospalax galili
GAGATTAAGAAAAAATTTTTAAAAACACAAGAATGGAATATACAAGAATTATGTGACACCATAAAAAACCAATCTTATGAATCATAGGCATACAGGAAGTAGAAGAATCTCAAGATAATGGTATGTCACAAAGGGACATAAAGTTTACAAAAACTCAACAAAGGAAAGCTTGAGTCTCAAACAAGAATCAGAAATTACAAAATTCACATCAAAGCCACAAACGAAAAATAACATAAAAAACCAAAATAATATAGCCCCACCAAGTACCAAGAGTCCTCTAGAGGTGTACAATGAAAACTCCCTAGAGATAACACAGGACATGAAACTCAAAAGAACAATTATAAACATGATAAAAGAATTCAGTGAATGTAAAGAACACACAAACAAAGAAATCAAAGAACTGAAGGAAGATAGGGATAAACTTCTGAATGAATTCAGAAAATTCAGAACCAAGAGACTATACTGAAAGCTGCAAAAGAAAAACAACAACATATAAAGGAAAACCCATCAGGATTACAGCTGACTTTTCAGTGCAAACTATGAAAGCCAGAAGAGCGTGGACCAAAGTATTCCCAGCTCTAAATGACCACAGAAGCTAACCCAGATTACTTTACCCAGACAAAATGTCTGTCATAGCTGAAGGGGAAAGAAAAATCTTCCATGACATAAATAGGCTGAAAGAATTCATGTCCACAAAACCAGCCCTTCAGAGAGTTCTTGAAGCAATACAAAGAGCTGAAGAAGGGAACAACTATACACAAGGGGTGATGGAAAGAAATTCAATGAAGGTATAACCATGGAAATGCACGGCTCTATCAAGATTGTGAACAGAAATAAAAATGACAGGATTCAATACACATCTTTCATTAATAACTTTAAATATCAATGGACTGAACTCCCTAGTCAAAAGATACAGGCTAGTTGAATGGATTAAGAAACAAAACCCATCGTTTTGTTGTCTGCAAGAAACCCATCTCACTTTCAAGGACAGGCACTACCTTAAGATGAAAGGATGGAAAAATATACTAAGCAAATAGTACTAAGAAAAAAGCAGGCGTTGCAATTCTAATATCTGATAAGATAGACTTTAAACTAAAACTAATCAGAAGAGACAAAGAAGGCCACTTCATTCTGATCAAAGGAACAATAAACCAAGAAGATATTACAATCATGAACATATATTCACCCAAATCTGGTGCACCCAACTTCATAAAAACCGTACTACAGGACTTTAAGATCCAGATTAATCCCAATTTATTAATAGTAGGGGACTTCAATACCCCATTGTCACCATTAGATAGGTTAACAGGACAGAGAATTAACAGAGAGACATCTGAATTAAATAATACCGTATATCAAATGGACGTAACAGACAACTACCGAATATTCCACCCAAGCACCAAAGAATATACTTTCTATTGAGCGCCCCATGGAACCTTCTCCAAAATCGACCATGTAGTACTGGGGCACAAAACAAACCTCAACAAACACAAAAAGATTGAAATAATTCCATGCATTCTATCAGACCACAATGCAAAAAAGCTTAAAATCAACACCAGAAGAATCCCCAGTACCCACATGAACACACAGAGATTAAACAACACACTCCTGAATGATGAATGGGTCAAAGGAGAAATTAAGAAAAAAATAAAAATATTCCTGGAACTAAACAAAAAGGACAGTATAACACAACAAAACCTCTGGGACACAGTGAAACCTATCCTTAGAGGGAAGTTCATAGCTCTAAGTGCCTACATTAAAAAATCGGAAAGATCATAAATAAATGATTTATCATTGCAACTCAAGACACTTGAAAAAAAACAGCAAATGAAACCCAAATCCAGCAAACAAGAAGAAATAACAAAAATCAGAGCAGAAGTTAATGATGTAGAAACAAAGAAAACAATAAAAAGAATCAACGAATCCAATAGCTGGTTCTTTGAGAAGATAAACAAGATTGATAGACTGCTAGCCAAGTTAACCAAAAGAAAGAAAGAGCACCTCCAAATCAACAAAATCATAGATGAAAGGGGAAACATCACAACAGACACCAAAGAGATCCAGAACATTATAAGGGAATACTTTAAAAACCTATATGCTACTAATTTTGAAAACTTAAAAGAAATGGACAGGTACCTAAAAGCATGAGAACCACCAAAGCTAAACCAAGAAGAGATTAACAACTTAAACAGACCCATAACACATAAGGAAATTGAAACAGTAATACAAAAGCTCCCGACTAAAAAAAGCTCAGGACCACATAGATTTACAGCAGAAGTCTACCAGACATTTAAAGAGGATCTACAACCAATATGATTTGAGTTATTCAAAAAGATATAAATGGAGGGAGAACTTCCAAATTCCTTCTATGGAGCCAGCATCACTCTAATACCAAAGCCAGGTAAAGATACAACCATAAAATAAAACTATAGACCCATATCTTTAATGAAAATAGATGCAAAAATTCTCGACAAAAAACACTTGCAAACCACATATAGACACATATCAAAAAGATCATTCACCATGATCTAGTTGGCTTTATTAAACAGGGTTGATTCAATATGTGTAAGTCAATACACATCATAAATTATATAAATGGCCTCAAAGACAAGAAACACATGGTCATCTCAATAGATACAGAGAAGGCCTTTGACAAAATTCAACATGCATTTATGTTCAAAGTCCTAGAGGGAATTTGGCTGGATGGAACATATCTCAACATAATTAAAGCCATCTATAACAAAACCACAGCCAATATCATTCTAAATGGAGAAAAACTGGAAGCATTCCCATTGAATTCAGGAACAAGACAAGGCTGTCCACTATCTCCACTCCTCTTTAACACAGCGCTTGAAACTCTTGCATGAGCAATAAGACAAGAGAAGGAAATTAAAGGAGTAATAACTGGAAAAGAAGAGATCAAATTATCCCTTTTTGCAGACAATATAATATTACATCTAAGACGCCAAAAATTCCACCAGAAAATTCCTAGAAATTATGAACACGTTCAGTAAAGAGGCAGGTTACAAAATTAATCTACATAAGTCTATAGCCTTGATATATAACAATAATAAGCAATCAGAGAAAGAGTACATGGAAACACCCCCTTCAAAATAGCTGCAAAAAAAATCTCAGAATAAATCTGACCAAAGACATTAAGACCTCTATAAAAAAAATTAATTCCTTAAAGAAAGAGATTGAGGAAGACATCAGAAGATGGAGGGACCTCCCATGCTCATGAATTGAAAGAATTAATATTGTGAAAATGACCATCCTACCAAAAGCCATTTATAGATTGAATGCAATGCCAATCAAAATCCCCATGACATTTTTCACAGAATTGGAAAAAAACATCCTAAGATTCATATGGAAGCACAAGAGACCTCAGCTAGCCAAAACAACCCTGAGCACAAGAGCAATGCTGGGGGGATTACAATACCAGATATTGAACTGTATTACAGAGCTATAGTCAAAAAAACAAAATGGTACTGGCACAAAAATAGACCCATAGACCAATGGAACAAAATTGAAGACCCAAATATGAGTACATTCAATTTTAGCCACCTTATATTTAACAAAGGAGCCAAGAACATGCACTGGAGGAAAGACAATGTGCAGCAAATGGTGCTGGCAAAACTGGATCTCCACCTGTAGAAGAATGAAACTAAACCCCTATCTTTTACCTTTCACAAAAGTCAACTCCAAATGGCTCAAAGACCTCAATGTGAAGCCTGAAACTCTGAAACTGTTAGAAGAAAACATTGGCAATAACCTACAAGTTATAGGTGTAGAAAATGATTTCCTAAACTAGACATCAACTGCCCAGGAAACAAGGTCAAGAATCAGCAAATGGGACCTCATTAAACTAAAGCTTCTGTACATCAAAAGAAGCAACCAAGGAAGTGAGGAGAAAACCCACAGAATGGGAGAAAATCTTCACCAGTGACACGTCCAACAGAGGTTTAACATCCAGAATATATAATGAACTCAGAAAACAAAGTATCAAGAAAGGAAGTAACCCAATAAAAAGATGGGCTAATTAGCTGAACAGAGAGTTCTCAAAAGAAGAAATAAAGATGGCTAAGAAGCATCTTAAAAGATGTTCAACATCAC
>NW_008340643.1:972818-974401 GCF_000622305.1 Nannospalax galili
GTCAGACTGGCTAAGATCAAGAGAACAAATGATACCAAATGCTGGAGAGGATGTGGGGAAAGGGGAACACTCATCCACTGCTGGTGAGACTGAAAGCTTTTTCAGGCCCTTATGGAAAGCGGTATGGAAAACTCTTTAAAAAACTACAAATGAATGATTTGACCCAGTTATAAAACACTCCTTGGCATATACCCAAAGAACTCATCCTATTGCAGAGACACTTGTACATCCATGTTTGTTTCTGCTATTTTCACAATAGCTAAGAGATGGAAGCAACCTAAGTATCCGTCAACTGATGAGTGGATAATGAAAATGTGGTTCATTTATACAATGGAATTTTACTCAGCAGTAAAGAAACACAAAATCATGAAATTTGCAGGTAAATGGATGGAATTAGAAACTGTTATACTAAGTGAAGTAACACAGACTCAGAAAAAAAAGGTATGTTGTCCCTCATATGTGGATCCTAGCACCAAATCCTTATATGTGAATATGTATCGAGACATAACTACAGGAACCAGGATAATGAAGAGGAACCAGGGATGTAAAGGAAAAGAAAGAATCTGAAAGAGAAGAACAGTAGAAAACAGGTGTTAACAATGGAGATATGGATAATAATGGAGTTATTTTAAGGGGAGGGGAGAGGGAAGGTTATACAAGGCACCTAGGGGATAAAGGGAAAGAAGGAGCTCAAAAGAGGTGGGACCATAGGAGAAGGGTATTATTAAGGGAGAAATGGAAAAAACAGGGGCACCGTAAATGGGGAAACCATGGTGAAAGGGTTAGGCAATGTGAGAGATAAACAATGCTTAGCTAGTTTTAGAAAACCAGAGGGAACCATATTAGGCCAACAACCTACTGACAAATTATACATACCAGTATGTAATATATGCCTAGGCAAGGTTTATCTGAGAGTGTTTGGTCTTTGCCCAAGCTCTATCTACATGGAATATGGTAATTAAAAGTAGAAGACTGGACTATCCGTAGGCCTCTTGGGGAGCACCGCTTCTGATCCTGGCCCCGCCCTCACCCCTCTCTGCTTCCCTGGACCTGCACCACCGGCTAACTCTCCTACCCTGCACTACCATCCTCAGGCCTCTTGGGGTAAGTCTATAGCACAGCTTTCTGCACCAGGACTCCCTAAGCCACATTCCCCCCCCCCCCCCTTTCTATACTCCTAGTTTGGGCCCTGCACCATTCCTAGTCTTGGGGCCCCAGACACCTGGGGAACCAATACTGCTTCCTGACCCTTCTCACACAGACCAACTCAGTGCCTTTCTTGGGCCCCAGGAGCACTGCTTCTGGTCCTGGCCCCGCCCTCACCTCCCTCTACTTCCCTGGTCCTGCAACACCCAACAGCCTCTTTCGGGGGCTGAAAGCCTCTTTCTGGGGCTCAGAGGCTTATCTTACTCTCCCTGATCCTTTGCATCCAGTACAACCCAGCTACTCAATCCACTCTCTGGGAAATCTTGGGGCTTCTTTCCACACCATCTGCCTTTGCATCCCTGCCTGTCGCGGCCACGACCAGGGTCTCACCCAAGTTCCTGAGGCCAAAAGCATTCTTAGAAGATTCCAGACCTAAG
>NW_008340643.1:979295-983415 GCF_000622305.1 Nannospalax galili
CATAATTGTTTTTGTATAATCTTCATCGCTATTATGAGATATAAAATGTATTTATCAAATCTGTAATCATTATGCCAAAAAATCTGAATTACTGTAATATTTTGTATATTGTTAAAACTGTAACTTTAATTGTAAAAAAAAAATTAAAATAAAAAAAAAATGTAGAAGACTGGTGAAACTAATCTTGGATGTTTAACAGCCATACTTTGAGGCCTGTACTAATTTGGTCAGGGGGACATAAAGGACAGTTTTTGCTCCTTGCCCCCCTACGTTGACTAAGTTCCCAGGGACTATGAGCATCTCTCAAAATGTCCTGTAACTGTGGTGAGTCACCTATCCTCCTGAGCAAGGAGGCCGTGGAGACCCTACCAGTCTCCAGTCAACAAAAAGGAGGGTCAACACAGGGGAAACATTTCCTCCATGCTTCCAAGCGAAGCCAGCCATGGTCAAGTAGGACCTTTGACTTATCTTCACATAGACGGAACTGTTAAAAGAAAGGAGCCAGGGGCTCCTCCCAAGCCCATGTTACCCCTGAGGAACAGATCCTCAAACAACTTTAAGAGTAAAAATAAATTGTTTTATCTGGGTCAACTGTAGGGTCTTAAACCCCCAAAAGGAAAATATAACCAAAGATAAATGGGGTCAATATAATTTTTAAGAGACTATATGTATAGCTAAAGGCTACATAACAAGAAACAATGCCAGACAGGAGACACCTTCCTTTGAGTTATTGGCCAAGGTGGCACAAGAGACTCCCAGACAGTAACCCAGCAATAGAATTGGGAAAATGAACATCAGACCCCAATCTTATCTGAAGGAATATTGACAACTGATTGCTGCTAGATGAGGAACAGCTGATGTTCCTAAAACAAGGATCCCTAGATAGACTGACTAGATTCAGCAGATGGACAAGCACTGGAGAATGGCTGGGGGTGTAGACAACACAGTGGGCAGTAACAGGGATGACAGAGTATATGGGCTCCAGTGTGTGGGAGGGGGGAGGCTATGGGAAGGTGCCATTTGGGAAGTGGGTATATAGATGATTAAGATTATGTGGGATGGTCTGTATGATATACACAAAGAAAAATCAGCAAATTTTAAAAAAGACATTTGAGGAGGAAGTATAAAAATTTACTTCATGTTAAATAGTAGAGGTGATAAACATTACCAGTGAAATCTACCTGATGACTTTATATTCATACTCAGTTACTAAGGATCTAAGTGTAACTGACTGTGACTAGTAATAATCAGATATGTAGAGATTAAAGAAACATGACCAAACATCTAAGTGTTAGTAGCATTAAAAAAGTAGGGAACAGCATATTTTAAAATGAAATGCAGATTTTTTTGAATTTTAAAACCTCATTCAATTTTATGTCTTACAGGGTTTATACTGAGTTCAATATTGTATAACTGCATTAATTCAACTGTGAACCTAAACATTTACAGCCAATTTTGAAAGAGATTCTTCTTAGCTCTGGAAATTGTTATTGAATATGTCAATGCTGTTGTAATGAAATGCTTCTTCTAATGATGTGGTTATTAAATTTTTTAAAAATTAAAAAATAATAATACCTCAAAGCATAAAAATTTGCTCTGTAATAATTAGTAGATGTGAAAAATATTACCATTGAAATCTACCTGATGACTTTTTATATCCATGCTCAGACGCCAAGGATCTCAGAAAGTAACCGACTGTGACTAGTAATAATCAGATATATAGAGATTAGAAACACGTGTGCAAACACCTTAGTTTTAATTACATTAAAAATAAGTTTTTCTGTATGAAACTTTGTATTTTAATAAGGAAATGGGGTTCTGTTTTTGTCTTTTTGAAGCAGGGTCTCCCTGTAGTCCCAGCTGTCCTGGAACTCACTATGGAGACCAGGCTGGCCTTGAACTCACAGAGATCCGTCTGCCTCTGCCTCCCAAGTGCTGGGACTACAGACATGAGCCACCACGCCCAGCCTGAAATGGAGATCTTTGTTAAAGGTTAAAACCTCATTTAATTTTATATCTTATAGAGTTTATACCGAGTACAAAATTGTATAACTGTATTAATTCAACTGTAAACCTAAAAATTTACAGCCAATTTTGAAAGAGATGCAGCTTAGCTCTGGAAATTGTTACTGAATAGGTCAATGCTGTTGTAATGAAATGATTCTTCTAATTATGTGGTTATTAAATAAATGATTTTTTAAAAATTAATTAATTTTTTAAAAAGAACTCAAAAAAAAAAAACAATCGAGAAACCAAATGACCGAATTAAAAGATGGGCTAAAGATGTAAACAGAGAATTCTCAAAGAAAGAAATAAAGATGGCTAAGAAATATGTCAAAAACTGTTCAACATTGTTAGTAATTAGGGAAATGCAAACTAAAACCACCCTAAGGTATCACTTTACCCCAATCAGACTGGCTGGGATCAAGAGAACAAATGATATCAAATGCTGGCGAGGATGTGGAGAAAGGGGAACGCTCATTCACTGCTTGTGGGATTGCAAACTTGTTCAACCCCTATGGAAAGCAGTGTAGAGAAGTCTGAAAAAACTACAAATGAACCTACCATTTGACCCAGTTATACTACTCCTTGGCATGTACTGAAAGAACTCATCCTATTGCAGAGATACTTGGACACCCATGTGTGTTGCTTCTCTTTTCACAATAGCTAAGAGATGGAAGCAACCTAAGTGTCCCTCAACTAACGAGTGGATAATGAAATCTCCCTCATATGTGGCTCCTAGCACCAAATCCTTTTAAATTCCAGGTGCTTTTAATAAGATGACGCTATACAGCAGTCCCTTCTGCATGAAATAACTTTCATTATCATGACTTCACCTGAGCCTGATCGCTAAACACAGTCACAATTAGGCTTGTTGACAGTTGTGCTCATTCATTAAAGGAGGGCCAAGCAGGGTCATTGGACTCTCATCAGATTATGCAGCCACTCTTCCCAGCCAACTCTATGTAATTTGACCCTAATCACACATGGTCTCCTGGATTTGGGGCAGGCCAAAGTATACAATCTGGGGAAGGCTAGGAAGAGATGGCATGACCCATGCTGGGTAAAGGCTTTCCAGTGTGCATACTCTCAGGTCATACATACACCTCAGCAACCTGTCAAGTATCTCGGTAAGTAAGCTTAGTAAATTCATTGGTTCCCCAGCAGAACTTTAATCAAGCATGGGCTTGAAACCAGAACCTTAAAAAGGAATAAGCATTGCTTAGAATCCCAAGGAAAAGAAGTCTCACAACAGATGAAAATTTATTTGTCAATGATATTATGTCTCATAATTATTTTAAAAAAAAATTAGAATGTAAAAGATGTTAAAAGGATATGGGAATGGAACTATTTTCCAAAATAGACAGGAAAAATGAGAAAGCCTAAGCAAGTGATGAAGGTCTATTTAGGTTTTTATGATATATAAAGGATAAGACAAAAATAATATATCCATAATCTTAAAATTTCTATGGTCATAGTTTAGTTGACTAGTTTAAGGAAAAAAATATATATCTAGTCAAGGTTTATCTGAGAATATTTGGTTTTTTACCCAAGCCTTATCTACATAGCACATGATAATTAAAAATACCAGACTCGTAGAACTAACCTTATTGAATGTTTAACAGCCAAAATCTGAGGCCTATACTAATGTGGTCAGAGGGACTTAAAGGACAGTTTTTGCCCCTTGCCCTCCAAGGTCGACTAAGTTCCAGGGGACTATGGGACATCTCTCAAAATGTCCTGTAACTGTGGTGACTCACCTGTCCTCTTGTTCAGGGAGGACGTGGAGGCCCGACGAGATAGACTTGAACCAGTGTCCTATCTACAAAGAGGAGGGTCAACTCAGAGGAAACATCTCATTCATGCATCCAGGTGAAGCCAGACATGATTGAGCAGGACGTTTGACTTATCTTCACATAGACGGAACTGGTAAAAGAAAGGAGCCAGGGGCTCCTCCCAAGCCCATGTGACCCCTGAGGAACAGAACCTCAAATGACTTTAAGTGTAAAAGTAAATTGATTTATTTGAGCCAACTGTATGGTCTTAAATACCCAAAAGGAAAGTATAACCAAAGAGTAAAGTCATCAGTATATTTCTTTAAGAGTTCAAGGGATTACAC
>NW_008340643.1:983742-993916 GCF_000622305.1 Nannospalax galili
TGTTCAGACTGTTTTCTAGTTCCCTGTATAGAACTTGTAATGCTAATTACTCTTGCCTTTACTTCTCCTTCATATCTCCTATTCATTATTCAAGGACTTCCTTTTCCCCTTAGAGATGAGAGCTACGCAATTTGGGAGTCTTTTCGATAGACCCACTGAAGGGGTACTCCAATTGCCTCACCCTGCGTCCCTGTTCAGCATGGAAGAAGCCAGAGCAGTCTGTGTCCCTATTTCTTATTGGAAATTTGGGTAACCTCTTCAGAGGATGGTGTGATAAGAATAGGAGGTAGAAATTGGCTAGGTAGTTAGGGTAAAAATCCCCTCCCCCCAAATAGCCAGTTTCTTGGCTAAAAGTCAAAACGTCCTTGGGCCTCTTAGCAACATTCTCTGTTCCAAAAGCCAAAAGTGTCAAAAGTATTTGGGAGCTTGTACCTAAGCCTTAAAAGAGTTTAGGGTTACCTCTTCAGAGGGGGGAATGTTAGAGTACCCAAAAGCCCCCCCCCAAATAAATAAATCAAAGAAGAAGAAAGAGTACATGAAGTGATCAGGAAAAAGTGATGGGGAGCTATGGGAGGAGTTGGAGGGGAGGGAGTGGGCATGGATTTGATTAAAACACCTTACATGCATCTATGAAATTTTCAATAAATTATTTATTTAAAAAGGAAAAAAAACTATTTTTTAAAAAGAAATAGTTACAAGACATTGTTATGCAATGTTATAAGTCATGCAGCTAGGGTTGACCAATGTCTTGATTTTTATTTTTCTACTAAAGGGAGGCTGTTAGATGGAGTGCACTCATGAAGCTCCTTTAGAAGGGAGTAGAAGCTCTCCTATGCCTTTTGCCTCCTCTTTCTTTCCTGCTGCCTGAAGTTCATATATGATGACCTGAGTTCCAGCAGCCATCTTGGATTCTAAAGTAAGACTTGCAGATGGAAAATGCATGCTTAGGATAACAGTGCAGAGACAGAAAGGGGGCTGGGTTCTTAGTGACCATGGCACTCCCTTACCGACAGTGGACTGCCTACTTCTGAAGGAAAAATGAACTCTAATATCTTGTGGTGGTTTGAATGAGAATGTCCCTCTGGGCTCCAAGTATTTGGACATTTTTGTCTCCAGTTGGTGGCATTGTTTTGGGAGATCTTAGAAGGCGTGGCCATGCTGGAGGAAGCACGTCACTGTGGGTGGGCTTAGGGAGCTCTTAAGCCTTGATGGATCTCCAGTTGCTCTCTTGCTTCCTGTGCCCACTTGATGTGAGCTCTCTGCTATCTGCTCTTGTTCAGCTACCTCCTGCCAACATGCCTCCCTGCCATGATTCCCCTGGAACCTCAAGCTAAAAAAAAAACTATTCCTTCTATAAATTCTTTGGTCAGTGTTTCTATCACAGCAACAGAAAAGTAACTAATACACACCTTTAAGCCACTGCTTTTGGAGTTTCTTTTTTTCTTTCCAATCTAATACTAATACTTTCCAGTTGGTGGTATTGACATTTCGGCAGGTATTATAAAAATGAAACTCTGACCAAGCATGGTGGTGCTATAATCCTGGCGCTTAGGACATGAAGGCAAGAAGATTAGGAGTTCAAAGCTAGTCTTGGCTACATAGTAAGTTCCAGGCCAGCTTGAACTAATTAAAAACTAAGAAGAACAAACAAAAACTGAAAAAAGAAAACAAGAATGAAAGAAAATTAAATAAAAAAGAAAACTGTCCCAGAGTTCAGGTAGAAACCAGCAGCAAGGATGTTGAGATGGGTCTTCTTTGAGATTTTCCAATCATTTTGGAAGCACACATTTAATATCTATACTTTGTAATTGATTTCTACATTAGCAATTCTGCAATTGCTATTCAGAATTGTTATTCAACCTGGAACATACCACTGAAAATGCTACTTTCCTGTAAAATTAGTCACTTAAATGATCATTCATTCATTTAAATGATTAACTGTAAAAATTCTTTAAAATAAGTCTATAAAATTTTAATAACCCATTTGATTGGTTCTAACAACAACACAAAAAAACCAAGCTGAATGTGGTGGCACATGCCTTTAATGCCAGCACTTGGTAGGCAGATGCAGGTAGAGGTCTGTGAATTCCAAACCAGCATGGTCTACATAGCAAGTTCAAGGCCACCAGGGCTTCATGGTGAGACGTTGTCTCAAAAAATGCTATATCTCTTCAAAATTGTAATTGAGACTACTGTTTGTGTACTTGTTTCTTTTCTGTTCTTTCTTTTTTGATCTTTTTGTACAAAGTTTTGTGTAGCACAGATTGATTTTGAATTCAAAATGCAGCCTCTCATCCTCCTGTTTCCACTTCCCAGTGCTGGGATTACAGGTTTATATCACCATATCCAGTTTTATTAGAAACTGAGGATCAAACACAAGGGCTTCATGAATGCTAGGCAAGCACTCTGCCAACTGAGTTACATCCTCAGCCTGTGTTTGGACTCTCTTATAAGCTGTGGTTTTTGTTTGTTTCTCTTGCTAAGGAAATATAAATCTATAATTGGACTTTGATAAGCAACTATCTTAACATACACATGCTCATAGTAGGATGTAATCCAGGAGGCAAATTGGTGCCTGGAGCATTGTAGCTCTACCAAGGAGCTATCTCTGCTTAGTCATATCATTGAAAAAAGTCAATCCTATCAACTTGGAAACTATATGTATATACAGATTCCAGTGGCTAAGAAAATATGAATCATGAGGGCATGGAAAAGGAAAATTGGATTACATTTATGTGATATTTAAAAACTATTATGTGTGTGGGTGCCTACACATCACTTGATACTGAGTTATGTCTAGAGATAGAGCCTCCCAGGACAACTATTTAAATGTATTTTCTTACCTAACCGTTAAGAAATTCAGAGCCAGTTTGAAGCTGTAATTCAAGTCTGGGTTTCTAATCGGTGCTCTCATTTCAAAGACATATTAATTCACCTAAACACAAGGTCACTTATCCGTCTATAAAATTATATTCTAAATATTCAAGTTTTCCAAAGTGTGCAAGTGAGCCACAAAACCCCTTGAAGTCCTAATGAAGAAAACCTTCCTTCACACAAGCCTTTCAAAAAGCCATGACCAACATCTCACCGAAATTTGCGTGATCACATTTTCCAGAAATGCCCCCAAATGTTTATTTTGGTTCAAAGGGATAAAAATCGCTTGCTGGTTACAATAATGTGTGCTTGTGTCAAATTGAATAGCAGCCCTTGATGCCTTCTAACTGAACACTCATGAATAAAAAGCAACAGACCCATGGACCATGTTTGTGAATATGCATGTATGGTTACAGCAAATGGTTGCTGAAGCAAGCATCAAAATTGTCAGATCAGTTTTCTGTGTAATATCAGATTCCCTCAAATGAAGTCAAGCAAGCAGTTCAAAACAAATAAAACCCCAGCACTTAACAAGGAAAGTAGGAAAGTGAGTGGACAGGATCTGTAGCAGATAGTTCTGACAGCAAATATTACCTTATTGGGCAGGATCCCACAAGGAAACACAAGGTACACTCAGCTGAGGTCTATGATGGACCCTGAACCAAAAGACCCTGGATGGAGGTGTGGGCAGGATTCAAGGAGCTGAGCAGAGATACCAGAGTACCCAGAGACTAGAAACATGGTGGGTACTTGTTCCCTCTTGGGCCAGAAAGGGGAAACAGAAGAAACTACTGAGTTCCTAGTAAGAGTTGGGGACAAGTGACAAGACATAGCTCTCTCTTACTCTAACTCTTTCTTCTCCCCTACCCTCCCCTTTTTCCATCCCCCACCCCCTTATCCTCCAATCTCCAGGGTGACTTTCATTAGCAAAATACAATTAGAATCCTGAGAGTAAGGGTGAAGGAGTGTGGGGCACAGGGCAGGGACCCAGATGGGCCAAGATGAAGCTAAAAAGAGGATTCAAATGGAATATCAGCTTCAGCATGTCACAAACTTTGGGAGAATGGAAATAGTACCAATCCCTAATTTTTAATTTTTTTATATATTTACTTTTATGTATATGAGTGTCATGCCTGAATGTATGGCAGTGCACCCATGAAGCTCAGTGCCCAAAGAGGACAGAAGAGGGTGTTGGATCCCCTGGAATTTGAGTTACATACAGTTGTTAACTGCCATGTGGGTGCTGGGATTCGAACCTGGGTCTTCTGCAAGAGCAGCCAGTGATCTTAACTTCTGAGCCATCTCTCCAGTCCCCCAACCCCCAAATTTTGACTTGAGGAGCAAATGAAGCAGTGCATATATAATACCAAGCAAGTCCCTGGCATAAAAGAGTCAATGTTAGCTAATGATTTTTTGTTTGTTTGCGTATTTGTTTGTTCTGTTTTTGTGACAGGGTCTCATGTAGCCCAGGCTGACCTTGAACTTTCTCTATAGCTGAGGATGACCTTAAACTGCTGATATTTCTGCTTCTACCTCTAGAGTGCAGGGATTACAAGCATATACCACCACACTCCATTTATAAACTGCTGGGGATAAAACCCAGGGCTTCCTGCATGCTAGACAAGCAGTCTGCCAACTGAGCTACATCCCTAGCACCTAACTAGTGTTTATTGTATGGGCTATAGAAGATACAGACCTACTAATGCCTATCAAGTTGTAAATGGTTTAGTAATCATTGTTAAGATTTATGACCTCTTGTACATGAGTCTTAATGCTGACTTACTCAGGTGTCTTTTCCCATTAAACTGTATGAGCCTGTGTGTCATAATAGAACAAGTGATGACTCAGACAGCATCTTTGTCTCACACAAGGCAAGGTCTATTTGAACAATAAAGCACAAAACAAAGAATGCAAAGGAACATCTCCTCTCTCATCACTTTGGAAACAGAAAATGTCTAAAGCCCAAATGCAAGAGATTCCAAATCTTTACAGGTAAACTCATAAAATATTCATGCACTCTACATAGTTCAGTTCCTGAAATTGTTTCCTACCTGCCTTTGATGCCTGGCATTCTTCTACAAAGGAATAAAACTTTTCCTTCTGTAAGAAAGGCCCTTGGGAGAAGACTACATTGGCCCAGGCTTTAGATGTTTCCCTGGTAGCAAGAATTGATGGAGGAAGAAAGGGTGAGGGCAAGCTGCTTCTACCCAGATCCTGCTTGACACCCACAGAGGCAAAAACAATGGGAATGTTCCCCATCAGCCTTGCCAGGCAAAGAAGGACCCAAGGCCTGGGCTGAATTAGAAGGGGTGTAACTGAAGGCAGGCTGAGGCGATGCAGTCAGTGGCAAGAGAGAACTGGAACATCTTTTGACTGGAGCCAAGGTCAGAGCTGAGAAGTCAGTTTCATTTGTGCCAACCAAAGGGTGAAGCCAGGACAGCAAACTGGTATGGAATGTTATTCGTGCCTGGGGGTGATAGTAAAAATATTTAGCAGTGGGTTCAATAATGTAGAGATGTAAATATAAAGATATTATGTTGATGGAGGTAGAGACATATTTGTATATATGGTACATATTCATTAATACATAAACCAAACATTAAATATACAAAATTCTTTTTATTCTCTTAACTAAACTGCATGCATATATCATAAAATTGCTTACTAAATTATTCATTAAGTTGTTGCAATAATTTTTAAATTATATATTAATTTTTAGAAAATTTTAATTTGGCCCTTTTTTCCTTCTTTTCTCTCTCTTTTTTAAAAAATATGGTCTCATGTAGCTTAGTCTGATCTTGAACTCACTGCATAGCCAAGGATAATCTTGAACTTCTGATCCTTCTGCCTCTACCTCTTGAGTGCTGGAATTATAAGCAAGTGCCACCATGCCAGGTTTATGTAGTGCTGGGGATCGAACCCACAGCTTTGTGCATGCTAGGC
Source organism: Nannospalax galili (assembly GCF_000622305.1). Classification (NCBI taxonomy): domain Eukaryota; kingdom Metazoa; phylum Chordata; class Mammalia; order Rodentia; family Spalacidae; genus Nannospalax; species Nannospalax galili. The sequence continues at coordinate 989,560 of NW_008340643.1, forward strand.
AAGCACTTTCTCTCTCTTTTTTAAAAAATATGGTCTCATGTAGCTTAGTCTGATCTTGAACTCACTGCATAGCCAAGGATAATCTTGAACTTCTGATCCTTCTGCCTCTACCTCTTGAGTGCTGGAATTATAAGCAAGTGCCACCATGCCAGGTTTATGTAGTGCTGGGGATCGAACCCACAGCTTTGTGCATGCTAGGCAAGCACTCTATCAATTGAGCTACATTCACAGCCTTCTGTTTGACACTACCAAATTGTATATCTCAGTAAGCAATGACTTGAGACAGGAAGCAACGTCAAATTCTTCTAACAGGAGCTGAGGATGTAGCTCAGTGGTAGAATGCTATCTCCCATGTATGAAGTTATAAGTTCTGTCCTCAGCACTGTAAAAATTTTTCTTCTAACTACTCTATTATCTGATTAACGAGATACTCATTATGGTATGCACAATCTCAATTCATAGTTAATTCATCTTAATATCATATCCATGTTGATGCCTCTTTCAGTTCCTGCTAAACTTAAACATTGATATTTGGAAATTTTTGAGTCTCATAATTCTGAGAATTTTGTATATTCAACATTTATTTTATTTCCAGGACAGTTCATGCATAAATTTTGAAAATAATTTGTTAGAATTTGAGAGGGGGGTCTTTTTGAGACAGGGTCTCCCTGTAGACCCAGCTGCCCTGGAACTCAGTATGTAGACCAGACTGGCCTTGAACTCACAGAGCTCCACCTGTCTCTGCCTCCCGAGTTCTGGGACTAAAGGCATGCACCACCATGCCCAGCCTCCAAAAATAATTTGTTAGAATTGTATGTGGTCAAAGGATATGATTCTGTCCATATGAAGCCCACCACTATGTACCAAAATGCAATAAAATTATATCGAATAGCTGTCTTGATTTTTTTATGATTTTTATATGCATGAGTGTATTGCCTGCATGTGTGTAAGTGCACCCATGTCATGCAATGCCAGCGGAGGTCAGAAGAAGGTACCAGATCCCCTTAAACTGGAGTTAGAGATGATTGTTAGCCACCATGTGGGTGCTGGGAATTGAACCCAGGTCCTCTGTAAGAGCAGTCAGTACTCTTAACCTCTGAGCCATCTCTCCAGTCATTATCTTGATTTTTAAAAAAATCTTTGTGGGCATGATGTGTCTGTGCTCATGTGTGTCATATGTGCAAGTGCATACCCACATGGTGCACAAGTGGTGGTCAGAGGACAACCCCCAATGTGGGTCGACACCTTCCACCTAATTTGAGGTAGGATCTCTTGTTTTTGACACTAGCCAGTCTTTGAACTTCTGGAAATTCTCTTGTCCTGGTCTCCTATCTCACCATAAGAGTGCTGGGATTATAGACATGCTACCAAGTGTGACTTTAAATGGGTTTGGGGATCCAAACTCAGGTCCTCACACTTGTCCAAATGCTTTACCCACTGAGCCATCTCCTCAGATCATGCTCTCTTCCTTTTACAGAAAAATTGAGACAGGGTCTCCCTGTGTAGCCTCAGCTGATCAGAGGCTTGCTATGTAGATCAGGCTGGCTTTGATCTCACAGAGACCCGCCTTCCTCTGCCTCCCAAGTGCTGGGCTTAAAGGCATGCCCCACCACACCCGGTAATTTTTTTTTTAATTGTTCTCCTTCATTCCAAAGACATTCACAAACATCATTTGATCAAATTTCAGTTTCAAATAATATAGTTCTTCATTTCTATAGTATCATCCTCCTGTTTTATAAGTTGATTTATTTTGTTTTATATGACTTAATAATTTTATTCATCTAATTGATTTGCCAGCTTTAACATAGATACATTCCTTTCTTACAGAAATGAAGAAAACATTGATACCTCAGTCAGAATATTATCGATTGAAGCCAAATCTCTTAAAATATTATATTTCCCAAATGTTTAATTAATTACAAAAAGTTTTTCAGTAGACAACAATTCCAAAATGTTGCTTGGTAAAACTTCAAAATGCTTTTACAGCTCTGTGGCCCATGGGCCTCAATATTTTCCCCATTTTCATTACTTCTAAATGTTCTATTTGTCTGTCTGTCTTTCTATATCTGTCTATCTTCCAGCGCAGAGGACTAAACCCTGGGTCTTGTAAATGCTCAGAACATGTTCTACCACTTGACTATTATTTTCATATGGTAGTATGTCCTAAAATTTAATGAGAAAATGTCTTTGTCTTTAGTACTGTCTATTTTAATAAAATTTTCTCTAAGATTCATCAGTTTTCATCAAGACAGATTTTATATACAACCATATTTTTTGTGAGCTCAAGTTCAACAGAATCCAAATACAGTACATTTAAATCATTTAAAAAACAAATTCTGAATTTTTAAAATCTCACTTCGGGGGTTGGCTAAACTTTTCTGTAATGGGCCAGAAAGTAAATTCATTTTTTCATGTTTGTTTTTTTTTTGGTGGTTGTTTATTGATGTTTTTGAGACAGAACCTCATATAGCACAAGCTGATCTCTAACTCCCTCTGCAGAGGATAACCTTGAACTTCTAACCCTCCTAATACTCCTCCTTCATCTTGCTTGGTTTATGAGATGCTAGGGACGGAACCCAGGGCTTTGTGCTTGTTAGGCAAGCACTCTACCAACTGAACTACATCCCCAGCACCCAGAAGGTAAATTATTTTAGGTTTTGCAAGAAATTCTGCTGCAGTGGGAGGAAACAGTGAGAAACTAGAAATGAATGAGTAAAGGTATGTGCCAATGGAACTTTTTATTTGTGGATTCTGGAATTTGAGTTTTATATCATTTTCATAGGTGAAAATATTTTTTTTCAGTTCACAGGTTGAGCAAAATTAGGTAGTAGGCCAAATTTGGCCCATATGTCCAGGGAGCAAGCTCTGTTGTGCCTGATTTATTATTGCCTTATTACACAATCCAAAGAGAATTGAATATAGTGGTTTATTTCCAAACTAAACTATCCATAAAAGTTCCTAAAATGTTGGCTAAAGCTACATTATTTTTAATAGGCTATAAAGTTTTCCTGAAAATATTTGTCTTTTAAGTAATTTTTATACCTTTTGGGTTTATTATATTGTCAAAACTTAGCAAACTATATTCAGTCTTAAATTTCATCATCAAAACACTTTCATATTAGATGAGACAGATATGTTAAATACTCCGACTTGGTCATATATTACACATCAAATGTGCATCAAATGATCATTATATGTACAAATATTCCTTGCCAATTTTAAATTTAAAAATTAGTTTTACATGAAATTGAGTATTTTTCATAATCATTAGAATTTTTATCTCCTTTTTTCAGATGCTTTTCTAAAAAGTATTTCCTCGTTTTGCTAGATAAGATTTGTTTTTGTTTTATTGGTGGTGTTGTTTGGTTTTTTGTTTTGTTTTGTTGTTTTTTGCTTTTGAAACAAGGTGTCATCTACTCTAGGCTGGCCTTGAACTCACTATATCAGAGAATGCCCCTGAACTTCTGATCCCCCCACTGATATAAGAGTTCTTAGTCTCATTAATAAAAGAATTTAAGAATATACTCAGACAGAAACTTTAGACAATTTTGTTAAAGTTTGAAAGAAAACTCCTCAGGGCAGGCAAGTTGTGAATCTCAGAACCTGCGCGAAGGAGGAGACCTGAGGAGAGAATTTAAAAAGCCTGAAGCCATCCATGCCAGGTTCAGAGCCAGTATGGAGGTCAGACACGTAGCGGCTTCAGAACTATATGGTGGGGAGTTTTAAAGAAAGAATAAGAAAGCCCAAAATGTAGGGGCTGCTCAAAGTGATAGGAAAGCGTGCTTAAAAAAGAGATTGAAAGAAGAACCAGAGAAAAGTGGACGACTTACAGAAAGTGTCTGCGGAGAGGGCCATAAGATCTGCGCTAGGGGGCGGAGCTCTGGTAGGAAAAGGTCATTCTCCTTAATGCGGAGATATTCCGCCTATCTCTTTAGCAAGGCTTTATGATGAACTCGCCATCCTAGAGGTAGTCTTGTGGTCTGGTGATTGACCTGGAAAAACTAGAATGTTGTCTTCCTCCAGGCCAGAGATTTCATTCTCTTGACAAGGCGTTTTCTCTTTCTTGCTACTGTGACACCGCCTCCACCTACAGAATGCTAGGATGACAAGCATGAGCTACCACGCCCAGTTTATGCCTTGCTGGCCATCTGAACCCAGGGCTTCCTGCATATTACCGAAATATTCTGCCAACTGAGCTACATTCCCAGTCCTCTCTCAGTAAGTTTTGGAATAGGGAGGTATTTAAGTCATAGCAGTATCTCTTTTTTTTCTGTGAAATTCTCATAAATTTCCTTTCTGGCCGTGGTGATGCACGCCTTTAATTCCAGCACTTGGGAGGCAGAGGCAGGCTGATCTT
>NW_008340643.1:994624-1008389 GCF_000622305.1 Nannospalax galili
CTACTCTAGAAATAAACAGGCTGGCATGGAAAGCCCATGGCCACAGTAGTCTTCCTGTCTGCTACATGGAGGCTTTGGGTTCAGACTGGATGCTCCAACCACATAGTTTTGTGTTAGGTGAGTATCTGTGACTCTTTTCAGTTTCCTTGTCAGTAACCTGAGAAATAATAGTTCCTACCTTATAAGTTTTCTTTTTTGTGAGGCTTTTAAAGGGCTAATTTTATTGTTCTTATCACTATTTACACATAGCAGAGCTGTACTGTCATAACTTAAAAGTGGTCATAAGTTGGCCACATGATGGTGCACACTTGTAATTCCAGCACTTGGGTTGTGGAAACAGGAAGATCAGGAAGTTCAAGGCCATCCTCTTCTGCACAGTGTGATCAAGATCAGCCTGGACCACAGCAGACCCTGTCTCAAAAAAAAAAAAAATCTATTCAGAAAAATCTTGATATTTGCTTGTGCATTACAAATTCTGATTGTGCTTTCTAAATGTTTTTAATTTGCTTTTTAACATTATGATTAAATTGGGCAGTGGACTCTTAACAAACTATTGAAAAGCTTTTTAGTATGGAATTGATTTTTCTTTTTCTTTTCTTTTTCTTTTTCTTTCTTTTTTTTTTTGAGGCAGGGTCTCACCATATAATCCTGGCTAGCCTAGAACCTAGACCAGGCTGGTCTTTAACTCATAGAAATCTTCCTGCCTCTTCCTCCCACGTGCTGGATTTAAAGACCTAAAGAGGGCAACAGATTCTCTCAGAACTGGAGTTACAGATGGTTGTTAGCTGCCATGTGTGTGCTGGGAACTAAACCTGGGTCCTCTGCAAGAGCAGCCAGTGCTCTTAATCACTGAGTCATCTCTCCGGTCCCCTATCCAGTAGATATAACAGGTTGAAGTTTATTATTGAAATCATTTCTTGGCTGTTTTCTTTTAGATGCAGAATACTAGTGTTGAATCTCTTTTAAAGGAACATTGTGATGCTTGTCCAAATTTTCTTGTCTTTATTTCTCTTGAAACCTGAAATAATAAATATGAGCTCACGGCAAGCTTGCCACATGGGTGCTATAATGCTTTACTCAGAAGCCAAAGTGTCGATGAATTGTTTAAAAGTCATGACATCAAAGTGGTTTGAAGATAATAATGCAATGAGAGTTTTCCTTAAGCACAGATGCTTTGTGAAGAAAAATGCCATGGGGCCTTGTTGCTGCTATGCCTGGTTGGCAATGAAGATGCAATTATCTGATGTCACTGAGGAAGAAGGTCCTTTGCTCAATGATTGTTACGAGAGCCTCTCCGGGGCTCCCACTAATGTTTCTAAAAAAGCTGATTCACCCATTCATTCAACAAATATTTATTGAGCAATTAGGAGACTCTTTAAAAAATTTTTCCCGTATAGAAGATCCAACCAAAGACCTCAAACATGTTAGGTGCTCTACTACTAAACTACAGCCGCAGTCCCACTAGTAGGATCTTGGGAAAAGGAATAAATGAAAGCTGGGTTACATTTATTTCAATGTTTTACAGTTGTCACTCAAGAGCCAAATGTTAAATAAAATGTTTTCTATTTCCCTGCCTCGAAAAATACATTTAGAATGGAAAATGGAAAAAAAATGCTTTTCTATAGCCTAGAGTCAGAAAAATGTCAAGGACTGTATTTAATTTTTATTGAATTTATTGAATTTATATCTGAAATTTTTATGGATTTATAAGAACGTAATATTAGAATCCAGCTTCTGCTCAGGCCACAACCCCTGCAGCAGCCCTTTCCCTCTCACAGATATGGACAGGCACCGTTCTGAGGGTATTGTCTGAATCTCTAGCTAATAGAGTTCCAGATGCCAGAGTTTCTCAACTGCAGAAGCAGGTTTACATCAAAGGGGGTATTGGTGGCCACATACCCTGCTCCCTACCCTCTTTCTCTGCCTCAGGCCTGGGAATCAGAGTGCCTGGATGCAGGCTGTTTCTGTGAAACCACCCCATCCTCAGAAAGGTATAAGAAGACACTCCCACTTCTGCCATGGTTTCCTCTCTTCAGAGGCCCTGTCATACTGTCTGTCTCTGATGTTGGGGCCTGAACTCTCCTCGGAACCACCACCATGCTGTTGTTTATCTGTCTATAGGTTCATGGCACTACTATCTTTTCTAATAAACTCCATATCCCAATAATCTAACTCAATATTCCTCTTGAAACCCCATCTGAAACCTTTCAGCACTGATGACATAATAAGATTATTAATATGTTGGACAGTCATAATTTGTAAATTAGTGTGTATTTCTTAAGACATATTTTCTTTATATTATTTCAAGAGTACACTAATTATGGTTTGGTTTGGCTTGATTTTGCTTGAGACAGGGTCTTGCTATGTAGCCCAAGGTGGCCTGAAGTTTAAGGTGCTCATCCTGCCTCAGCTTCCTAAGTGTTGGGCTTACAGGTGCCACCATTTTATTTTATTTTTTATTTTTAAAATTTTATTTGAATTTTTGTGTATTTTATACAGAACTTCTTAATCAACTTTATACCCCTCTTCCCCATTGGCACCTGCCCATGCCTCCCCAACTAGATCTCATTTACTCTGTCATTTGTGTTAAGACCTATCATGCCAAGTTAGTGTCCCCAGATGTCCCTCAGTGCAAGTTCTTTCACTGAGATCTAGTTAGCCTAGCTAGAGTCCCCCCACCCTGCTTTAAGATGATTAGCTCTTCCTCACCCAGCAGTAATAAGCTTTCAATAATTCTTCAACTAAGATTGGGACCTACTGTCCATTTCCACCATTCTGTGCTAGGTTTTCGCAATGGTCCCTGAACCCTGGGTGGGTGGATTTCAATATAGCAGTCCTGTCCAAGGACCCACACTCTATAGACTCTTATTCTCTACGTTTTGGCCATTTGTGACCTTTTGTGTTTCTAGCCCTCTGTTTCTAAGGGAGCTTCATTGACGAGCATTGAAAGATGCATTAGTATTCTCTCTATTCCTTGTTCTGTGTTCTGTGAGCCTTAAGTATAGAGGTTGCATTGCAGATGTGCCACTTAGGCTTGGGCAATACACAGACAATGTCTGTGTGTGACCAGTTGTGGAACTCTGTAATAATCTGTCTATTGAAAAAGAAGCTTCTTTGATGGATGGTGACTGGGATACTTGTCTGTAAATTTAAGGATCCATATTTTGCACATAGTAAGAAATTACATTTGTCTAGGGATATGACAGCCTTGGGGTTTTCTCTAAGATCTATGACCTCTCCAGCCATGCGTATTTTAGGTGCCACCATTTTAGACTTAATTATATTGTTAGAATCAAAGTTTTCACATATTTTTTCTATCTTTAGAAAGACTCATTTAAAATTAAAATAAAATGTAAATTAATTTATATCACAAGGACAGGGTTGACAATATTTAATTGAATATTTAAAAAATAGCTAAAATAGTAGAAAGGAATTTGACTGTTCTCAACACAAAGTAATGATAAATGTCTGAATGTGACAGATGTGACAATTACCCTGATGTGATCATTACACATTATATACATGTTTTGAAATGTCACACTATACCCCATAAATATACATAGTTACTGTTAATCAAAAATAAAAATTTTAAACTTTAAGTATATCTGAAGTCTTCAAAATTTAGAATGTATTTTCATCAAAGATGTAAGTAGATATAAGTCAACGATATTTTCAAAAAGTTAATTTTCATATAAAATATGCAAGAATATTTTTTAAAGTGAAAAGTATAAATTTCAATAATATAAAGATTTGAACCAAGGGTAGGGGCTCCAGTGCCCATGTGTCAGAAAAGTAGACACTGCCCAGAAGTGAAGGACTGTGAGGATGGGAGAGAGAAGGAATCCATCTGACTGGGAGAGGTCAGCATGAGGGAGAGGGCTTTCTATTTAGTTTCTGTCTTCTCTGTGTAGTGTGTGGATGTAACATACTGGAAAAAGAGGACTTTCAGATATCATGATATTTGGACAGTTGACGTGGACAGCGGGAGAGCAAGGATGTGATCACTGAGTTCAGGACTGTGGAGCTAAAGATTTTAAGATCCTGGATAAGTGTTTCTAACTAGTTCTGTCCAACTCCCTCCCTGGCCTTGCTGACATTGCCAAGCTGTGATGTCATTAAGTAGCTGATTAAAACTACGTAGCTTGTATTTTGTGCCTGGGATTTTTCCAGTTCCGTTTCCTGTTGCTTCCTTCATAAGAGCAGCTATTTAAGAGTGAGCATGGTAGTTCATATCATCCGAATTAAGGACAGAGCAGGGAAACAGCTAAGCAGAGCACAGTAGGCACTCTACCAACCCTGCAGCATTATTAATTCCCTAAACCATTCTACCTGAACTGTTTCTCAACAGAGCTTACACAATCCAGTTATTGGCCCCATGAGTCCTTTCCACATAGCCTTAGACCATCACTGGATTCTCTAAAGGTCCCCTGTGAGTAGTTTTCTTCATTACAAAGATATTAAGTACCCTTGAGGTCTGATTTCCGAAGTCACCTATCCAAGTATAGTGCCTTAAGGACTTACCAATTCCCAACAGGTATGATCTCCCTCTGAACCACAAGATTCCATGTTGGCGTTGGATACTGTCCAGATTCTCAATCTGTCAACAGCCTTCTTTACTCCTACAAGAATTCCCCACCCTCACCATGAGATGGGCTTTTCCCTTCTCTCCAGCCGAATTCAGGAAATTCACTCTGATAGGTATTTATCAATACTAGCAGCCCCTCAAATATGAGCAGTGACAGAAGTAGCCTGTTGGGTACTTCCCCTGTGCTTATACTCCTAGAATAAACCCCTCCCCCGCCTCCCTCTCTCCAGAGTCCTGACCTTCAGGGTGGGATTTGGCCCAGCACAGCTAGGTAGGGCAGCCTCACACTCCCCAGCCTCCTAAATATTCATTTTTCCATTTTGGGGGCACATCCCCCTTTACACTGTGTCCAGCATTCTCTTGACCCCTGAGGGCATGTGGAGCTATGACTCTAGGCACTTTGCAATGAAATGTGAATTGTTTTTTTCTGGTGAGCAGGCCTGCCAAGTCACAGGATATAGACATCCAAACAAAAATTTACTTCCCATGTGATGGAAACTCAGCACACAAAAGCGTAGACTCAATAGATAACAGGCCTGCCAGATGGCTCAGTGGGTAAAAGACTTGCAGTGCAAGCCTGAGGATCTGCGTTTGATTCCCAGATCCCACATACAGGAGGAAGGAGAGAACCAACTGCACAAAGTTGACCTCTGACCTCCATATAGGTACCATTGTATGTGATACACACACAGACACACAGACACACACACACACACATACACACACACACACACACAGAGAGAGTAATAAGAAGAAAGAAAGAAGTCCTTTAACATCCATGAATCTGAACCACCAGTCAAGACTGAAGCAAGATGCCATTTCCTGCATGTAGCCTTCTTCCCTCATACTTGTGAGTAAATGCCATTTCTTTGCTTTCTCTAAACAGATGAAGAATCTTACTGGTGCTTTGTGTTCATTCATTCAATTAATTTTTATCAAGAATCTTCTGGAACAAAATTCTGTGCCAAGTGCTAGAATTCCAAAATGAAAGCATAAATCTTCTACCTGAAAGCTATATTCACATGAAATCTAAGATTAAAAAATTGTTTTGTCGGACTGTGGATTTAGCTCAGTGGCAAAGCTCTTGCTTAGCATGCATGAAGCCCTGGATTTGATCCCTAGCACAACAAAAGCAAAACAAATAAATTGGGTTGGGGTGATAGCTCAGTCAGTAAAGTGTTTGCCTTGCAAACATGAGAACCTGAACTGGATCCCCAGAATCCACATAAAAAATGCCAGACATCGTGCCATGTGCTTGTAATCCTAACCCTGAGGAGGTAGAAATAGGCAGGTCCTTGAAGCTCACTGACCAGCAAGCCTAGCCTAATTGGTGAGCTCCAGGCCAATGAGACTCTATGTCAAAAGAGATGGATGGTGGTCCTGAAGATGACACCCTATGTTGTCTTCTGACCTCCACATTCACATGCACATATGCACACACATGAAAATACACACACACATCTGCACATATCCATATAAATAAATAAGTAAATAAATAAACAGGTCCCTTAACTTCTTAAAATACAAAGCATGGTGAAAGAAATAAAACTCCCAAATTCATTTAAATTTTTCTTTACTTATTTTTATTTTATATGTACGAGTGTTTTGCCTGCATGTAAGTGCACCCAAATGTGCAATGCTTGCAGAGGCCAAGAAGGCACTGGATCCCCTGGAACTGGAGTTAAAGATGGTTGTTAGCTACCATGCAGATGCTGGGAACTGAACCCAGGTCCTCTGCAGAGGGAACCAGTCCCCTTCACTGCCGAGTCATTTCTCCAACCCTCCAAGTTCTTTTTAAAAAATGTGTGGCAGGTTGTGTTTCTGACTGCTTGGATTTTACCTTTTTCTGATTGGTGACTGTGATGCTGGAGGTCCTGTGTGCTAGACAAGTGCACTACATCTTGCCGTACTGCTTGGATTTTAATCCCAGCTCTCCTACTCACTGATTTTCTAAACTTGGACAAATGCCCTAACCAAGTTTCTTGTCCCTTTGTTTCCATATCTGTAAGGTAAGAGTGATAGTACTTGCCTCATAGAACCTAGATCCTTAAAAGCATTATATAAGTGGATTCCTACTGTAATATTTGTTATTGTTTGTTTTAACAGTTATAGGAACAAAGGGAACTTGGAGCACAGAGGAGCATTTATTCTTTTTCACTTTTATATGAGAGTGTGTGTATCTTAGCTTGCCCATCAAATTCTCCAAAGCAAACTTACCTTTGGAAGATGTGCAAAGCTGTTACTCAGCAGGTGCTCAATAAGTATCTAAGTATCTACCTGTCTAATGTGAATGGGTTTACTGAGATTTGACACTGGGATTTGAGACAGCCCTTAGGCCACTCTAATATGGTGTGACAGGAACAGGGCTGGAAAGATGGCTAAGTTGTTGTTAAGAGTAATGGCTTGTTCTTACAGAGGACCTGGGTTCAATTCCCAGTACCTACACGGTGGCTCACAACCACCAGTAACTCCAATTCCAGGAGATCTGATGCCCTCTTCTGGCCTCCAGGGGCAACAGGCACACATATGCTGCACACACTTGAATGCAGACACTCACACATGCACATATTTTTAAAAACATTTTAAAAGATAACAGGAGCAATGCCTGCCTCCCAGACCAAACCCTGAGGGGCTAGATGGGCTGCCATTAAAGGAAAGGGATACATGAAATAAAAGTTATCTCACTCGGGGGTACCAGGTTTTCATCCTGGGCTTTACATTTATTCTGTCTCATGAAGGCCATCTAGGGTTTGGCTTTTCTACTCCCATGATGTAAACTCATTTTCAAGAATTGGTTACTTGGCTCTGGAGTTCCCTGGGCATACCTCAGTGCTCAAAATCTATCCTCAGAGCTGATAGTGTTTTCCCACTCCGCACCCCCTTAATAAATTAATGGAACAAAGAAAGTGTGGTTTAAAGATCATAAATGAAAACAACTTCTTGTTTTCCTGAGGTCACATCTCTCTTCTTGGAGTTGTCATTGACCTACTATGGAATTTTCCAGACATTCCAAAAATTTCTTAAATTTTGATATGGTTCTGAAAAGAAAATATGTCATTTTGTTTAATGTTGAATGGTTTCCAATTTGAAGTCCTGGCAAGTTTCTATTCTCAGTTGAACCCTAGATGGACTTTAAATTAATTCTAGCGAATGCTGGAGATATATGGCTTGCTCATTGCCACATTCACTGAAGTAAGTCATAGCAAATTGTTTTAATATTTTTTCCTACCTTGGGTGTCACATACCGAGCTATTACCTTTATTATTATAATCTTCAGTCTCCTGTAATTTCATTGGAGACGTATTTTAAAAATATGATTCTATAATATATATGCAACCATAACTGCAAGTTCCTTAAGTAAATTTGTATTATGGAGTAGAATTTTTAAGGGGCATGGATTAAAAAATTAGGATTCAGGCTGCAAGTATAACTTAATGGTAGAATGCTTGCTTAGCATGTAGAAGATCCTGAGTTCCACCAGTAGCAAATCTTAATACTCCCCCAAATTTAGGATTACACAAGGCAAAATGTAATGTGTGCTCATAGAGTGACCTATTTTTTTTAAAGCAAAGGAATCACGGAATTCAGAGAAGTAAGTTAATCAGAAATCTTCCCACCAAACAACTCCCAGTGTTGAATTCTGTTTATAAGATTCAGAACTGCTTAAGCATTATCAGGGAGAAATAAGCATCCAAATCAGACTCTGTTACCATTCCATCCATATTCACTTGACATTCACTCCTTCACACCTCAGGCCATTTATTGCTAGAAACTTCCACCCTCTTCCTGAGGCCACTTTTGTTGGAACACATATAGTTCTCAGGGAAGTCAAACTTAGAGTGCTGAAGAATTAGTGGGTCAGGCCTTCTAATGCAATAGGAGCATAACTGTCATGGGGTAACTAACCACTTTCTGATTGGATTTGAGGCCTGCTCCACAGAAAGGAATGGATGCCTAGTTCTGTAAGCCTAATCAAGAGCCCTGGCTGGGAAAGTCATATATCTTTGGGGGAACCTACTACTGTTGTTTTTCTAAATGACCATGCTATCAAACTGCCTTCTTAATACTCATGTTTATACCTGTGGATTAGTGCTTTGCCCAGCCTTTTTCAGAGAAGTTTCTAGATGCAGCAGACAGCCAGTAATGCGGAAACCCACAACTGGCTAAAGGGCCTAGAATAAGAGACAGTGGAGTGCTTGGCCTTAAATGGGGCAGTGATATAACCCCATCTAAGGCTCAGGGAATATTATGGAAGTGGGTAAGAAAGAATGTAAGAGCCAGAGGATGGGGAGATGTGCATCAAAAAGATGTCTTCTGGATATTGCATAGCCTTTGCACTCATGAACACACTACAACTGTAGTTACCTGCACAAGACCTGCACAAGATTTAGTCTATCAACATTTCATCATGGATGGGGGAGAGGCCCATGAAGCCCACTCCTCTCTGAGGAACTATTGGTAATTAGTGGTTGTTGGGGGCAGGGGCTGTTATTTTCTTCAGTGGTGTAACCACTACTAAACTGCCCATGCTCTAGTTAATAACATCTCACCCATGCTGTGGCATGAAGCTCTAATTAAACCCCATGGGTCACAAAGATAAAGAAGACATGAAAATGGGGGGAAACTTTGGGGAAGAAGGTTTCAGTGGGAGAAGGGAGAGGGAGGGAGACAAGAGAAAGGAAATGAAGAAGGGTGAATACAACTAAAATGTATTATGTACATGCATGAAATGCTCAGACCAAAAAAATAAAAAATAAAAAGTTACTGGATTTAGAAGCAGTTCTAAACCAATGATGGATAGAGAAATGATGGACAGATCCTTTACCTTCCTTGTCCCTTGTGGGGAGAGCATTAAGATGTCTTCCTCATGGTCTCCCAGGATACCCCAGCAAGACTGAGCTCCAGTTGTGGTCAAAATAACTGACTTGCTTATCCCTAACCTAAATTCAAACTCTAATCTTTTTTAAAATATATAGATTGATTGAGATGTTCTGTATGAAATACACAAAAGTTCAATAAAAACAAATTAAATATACATACCAATTTATTTTATATGTATGAGTGTTTTGCCTGCATGTATGTAAGTGCACCATGTGCATGCAATGCCCATGGAGGCCAGAATAGGACTCAGATTCCACTGGAACTGGAGTTAAGGATGGTTGTTAGCTGCCATATGGCTCCTGAGAACTAAACTGGGTCCTCTGAAAGAGCAGCCAGTGCTCTAAACCACTGAGTCATCTCTCTAGATACCCCAAACCCTAATCTTAACCCTAACCTGTTACTGGTTTCTTTTCTGTCCTTCTCTCCTTCTCTTATTCCCTTACTAGTGATCTTAGGATCATCTCCAAATGACATTATTTGCACCTAATCATTGTTGCAGGGCTTGTTTCTAAGCCACTCAGACTAAGGTAATTTGGACCTCTGAATTCCTAATTCAGGCCTATTTTCTTTTATCTCTCTCCTTGATGATTTCTTTTAGTGGTGCTTAGACTCAAACACAGGGCCTCAGACATACTAGGCAAGTGCTCTTTTGCTGAGACACAGCCTCAACCTCTTCAGTGATTTTATGTTTCCCAACTGGATTGCCAACCTACACTCTCTCGAGCTTTCCTTTCTTACCACACATAGCTCCCAGCTCATCCTTCCTCCTAAAGAATTATGCAGATGTACCATTCACCCTGTACAAAACCATTTGTTGCTACCCCACAATCTAACTGAGAACAAATGCCCAAACACCTTTGATAATCCTAACGCTCTCAGCTCTTAGATCAGAACACCCTTGAATGTGTCCAGTGTACTGGCTCACACTGCTCCATATCTATAGACTAGAAAAACTTCAGGAACGATGAGAAACATCATCTGGGCATTATACTTTTAGCTTTATTCTAATTAAGAGAAGTTCAAAGTACTTCACTGCCCTTATGTATTTGCTGGAAAGAGATTAGAAAAGGTTTTGCTTCCCCAGGTCTTTCATTCCAGAGCTAGGGCTCTTATCTGTCTAATTAGAAGAAAATTCCACATGTGAATGTCCTCCTGCAATTTCTAACACAATAATTTGATTCCAGGAAGGAATTAAATCACTGATGTTCCAGTGGCTTTTTATATTGTGTTTAAGCCCAGCCAGTAACTACTGTCATGATAAGCCCATCACAAACACAGACAGAGGGAGGGAGACAGTACACTGTGTTGGACTGAACAACCAACGGGACACCTGCTGTGTTCTGGATCTAGCCATAATAGGGCAGGTGACAATGAACAATTCGTTTAACTTAGCTGAGTCTCAGTTTCTTCATCTGTGAAACAAGGAGAATATCTCTAAGTTCTGTTACCATTACCCTGATTGGAAGGTATGGTTGCTGGGAATGAATTGGCAGGCAGATTCAAAGACTCTGATCAATATACATGCATTCATTCATTCCGTGGTTTTAGTTCAGTCAGTTCAAAATCCATTTAATTGTGTCTAGGTCCTCAATGATGGTCAGTGAGTGCTACCCATCAGATCACACGCTAAAGTCAGCCCCAGCCTTTGCTTCTCCCATAAACTCCCGCCTTTCCCCCTCCACCAGTACCTTCAGTCTAGATGACTATAACATGCTTAATTTGGTTCTGGCTTCCTCTCGAGAAAAATAAATATTAAATGTGAAGTGAAAACCACACATGTAATAATATTGGGATTAATGAGGTGCTGAATTGTATTCTTACTTTGCTATTGTTGGCAAATATGGTACTCAGCTGAATTCAAAACAGTGGAACCGTCTGTAAAATAGAAATGTTAGCCCAAAGTTGTGTATTCTCCATGCAGCTTTTTTCCTGGTGAAGCAGGATGCAGAGACCTTCACACCTGGGAAGCAGGTCAGGCAGTACTGGCACGGTGTGTTCTGGGGGCGGGGGTGGTCTTGAAACCCCTCCTCCACCAGCCTTCACGATTGTCCAGTCACAAAGAAAAGGGAAGGGAAGGGAAGGGAAGATGAATGAAAGGGAAGGAAAAGGGAAAGGAAAGGGGGGAAAAGCAAAAGAAAGGAAATGGAGAAAAGATTGCTCTCGCTTACCCAGGACTAGTAAAGGTTGCTAAGAAAAGTGTCTATCAGAACATTATTAGTAATTAAAATGTAAGCACTCATTGCGTTCCAAAATCACCTGATCTCCAAGCAGAGCTCAAAGGGGATGTACATCAATTTTCATGGGGGCAACTTTTCATATATTCACCCCAGTACTTCTGCTGAGGAGTATCTTTATATTCTACATATGAAGAAACCATGTTTTAGGAAAATAAGTGACCAGAATGTGATAGTTTAGGCCTATTATCTCAGAACTTAGTACACTGAGGCAGTAGAATCAGTGTAATTTTGAGTTCAGGCAGAGAAAAGGAGATGAGGAGGGAAAGGTCAGGAAGGGAGATGAGGAGGAGAGGATGGAAAGGGAAGAGAGAAGAAGAGAGGAGGGGAGGGGAGGGAAGGGAGGGGAAGGGACGGGAGGGGAGGGGAACGGAGGAGGTCAGTAGCCCATTTAGATCATACAGTTGGAAAGCCAGAATTTATAGCAAGACTTTCTGGCTCTAGCCACAGTAACCAGTGCATCTATCACCTCCTCATACCCATAGAAACACAAGAATGTTTGCAAAAATGTGCAGTTTCTACTGTGCTTTGTGGCAGATAGAAGTGAAAGTTGGAACCACCTTTGTAAAAAGCAATTTCTTCTATGTAACAGATCTTTTTGATCATTTATGCCTTGTAACCATAATTTCAGTTTTAGGACTCCGGATAATATTACCAGAAGTATAGATGATGGCTAGAGATTTATGCAAATGATCCTTATTATTGTAATATTTAGAATAATGAAATGCTGTACACCCCCCTACCATGGAACTGGCACTGTCACTGCAGCAGATTCAGTTAGGCCTGCACAGAGACTCAACGTATTGGGTATTCCCATCCTCTGAGTTGAGATTTGAACTGATACACATGGGCCCCGAAGGAAAAAAAAATCAGCTGAAGTTCACAGATAGAGTCAACATCCCATGTAGAGGGAACTGGAGAGATGGCTCGGTGGGTTAAGAGCCCTTATTACTCTTACAAAAGATTGAGGATCAGTTCCCAGCAACCACATGGTGACTCACAATTATCTGTAACTCCAGTCCCACGAGTTTCGATGCCTTTTTCTGGCTTCTGGAGGCACCAGACGTGCATGTAGTACATATGCATATATGCAGGCAAAATAATCATACACATAAAATAAAAATAAATCAGTCTTCAAAAAAATCTATACAGACACATCAGGAAGATTGGTCACTGAAGAAGAGGAAGAAGCCATCAGAAGTGGATTTGCAGATAGGGAGAATCAGTTCCAGAAAAGAAAGGATTTGGAGTGATAAGGCTGACATTCCAGGAGAAGCCATTAATAGGGCATGATACACTAGTGGGGGGAGGGCTACATGTGTGAACTCAGAGAGCCACCTCTCTAATATCTGTACAGGCAACTTTGCTGCAGGACTCTATCCTTTGAAGGACTATACAGTAGAAAGGAGCCAGGCTTAGTATTCCAGAATGCTTAGTATTGGTTAACTTGACAAGATCTAGAATCATCTAGGACACAAGCCTCTGAGCATGTCTGTGAGGGAGTTTCTAGATTAGGTTAATTGAGGTTGGAAGATACCCACTGTAAGTGTGGGTGGCACCATTCCATGGGCTAGAGTCCTGGACTGAGCAAAAAGGAGAAAGCAAGCCGAGCGTAAGCATTCATCACTTTCTGCTTCCAGACGCAGTGAGACTTCAAGCTCCTGCTGTCATGACTTCCCCATCATGATGGACCATACCCTCAAACTACATGTCAAAATAAATTGTTCCTTCTTAAAGATGCTTTTGTCAATTGTTTTTGTCACAGGAGAAAAGTAACGAGTACAGAGCCCAACATAGAATGTATCAACAATAAATAGGTTTCTGGATGATTGAAGGATGTGAGGATTGGGCCCATGAGTGGTCACATTGAATGTCTTAGAATTTGACTTTCTATGAGAAGAGGCTGACTGAGGCAGAGATCCTTCCCAAAGAAGGCTAATAAGGCTGTGACAGAACTAGAGACACAAAAGCCAACAGAGTGCTATGGGTCAGACTGATAGCTGTAAACACATAAGGTGCCCTTTGCTTTTCTTCTGACACTCAAAAAAAAAAAAAAAAAAAAAAC